>NC_082694.2:35927408-36272134 GCF_949987515.2 Delphinus delphis
GCATAATCCTACCAGGTACAAACATCTACCTCAAATCTAGAGTAATTAAAACATTATGACCATAATTCAAAAAGAGTCATGTACCACAATGTTCATTGCAGCTCTGTTTACAATGGCCAGGACCTGGAAGCAACCTAAGTGTTCATTGACAGATTAATGGATAAAGAAGATGTGGCACATATATACAATGGAATATTAGCCATAAAAAGAAATGAAACTGAGTTATATGTAGTGAGGTGGATGGACCTAGAGTCTGTCATACAGAGTGAAGGAAGTCAGAAAATGAAAAACAAATACCGTATGCTAACACATATATCCGGAGTCTAAAAAAAAAATGGTTCTGAAGAACCTAGGGGCAGGACAGAAATAAAGACACAGACGTAGAGAAATGGACTTGAGGACACGGGAAGGGGGAAGGGTAAGCTGGGACAAAGTGAGAGAGTGGCATGGACACATATACACTACCAAACGTAAAATAGATAGCTAGTGGGAAGCAGTTGCGTAGCACAGGGAGATCAGCTCAGTGCTTTGTGGCCACCTAGAGGGGTGGGATAGGGAGGGTGGGAGGGAGATGCAAGAGGGAGGAGATATGGGGATATATGTATACGTATAGCAGATTCACTTTGTTATAAAGCAGAAACTAACACACCATTTTAAAGCAATTATACCCCAATAAAGATGTTAAAAAAAAAAAACTTCATGGCATTGGCATAGGAAGAGATCAACAGATCAACAGAACAGAATAGAATCCAGAAAAAAGACATAGAACCAAATTGAATATATGATAAATACAGCTTTTGTAATCAAAGGGAAGAGGATGGACTGTTCAGTAAATTAGAGAGAGAGAACAAAGAACACAGCAGAGGCCCTCAGATGAGAGACATGTATGGTGCATCTTTTCCAGCAAGAGATGCCCTTTACTGGAGAGGAATAGCAGGGGCAGTAGAGAGAAATGATGTTAAGGAGGTAAGCAAGGGTCCTCATATATCCTTCTAAGGAGTTTAGACCTTTTATTCAAGTACCTTATTCATCCCTAGATTACTACAAATTTTTTCATATATTTTCTTCTATGTTCTTTTATGGTTTATTTTATTACATTTAGATCTTTATCTCAAATTTATTCCCATTCATTATATGAGGTAAGGATACCATTTTCATTTTTCCTAACTAAATAGCCAGTTATCCCAGTTCCATTAATTGAATCTTCTTCCAGTGGTTTTAAGTGCTGCTTTAAATGTCATCATATATAAAATTATTTTTCTGGGTTTGTTTCTGAACTCTATTTCATCCCATAAGTCTGTTTGTCTATTCCCATGCTTATATAAAATGCACCACCTTGAATAGTCTTAAGCAGCAGAATGACATAATCAGATTTGTAAAGAGGTCACGCTGGCCAGTTAGGATTCTGTTCCAGTAAAATTCAAGCAAGAGATAGTCTCAGCCTGAACTGAACTGAAACAGTTGGGGTGGAACGGGCAGAACTTGGTACCTGCTGCAATGTGGTAGGTTTACAAAGAGGAGGAGGTAAGGAAGATGCCCAGGTTTCTTGCTTGGGAAACTGGATGGATAATGATGATGCCTTTCACCAAGAAAAAGAAAGAGCAGCAGGTTTGAGGAGAGGCATGAGAAGAGGATGAGTTCAGTTTTGGACATGTTGTATTTAAAAAACCCAGAAGACTTCTCAGAGAGGAAGTAGAGTTAGGCATTTGAATTTATAAATCTGAATCTCATGAAAGATCTGGGTGGAGAAATACTTGTGAGGCAGATAGCCCACAATTGATGTTTGGGAGTAGATGAGAGTGTACAGGGAGAGTATATAAGACAGCAAAGGAGGACAGCATCCTCAGGAATAGCTTGAGGGAGAGAATTCTCCAAAGAGACAGATTGAGTGGCCAGAGAAGTAGGAGGACATTGACAGTGAAGTGTTTTGGAAGCCAGGGGAAAAGAGCATTTAAAAAGGAGAGAACAGTTAGTAGTGTACAGTACTACAAAGAGATCAGGAAAGCTAAGTTCTGAAAGGTTTCCGTGGACTTAGTAACAAGGAGCCCCTTGCTGACTATGACAAGTACCGATTGGATGGAGTGGTAGTGTGGAAGCATGTTGTAGTGAGTTGAGTGGCAAATGGGAAAGAGAAAAGGTGAATGTAGAGAACTGGTTAAGAATTTTGACCGCAAAGAGGAGAGAAGTGGTGGTACCTAAGAGACTATGAAGCTGAATAGTTTTCTGAGTTCCTTTTTTGAAAATGGGCAAGACTTCATCTCAGTGAAGATGCTTACTTAGATGCTGATAGGAAGGATCCAGAAAAGGGAAAAGGAAATAATTGATAAGTCCTGGTCTCCAGGGTGCCTGAGAACAAGAGCCCCGGAGGGGTTGGAGTGCAGAGAAAGCGTGCATATGTAGGTGACTTTGTCAGATAAGGGTCAAGTTAAGAGATTGTGAAGGCTTCTATTTTCTCTGTGAAGTAGGAGCAAGGTTTTCTGCTATGAATAAGGAGAGATGTGGTAGAATGACAGGTTTGAGAAAAATGCAGAAAGTTTGAAACAGCTACTGTGTGGAATGGAGAGCAAGGCAACTAAAAGAGTATAGGATTTTGGCCACGTGGAGTCTGAATTCAGAGGGACAGTTTCTGTGTGAGGTGAGGGTCTGGAGCTGAGGCTTGAGTTCAAGATTAGATATGGAGATTTGAGATTTGGGATTGTTAGAAACTTTAAATTAAGGGTTGAGAGGAAAAGGGACAGTTGGCAGAGCAAATGGAATCAGAGAAGGAGACTCCAGACAAGGATATTGAAGAACATTAGGAGCAAGTAGAAATACCCAGTGAGTATGATATTGTGGCAACCAAGAGTTTCAAATAGAAGGGGTGAGTTAATGAATGGAGTCAATGCTGTAGATTGTGGTTCTTGACCCTGGAGAATCACCTGGGGAGCTTTAAGCAAGTACCCAGCCCTCTGCCAACCCCAGACCAATTAAATTGGAATCTGTGGGTGGGGCTCTGGCATCAGTATTTTCTTTGTACTTCTGATTTGTAGCCAGGTTGAGAATCACTGCTATAGAGAGAGTATATGATGAGGACTGAGACGTGACTGGACTTGGCAACCAAGTCATCAGTGGCTTTTGAGAGAGCAGTTTCACTAAAATGACGAGACTAAATTCCAAATTGTAGCAGGAGGCGCTGGATGAGGATACAGAGTTTTGTGGTAAAAGTAAAGTAAATGGAGGGAATTGATGCTGCATGGCCCCCATCTTCTTATAAAGTAAGTGTTGTTGTCAGCTACTAACTATGAGTGGGGTGTGGATCTATTTGAGATTTTGTGCAGAGTAGGGAAAAAAACTGAACAGATGCTCTGAGGAATATAAGAGACTGCAAAGCCACAGTAATGGCCTAGATGAGCGTGAATTGCATTCTGTAATTATCTGGCCTCTGTTACTCACGGTTATTGAAGTAACACATGCAGCAAAAATTGCATTTGGTCAGAATGGGTCTTGTAAATCCCTTAGGAAGGTGCACAGTGGGGACTGACATTCCATCTCCTCAGAGAGCCGGTTTTCCCTAGGATTAGTGGAATAATCACTGTTTCTTCCACTGAGCACCAGATGAAATAGTTGACTTGTATATAACTAACGGTATATTAAAAAATGTCTCTTTACTCTAAAACCACACTCAGCTTAACTAAATATTCTCATTAAGGAGAAGTCCTTGGGTCATTAAGGAGGAGTAACTTAAGGGACTTCCCTGGTCGTCCAGTGGTAAAGAATCCACCTTCCAATGCAGGGACGCAGGTTTGATCCCTGGTCGGGGAACTAAGATCCCACGTGCCACGGGGAAACTAAACCCGTGTGCCACAACTACTGAGCTCACACGCCTCAACGAGAGAGCCTGTGTGCTGCAAACTACAGAGCCCACGTGCCCTGGAGCCTGTGCGCCACAACTAGAGAGAAGCCCGTGCCACAACGAAAGATCCTGCATGCTGCAACTAAGACCCGATGCAGCCAAAATAAAATAAATATTTTTAAAAAGTAGAAAAGGAACATAAAAATTTAAAAATAAAACAGGAAAATTTAAAAAAAAGAAAAGAAAAGGAGGAGTACTTAAGTACTAAAATGGACTAAAGGTACAAAACCATTAGTTTCCCATCTCTGTCCTGAGCATACTATGAGTAGAATAGGGGGAATTGCCTATACTACCTAAATTGTTATTTTCCAGTTTTCTTTTTTTAATTGAGCACATATAGTTGACATTGTATAAATTAAATATGATGATACAACTCACACCACTCTATTTTTGTTTCTCGCTTGTCCAAAATCATCTTGAGGGAATATAATACAGTGGTTAAGAATGTGGGCCCTGGTTCAGACCTGGGTTCAAACCATGTCACTGTCACTCACAACGTGTGTGACTTTGGTCATGTTGCTTAATCTTTCTTCTCGTATTTCTCATTCATAAAGTCAGCATGAAAATAATATCTACCTCATAGGTTTATTGTGAGGACTGATAAGTAAGTCGATCCATGGAAAGCACCCAGTACTGTTAGAAATTATTTTTGTGAGTCTTAATAACAATGGCGTATGCTGATTCATAAGTGTGGTTTGGACTGCAACTTACATGACAAGGTCAGACTTTTACTAGACCTTAGACTGTGGCCCAGGAGATGATCTTTGCCTTTCAAGTCAAGGACCAGGTGAAAAAGCCGCTGGCAAAGTTCAGATGTCTACTACCAAGAAAGGGGGCTGTATTTATGACTTTTAAATAATCAAACCTGCTACAAACGGGTCTCTCTCAAATCTCACAGTTAAACAAATACAGATCTTCCTCGACTTACAATGGGGTTACATCCTGATAAACCCATTGTAAGTTGAAAATATCGGAAGTCAAATATGCATTTAATACGCCTAACCTACCAAACATCATAGCTTAGCCTAGCCTGCCTCAGAGCACTTCCATTAGCCTACCATTGGGCAAAATCATCTAACACAAAGCCCCTTTTATAATGAAGTGTTGAGTATGTCCTGTAATTTATTGAGTACTGTACTGAAAAACACAAAATGGTTACAGGGTCCTGGGGTGGTTGTAATTGTATTGGTTGTTTCCCCTTGTGATCACGTGGCTGTCTGGGAGCTGCGGCTGTCCCTGCCCAGCATCACGAGAGAGCATTGTGCAGCATATCATTAGCCCAGGAAAAGGTCCAAATTCAAAATTTGAAGACCAGTTTTCTACTGAATGTGTATTACTTTCGCACCATCATAAGATTGATGAACCATTAATTCGTTAAGCTGAACCATTGGAAGTCAGAGATGGTCTGTACACTGATGAACACACAAAATCTTGGTCTTTGCACTAAGGTAAGTGACAACTATGTTGGGATGTAGTAGATTTCTAGAAATGTAAATTTTATAGATCATCTCTATCAAAACCAACAGTGCTATGTGTTAAAGGCAGACTCTTTTACATGAAATAATATGATGAGTTGGCCAAATTTTAGGCCTTATGATTTTTTGCAAAGTTGGAGAAACATTTATTTTAAAAGAGCATCCCTATTGAAAAGGGACAATGAAATGAAGCCTGATGATGTGTTAATGAAATAAAAGAATGGCTAAAAGTGAAATTATAAAGAAGTAAAAAGAAAGGAGCATCATTTTGATAGAATGGAGGGGAAAAATGTACATCTAAGATTAGAGCATTTCTTAGTACTAGGTTTTTCCTGTAGTTGGATTTTGCAATGATCCCTTTCAAATTTGTGGTAATTACTGGCATAAAACTCCTCATTACCACTTCTTTGAAGTATATGTATCATGTTTGCAGAGACTTTTTTTTCAGAATAAGACCTGCAACTCATAAACATAACCACTTTCAGAAATCGTTTATTTGAAAAAAATAATACCATATTTTGGCTCAAAATAAATAACTAGATTAAGCCTCTGAGCTCTTTGAAACAATTGTAATACTATATAACCTTATACATAACATTTAGTTAACGCAGAGTGTTAAAGCACCTCAAAGAATTTAATTATTCACTTTTTAAAAAAGAACCATAATAAGTTGAATTATAAATGCCTTAGAACTTAAATTTACCTTGGATAGTTCCATGGCTACCCCACAATATTAGAGTACTGGAATCATTTATGCCTCAGTCATATAATAGCTATTACTTACTGAGCATTCTCCATGTCAGGAACTGCTCTAAGTGCTTTATATGTTATAAGTGCTCAGTTAATCCTTACAGCTTTAAAACAGGTCTCATTTTGCCCAAATTTCACAGCTAGTACGTGGCAAAGCCGAGACTTGTACTCATACGATCCACCTCTGGGACGTTAACCACTATGCTAGACTGCCTATATTTGAATAAGCAAATTCTGAGAGGGAGTTTAACATGCTTGAATTCCCCATGTATCTTCATTTTTAAAGAAGTGGAGAGAGTTCACAATATTAACTTGAATTTATTGTACAAGTTATGGTCCCTGTAGAGAGCTTTCTGTTTCAAAGGGGGAATTCTCAAGAATTTAAGTACTTCAGAATATTACAGAAACAAAAATATTATTAAAAAAAAGACTTTCAGATACGCTGGTTGTACTGTTTACTGTACTAGACTGACAGTTTGTATTACATTACCTCTTCCTGGTATCAATCTTGCCTTCCATATTACATGCCAGGCATTTGACTTAACTACTTTTAAAATTGATTATATGTCCGAGGAGTTGGAGATAAGTAGTGGGTGAATATCTTTGAATTTGTAGCAAAATAAGAGACATTCTGGTGGTGCTGAACAAAGGAATTCCATTGCATTTTGGACGTGTTTTCTAGTGTAGGTTTTCTGACTGGTCAGAACTGATGGAGTGCCATCTGGACAACTGATGGCCTTGGTTCGTTCCCTCAGTTTCCTTGCTTTTTGTGTTAATTCAGAAGAGCATCATTTACAAGATAAAACAAATTCTTTTCTTGGGATGCTTTACCTGGGTAACTGCTCTAGCCTCTGTCTTTCCCTTGGGTTTTACACCTCTAGAATGAAAAGGGGGGAATTTTATTCCCTATGAGGCTAGTTTGGTATATTTTTAAGTTTACATTGCCATAATGAAAAAATTAAGATTCTCTCATGTCTTATCTGACTACATATTAAATTTAAGTCCTTTGGAAATTGTACTAATTCTGTATATGTACATGTATATGTTGTTTTTATTATTTTGTATGTTTATAAAGAGAATAGATGTTTGTTCAAGCGATCCAAACCATAAAAATATAACCACCCCCCAATCCCTCTACTCAGAATCCACTGACATCAGTTTTTAAAAATAAGTTTAGTTATTTGTTTGTTTATTTATTTAGTTTTGGCTGCATTGGGTCTTTGCCGCTGTGCGTGGGCTTTCTCTAGTTGCAGTGAGCGGGGGCTACTCTTTCGTTGCGGTGTGCAGGCTTCTCATTGCGGTGGCTTCTCTTGTTGTGGAGCACGGACTGTAGGCGCGTGAGCTTAGTAATTGTGGCTCACGGGCTCTAGAGTGCAGGCTTAGTAGTTGTGGCTCACGGGCTTAGTTGCTCCACAGCATGTGGGATCTTCCCGGACCAGGGCTCGAACCCAAGTCCCCTGCATTGACAGGTGGATTCTTAGTCACTGTGCCACCGGGGAAGCCCCACTGACATCATTTTAATGAATAAGCTTTTAATCCCTCCCCCAGGAAATAAATAGAAATAAATAACTTTATTAAATAAAGCCATACTATAGATGCTATTTTGCTTTTTGTTATTTTCAGTCATGGAACTCTTTCCATGTCAATATAGATTATATTTTTAAATAGCAGCATAGTATTCCAATGTGAATGGATATGTAATAATTTATTCAGTAAACCACCATTGCCAGACATTTGTATTGTTTTTCTTTTGTTCTCTTGGAAGCAATGTACTCCTGGGAACATCACTTACACTTACATCTTTGCACACTTTTCCATTTTTCTCAATAAGATAAATTCGTAGGTGTAGGTTTGCTGAGTCTAGCAGCACATTAAAACATTTGATAATATTGCCGATTTGCTCTCCAATGTTTGTACCAGTGTGTGCTCCTACTAACAGGGCATGAGAAGGTCTGTTTTATTATACCCATTTGCTTCTTTCCTAACTGATTCATTTACTTAATAAAATCTGAGTGCTTACTACATGCCAAGGTATACTAAAGTTTCAATAATAAACAATACAGGGGCTTCCTTGGTGGTGCAGTGGTTAAGAATCTGCCTGCCAATGCAGGGGACAAGGGTTCAAGCCGTGGTCCGAGAAGTTCCCACATGCCGCAGAGCAACTAAGCCCATGTGCCACAACTACTGAGCCTGTGCCACAACTACTGAGCCTGCGCTCTAGAGCCCGTGAGCCACAACTACTGAGCCTGCATGCCTAGAGCCCATGCTCCGCAACAAGAAAAGCCAACGCAACGAGAAGCCCACGCACCGCAACGAAGAGTAGCCCCCGCTCGCCGCAACTAGAGAAAGCACGCATGCAGCAAGGAAGACCCAACGCAGCCAAAAATAAATAAAATTAAAAAAAAATTTAAAAAGTAAAAAAACAATACAGAAACTGTACAGGGTTTGTTTGGGGAGACTAGCATCTGTTTTGTTTTTGCTTTTTTTTAATCTTCATTTCTTTTCTTCTCATTAATTTGAATATTTAAAGTAAATATTGACTAGTATTCTTTTTTTGTGAATTGCATATTTACAAACTTATTTTTTCTGTAAATTATTCTTATTTTATTACTATTTTTAGATTGTTATGTAGTCAGATCTGTCTTTCTCGGCAGGCCTTCTCCACCCTAAGGTCATAAAATTGTTTGCTCATTGGACTAGCTAGGGTTCTTGGTTGCAAAAACAGAAACTGACTCTGTTTTACTTAAGCCAAAAATGGTATCAGGTGCTCACAGAATTGCCAGGAAAGCTGGAAACAAGGAGTCAAGAGGAGGTGGGTGGCCTGCAGCAGAGTAAGGCCACATGACAAGGATAGATTGGTAAGACCAACCTTCTCATCCTGAACCTGCTACTGCTAAAATAATAGCGTCAGGAATATGTAATCTTTTCTTACTTTTCTTCATTCCTCATTCCTCCCCACCCCCTGCCCGTGGTGGCTTCATTCTTAGGTATATTGTCCCCAGTGGTAGTAAAGACAGCCAGAAGTGACAGCCTTACCTTTTTAGCATCCTTAGCAGAAAGAGGGCACTTCTTTTTTTTTAAATAGATTTTATTTATTTATTTATTTATTTATTTATTTATGGCTGCGTTGGGTCTTCGTTGCTGTGCGCAGGCTTTCTCTAGTTGCAGCAAGTGGGAGCTACTCTTCCTTGCGGTGCGCAGGCCTCTCATTACGGTGGCTTCTCTTGTTGCGGAGCACAGGCTCTAGGTGCGCAGGCTTCAGTCGTTGTGGCTTGCAGGCTCTAGAGCGCAGGCTCAGTAGTTGTGGCGCATGGGCTTAGTTGCTCCACGGCATGTGGGATCTTCCTGTACCAGGGCTCGAACCCGTGTCCCCTGCGTTGGCAGGCGGATTCTTAACCACTGCGCCACCAGGGAAGCCCGAGGCACTTCTTTACCAGTTGTTTGTGCAGAAGTCTTGGCATTGAATCTCATTGGCCTGTCTTGGGACACATATGTATCTGTGAACCAGTCACTGTGGCAAGAGGGGTGGAATGCTTTGATTGGCCAGGCGTAGGTCAGGTGCCCGTCCCTGGTACTGATAGTAGAATCAGCTGGATTGAGAAAAAAGGGAGGGGTGGTTCGCAAAGAAAAGCGGGGTGCTGTTACAGAAAAAGAGGAACAGATGCAACAGAGCTAACAGATGTCCTCCGTAATCATGGTATTTGACATTTTCAATAATACTGCATTCTGCATTCTTCCAGTAGAGCAAAATTCCACTTTGTAACTTATTGCTTCAGAAAATTAAAATGTTTTTTTATTAAATTAGTTATTTCTCATTGTACATCAGTCACTAGGAAGAGGAAATATTAAAATCCTAATAAGGAAAGTAACTTATATCCTTCATTTTTGAGTCAATTATATTGAATAAAACACAGCTGTATAGGGCTTCCCTGGTGGCACAGTGGTTAAGAATCCGCCTGCCAATGCAGAGGACACGGGTTCGAGCCCTGGTCCGGGAAGATCCCACATGCTGCGGAGCAACTAAGCCCGTGCACCACAACTACTGAGTGTGTGCTCTAGAGCCCACGAGCCACAACTATGGAGCCTGCGTGCCACAACTACTGAAGCCCGCGCGCCTAGAGCCCGTGCTCGGCAACAAGAGAAGCCACTGCAATGAGAAGCCTGCGCACCGCAACGAAGAGTAGCCCCCACTCGCCGCAACTAGCGAAAGCCCACGTGCAGCAGCAAAGACCCAACACAGCCAAAAATAAATAAATAAAATAAATAAATTTATTAAAAAGAAAAAGACAGCTGTACAGAGGAGTAAAGAATTGTTCCTTTTTTATCGTATACATAAAACACGGATTCTTAAAGATGCAAGATTCATACATGGTGGAGATGTACATTTTACTAAAAATCCATGTTACTGAAATCTGATACAGTGTTATAAATATGTTTAGAGGTCCAGATAGTAACATATACAAGGAAAGCCAAAAATATAAAACAGAAAAGAAAAATACATATACAGTACCCTCAATCACATTGCATGAAAAGTCACTGCTGTGTGTTACAAGACATTTTTGCAGTCATTCAAAACTGTTTCCCCATTTGAGTCAGTACTTGCTTAATGTATTGTCTCCCATGAGTGCCAGTGACAAACAGAAAAATATCAAAAAACAATGAAGGGTAGTGAAGCAAAGAAGGGTTTTGGAGTCAGCCGAACTTGAGTTTCAATCTCATCTTAAATGATGTGACTTTAAGCATGCATCCCCATCTGAAAAATGATGTAATATCTATCTCATGAGTTTAAAGATTAAATGACACAGTTTATATAACAACAGTAACTATTGCCATTATTATTGCAATTTAGAATTATTTTTGGGGGAACATTCTTTTGGTAACATTCTTTTGGAAAATCCATTGTGTCAGCAAATTCAGAGACAGTTGTGTATATGAAAGAAATATGATGCATTTCCACATGTGTACTGGGATTTTCTTTTGATACCTACAGTTTAGGTATAGTTGTGGTAAGCCTTTGAGGTGAAAAGATCGATTTGCCAAAGGTAGGCTGTGATGTGCCTACTTGGCTTTTTCTAGTGTTCAAAGATCTGTGAGAAACGTCCCGTACATTTTCAGGTCTAGGGAGGAACAGCAGCAGCTCGAAGTGCCTGGTTACTGCACTGTGGTGCAGCACCCTAGGCATTGAATGAATTATCTGTGGAGTTAGCCCAGTCTGGCCCAGCAGCATTTGAACTCCGGGCCATATTTTAATTTGATTAACACTTTCACTTAATGATGACCTTGTTGTTTCGGCACTTTGCAATTGAATGATTTATACAAAGGCTTTATCCTTTATTTGCTGTCTAACTACAGAGTTTAGCATCAAATAATTTCATGACGGACCACATTTGGCATGCCTAGTTATTCAGGGAATTTTCAAAGAACTGTAGTGGGACTTTTTAGTCACACATCCTCTCTGTTCTTAGTCATCCATTCCTTTTATGGTAGTCATTAGCAAATATCTCTCAACCACTTCTATAATGGTTAACAGTGTAAGCTCTCTGTAGTGTTGGCTGTTTTGAGCTCTGTGTACTTAATTATGAGACAGTCAGCATATACTTGTGAAAACATAAACTAAACGTTGGTATATTCTCCACATGGTTTCTTTTTACAGAACAACAGTTGTTAATACACACATTAAACTATTTCAAAATCATTAATTGAAAGATTTTTCTCATATATACTTTTTAGGGTATTATCTTTTCTCTCCTTCAGTTGTACCACTTATTAAAGTGTGATTAATTACTTTTAGAATTAAGGAAAAAGAACTGAAAATCAGGGTGATTAGAAGTTCTGTTTTAATGAATAGGAAAACAGACTTGATGTTCCAGGCAATCAGAAGCACCTTTTACATTTAACTACTTGACCCTAATGGCCTGGTCAAATTCCAGTGTTGCACAATTGCGTTCTACCTTCCCTAATACCTAGTAAATCTAATTGTTTGGCTGCTACATATTTCCTTAACTTTAAAAACTGTTTATAGGCTGCGCTCTTATTGTAAGAGTATACCAGAAGGTGAACTTGGCACCTTTTCTAAAAATTTGATAATTTTCACTCCAACTCCTTCTTCTAACCCTTCTACTTTCTCCCCAAACTCACAGACACATTTCTCCAAACATACTCAATAGTGTTCTTTTTCGTACATCCAAAAGACATTGGACGTGTGGTCTGAAAACAGCACCAAGGGTAATAATTAATTAAGGTGAGAAAAGGAGATAATGGGTAGGACCTTGCTCCTGATCTCCATAAGGTATTACAAAGTGCTCTTCTAAATGTCTTGCAGGCCCCTGATTCAGCATATCCTGTGTCAAACTTGTTATCTCTCCCCAGCCTCTAGCTTACCCTCTTAAATTCTCTGTCTCCTATTATGGCATCTGTCTCCATCCTTTTATCATCTTAACTGCACCCCAGCTCTTCCTCACACTCCATGTCCAATGCCTTCAGCTCTTGACTTCAGCTTTTCGGGCGTGGCCCGAAGCCCCAGTCCCCAGTGAACTCATCCAGCAACCAGCAGGGGCATCCCTTCACGTATATTTGCTCTACACATATTTTCTTTGTGTGCATGATTTGAAAATGTTCGGAAAGTATTGCTCTACAGGATAAAATATGCACTCCCATAAACACTGTGCCAAAGATGACCCCAACTGACTTCTGGCTTCAGCGCCTCTCGTTCCCCACAAGTGCATTTTATGTTATAATCTCATCAAACAAGTCTCAGTACTCTAAATACACTTGGCTGTTTCATTCCCCTGTCAAAATTGGCTCATTTTGTGGTTGCTTTTCCCTGTTTCTGCCAGGTGAAATTGTGTTCATCCTTTAAGCACAACCCAAATGTTATCTCTTCCTTGGCCCCACTAGGCAGAATTAATAGCGCTTCTTTCTGTGACTCCAGAGCTTATGCTTTTAACCACTGGCTGTGGTGAGCCAATAAATCTCTATTGCTTGGAGCTAGACTACCTGAGTTCAGATCCCAGCTGCATAGCAGCTGAGTGACCTTGGGTTGTTACATAAACCTTCAAGTACTCAGTTTCCCTCTTTGTACAGGTACGTAATAATAGTCTGTAACTCATGGAGTTGCTATGAGGATTAAGTGATAGATAAAGCTATTTAGTTCTCAGTAAATGTTTTCTTACAATGATTATTTGAACTCCTGACACATTATTGTATTGCTTCTTGTTGTGTGCCCTTTGCTGGGTTTAAACTCCTTGGAGGAAAGGGGAGCTATGTCTTACTCACTTCTCTCCAACATGTGCGCTAACACTTGGCACTATGAGTAGTAGCAGTGGTGCTGGTGGTAGTAAGGGCTCTATAGATCTTCCTTTGCGTCAGTCACTATTCTAAGAAGTTTTGACAGTATATCCTTCAGAGGGTTGTTGAGAAGGTCAAATGCCCTCATAACAACCCTATGAGGGAAATACTATTGTATCTGTTTAACTGATGAGGAAACAGGAACAGAGAATTTAAGCACCTTGTCTAAGGTTACAAAGCTAGTAAGAATAACAACCAGAATTTGGACTCAGGCAACCTGGTTACAGGTCCTATGCTCTTAACCATTATACTAGGCTCCCTAAGAGTAGGTGCTTAATACATATCTGTTAAAACAAGTAAATGAATGAGAGTCCAGTAAACAGGCATGTGGGACAGAGTGGCTAGGAGATGGTCTTATTCAATGAGGTATGGATAAAAAGCCAAAACAATTATCAAGAGATAGACTAAATGAATAAAAGAAAGCATTGGTAAATAATGGTAACACAGGGAGATAATCAGTATTAGTGACCACGGGTAGCTGGTCCTTTGCAGATATATAACTGTTCAATAGGCAGATCAACTTGATCCTTTCTAGGCTTGTTTTTAAGTTGTTAGATGGGTCTAGAGCAGGGTTTCTCAACCTTGGCACTACTGACATTTGGGCCATAGAATTCATTGTTGTAGAGGGGCTGTTCTGTGGATTGCAGGGTGCCGTGTGGCATTCCTGGCTGTTACCTGTTAGATGCCAGTAGCATCTCCCATCTTTAAGATGCTGAAGGAAAAAGGAGCCAGTATAAAATTATATACAAGGTGAAAAATCCTTCAGAAATGAAGACAAAATAAAGACCTTTTAAACCAACAGAAGGTAACTGAATTTATGGCCAGCAGACCTGTATACCAAGAAATGTAATGGAAAATTTTTCAGGCTGAATGAAAAAGATCCCAGATGGAAACTTAGATGTTCATAAAAGAATAAAGAGCAGTGAAAGTGGTAAATGTGTGGGTAAAGAGGAAAGACATTTCTCCATTAACATTAAAAAAAAAAAAAAAAAACTCTTTAAGTGACAATTGACTATTTAAAACAAATAGATTGTATTTTGGGGCTTATAACTTATGTAGAAGTAAAATGAATGACATCAATAGTACCAAGAATAGGTCTTACAATGTATGTGAAGTTGTATACTATTATTTGAAGGTATAATGTGTAAAGTTTAAAATGCATATTGCAAATGCTAATAAAGAAATTAAGTGAAGAGGAATAGCTAATACACAAATGGAAGAGATAAAATGAAATACCAAAAAATAGCCAGCCCAAAAGAAGAGAGGAAAAAAGAAAAATGTAACAAAGAACAAATGACATAAATAGAAAACAAAAAATGAGATGCTAGACTTAGAGCCAACCTATTTCAATAATTACATTAAGTGTAAATGGTTTAAACAATCCAATGTAAAGAAGTCAGACTGGATTAAAAGACTCAACTGTATACGCTATCTACAAACAGGGCCCAACTATATGCCATCTACAATTATATATTATCTATACACTTAGAATATAAAGACAGAGATTAAAAGTAAAAGAATAGAGAAAAATAAACTATGCAAACACTAATTAAAAGAAAACTGTAGTGGTTGTATCATCAGACAGGTAGACTTCAGACTAAGAAATAGTACTAGGGATAAAGTCATTTCATAAAGATTGTAGTAGTTTTAAAATGTGTCCTCAAATTGTTTAACACTCCTTTCTTTAAGAAGTGGAGCCTAATTCTTCTCCCTTTGAATGAGGGTTGGACTTTGTGACTCATGAATAGAATATGGTGGAAGAGGTAAAAGACAGTATGGCTTTCAGCTTGGTTGCACTCTATTTAATCACTCGCTGTGGGGGAAGTCAGCTGCCACATCATGAAGAGAGGTCCATATGGTTCGTTGGCCTCCAACCAACAGCTATGTGAGGGATCATCTTGAAAGCAGATCCTACAGCTGCAGTCAAGCCTTCAGGTGACTGCAGCCCCAGCTAACATCTTAGCTGCCATCTCCTAAGGGACCCTGAGCCAGAACCACCCAGCTAAGCTGCCTCTGTATTTCTGACCCTCAGAACCTGTATGAGAATCAAAAATAAATGTTTGTTGTTTTAAGCTGCTGTTTTAAAGTAATTTGTTACACAGTAATAGAGCTAATAGAATGATAAAAGGTGTTGACTTATCAAGGAGATATTCAGATCTTAATCTGTATGCACTTAATAATGGAGCTTCAAAATATATAATGTAAAACCTGTCGGAACTAAAAGCAGAAATAGGCAAATCCATAATAATTTCCTTCAGCTGGAGATTTCAACACTCCAAGCTTATTTATTGTTTAATTAATTAATTTATTTATTTTTGGCTGTGTTGGATCTTCGTTGCTGTGCGTGGGCTTTCTCTAGTTGTGAGCGAGGGCTACTCTTCGTTGCAGTGCGCGGGCTTCTCATTGCAGTGGCTTCTCTAGTTGTGGATCACGGGCTCTAGGCGCGTGGGCTTCAGTAGTTGTGGTGCACGGGTTAGTTGCTCCACAGCATGTGGGATCTTCCTGGACCAGGGCTCAAACCTGTGTCTCCTGCATTGGCAGGCAGATTCTTAGCCCCTGCACCACCAGGGAAGCCCTCAACACTCCACACTTATTAATTGATGGAATAAATACACACACACACAAAATCAGAGAGGAATTGGAAAACTTGAAAAGCACCATCAACCAACCTAACTTAATTGATTTTTATAGAATACCCCAACTAGGAGTACAGAATGCACATTCTTTTCAAGTGCACATAGAACATTCAGCAAGATAGACTATGTTCATGGCTATAAAAAAAAATCTCAGTAAATTTTAAAAGACTGAAATCATGGAGAATATGTTCTCTGACCACAATGGAATCAAACTAGAAATCAATAACAGAAATATATCTGGGAAATCTCCCAAATATTTGGAAATTAAACTTCACACTTTAAAAATAACACATGGCCTAAAGAAGAAATCAGAAGGGAAAATAGAAAATATTTTGAACTGAATGAAAATGAAATCACAACATATCAAAATTTGTGAGATGCAGTTAAAGCAGTGCTTGAGGGAAATTTATAGTTTTAAATGCTTATGCTAGAAAAGAAGAAAGGTCCAAAATCATTGACTTAACATTTCTACCTGGATAAACTAGAAAAAGAGCAAATTAGACCCAAAGTAAGTAGAAGGAAAGTAATAACAAAGAGAAATCAATCAACAAAATAGAAAAAGGGCAAAGACTATTAAAAATCTATGAAACAACAATTGGTTCTTTGCAAAGAACAATTAAATTTATTATTAAATATATTATGAGTGATTCCTTTTTGCAGTCTTAAAAACATATAGTACACTGTTAAAATGAATTTTTAAAAACTAAAAAGCTGTCTCCTTAATTGTTTTTTATTTGAGATACATGGCCTTTTTTTGATATCTAGGTATTGAGCTATAATAAAACATATTTGTCAGTTACAAGTTTAGTTATGATTGATTGTATTTATTTCAGAAAGATTTCTTTGAAAGATAATTAGTTATACTCAAGGAGAAATAGTATTTGGGGGGGAACCTCCACAATTTTTTTGTTAAATTCTGTATTTTGTTTTGAACAAAAAAGTATATGAAGCAGGTGATAAAAAGTTTAAGTAATAATATAAGTTCCAGGAAAATTCAGTTAAAGATATTGAAAAACACACATCGGGTGTTTGTAGATTTCATTTGTCAGAAACATGCTTTCACAGTACACATTTACTGTGAGGTGTTATTCAATACTATAGATTAACCAATACCTGCCAAAAGATATAAAAGTGTACAGAGACTAAACCACCAGCATGGCAAATGAGGTGCAATTTTGAATAGTTGACTGCTTCAGTTATCAAACCCATTCATAAATAATCTGTACCACTATTTGCAGTGTTACTCAGTGACAGAATTTTTTTTTTTTTTTTTGGTGCGGTACGCGGGCCTCTCACTGTTGTGGCCTCTCCCGTTGCGGAGCACAGGCTCCGGACGCGCAGGCTCAGCGGCCATGGCTCACGGGCCCAGCCGCTCCGCGGCATGTGGGATCTTCCTGGACCGGGGCAGAACCCGTGTCCCCTGCATCGGCAGGTGGACTCTCAACCACTGCGCCACCAGGGAAGCCCAATGTGACAGAATTTTGATGAAACAAAAGATGAAGCAAGGTAAAAATATATGAGGACTAATTTTGTCCTTAGTGAAAGTGATCTTAAATATTCAATTTTATCCGAATTGTAAGATAATAAACCACTTAACTGTACTGTTCAGCAAATACTAAATACAAGCCCAAAGAAAAAATAAAATCAAGTAAAATTCTCTTAATCACTAGGATATTTGGTAAATTTATATTCTTTCTTGATTATTCATTATCTGATAGTTTTATTCATGGATTATACAGCTTTTCTCTTTTGCTTATAAAATCTTAGAATCAAGTGACATAATCCAGCTCCCTCCTTCGGTTTCCTTTTGCTCTTCATCTTTTGAAACACCTCACTGATTATGAGCCTCCCAGATACAGGAAGAAATACTTAAAACCAAACCAGCTACATTCTAATAGCGTTTTTAAAAAGTTTCTTCATGTGGGGTGGGGATGGAGGAAGGATACACAATGATAAAACAACCAAGACTGGGATTTCAGGATTGTAGGTGGAATTCAATTTCAAACTCTAATTTTTAGCTTCATTTAATCATCTCAGTTTGTAATATGCTGTCCACCTGCTTCTCAAGAATAGTTTCTTTCTGTTTTTGAGAATCTTCCTTCTTAAGTATGAATTTTCACCCCAGGCAAAAAAGATTTATAGTTAACAGACTGATAGGGCAGACTCAAGGAAAACTTTATAAGGATTCCTTTTCTGAGGGGATTTTGATGGTTTGATTAGATAGGGTACAATGCTCAGAATTAGAAGGAGACTTTTGACTGGCCCAGAGAAGAGCCAATTTTAAGGACAGGAGTATCATTCTTCCTGCCTGTTGTACAGTTTCAGCTACCAGGAATTCTTTAAATGCTGTGAATCCCAGGGGTTAAGTGTGACAGAGTAATAGTTATACCCATTATTGTTGAGAATTGTTTGCACTCATGTTTCCTATATGCATGTCCTCCTACATTTTTTGAGTTTGCTGTATTTGACAGCTGTGCATCAGTGGTGTTTTTATAATTCAAAATAAATAGTAGAATGTGCTATAGCTGTAACTTTGTATTTTCTCTAATTTTCTCTCTTTTTTACTCCCTAATAGGAGGGTTTGTTTTTGTTTGTATGGAGCTGTATTTATTATTGTTTTTTTAAGTGGGAAACAAACACCAAGCAAATTTGAATTCTAAGATTTATTTATTGAGTATGAAGTCTAAATGCATCATAAATTACAAAAGAGAGATAAAATGAATGTGACCATCCACACTCAGCTTGTTTTTCTTTTTGATTTGTTTTAATGAGTGTTTCCTTGTTCTGAGTTCAAATTCTCCACTTACGCTTTCACTCTTTCTTATTATTCTTAGGTGTCGCCTCCTGGGTGAGGCAGTTCTTAATTATTTCTTCTCAGAACTTCTTCCATACATTAAACAAAAGCAAAAACAAAGAAGACATGCCCTTCCCAGAACCTCGCTTTTCTTACCAAGGTTTATTTGGCAGATAGTGTTTTTTAAAAATGAGTCTTGTGAAATCTGTAAATTTTCCAGTAAGATGGCTTTCTATCATAGCGGCCACTCATTATTTGTTAAATTAAATGAATTCTCATGCATACATTTAATGCAGAATTGAGAAATACCAGATCGTAGAAGTCCCCAGAAAAGGATCAGTTAATCCCAGGAGACTAAAGACAACGATTGTGTGTTCCATTGGTTTTGTAGTTCTGCAGAGTCTGACAAAAGTGAACCCTTAGTTATTGGGTCACCTTGCATAAGAAGACGAGTGTGAGTTCTAGTCATTCAGCCAAGTTGTCTACCACCTGGAATGAGCCAGGCATGGTGCTGGTCTCGGGATGTGTTGACAAACAAGGTAAAGAAGGTGGCACTTACCTTCCAGGTTCCCTGAGGAGGTGGTAGACTGAAAAGGAATCTAGGAATTTTAGTCAGTTGTCTGCAGGAGAACAAGCTTTGGAAAAATGCCTGCAGGTTAACATTGAAAGATGGGACTTTAGCCTTTGGAAAAGGTGCTTGTTTCTGTAAAAGTCCTTTCTTTATACTTTCTTTCCATCCTGCTCTCTTAAAACAGCAAGTGCAAAAAGCACTTGGTATACAACTCTATGAATATACTAAAAGTCATTGAATTACACATTTTGTATGGATGGGTTGTATGGTGTGTGAATTCTATCTCAATAAAGCTGTTAAAAAAGTTATCTGCTGTATTTGAGTTTTTAAAAAAATGAATCTGGAGAAAAAAGGTTGGTTACTCTCTGTGCAAGAGAGAGTTTACTCAGGAGGTTGGAATTACCAAGATATGAATATTTATGTTACCAATACTTAAAACGTTTCCAAATCTGAACATTTAGAAGTTTGCTTGTTATTATTGATATCTCTCATGAATTTTATAATTTTTCGTAAGTGTCACAATTAGAATTCAATCCTAAATTATGTTATAATCAAGGTACTATTTTATTTTGGTAGAAAAGAGTAAGAAATCATTATGGCTATGTAATATAGATCATTGCTGTGATATTAAATCATTAGTCCTAAAAGATTTAATAAAGTTAATTATTTGGTTATCTTCAAAGACTGATTTGCTAGTGTCCAAATTGTACAGCTATGAACAAAGTTATTTTCATACTCTGGATAATGTATTTCTTTCATTTTCACATAAGCACTACCTACAAATTTCTGGTATGTATAAAAGCAGCAAAACCATGAAACGAAATTTATGTGTGATGTTTTGAACTTACGATCTCTTATCATTGATATTTATATTTTGGAACAGCTCTATTTGTTACCAGTTGCTGCATAACAAATTACCGCCAAACTTAACAGCTTAAAACAACACACATTTATCATCTTAGTTTCTGTGAGTAAAGAATCTGGTTGCAGCCTGGTTGAGTGCCTCTGCCTCAGGGTTTCTTGGCGTCAGGCAGGGCTGCCGCTTCATTCGAAGGCTTGATGGACAGAGGATCTACTTTTAAGCTCACTCAAATGGTTGTGGGCAGGACTCAGCTCCTCACAGGCTGTTGGAATGGAGGCCTTAGTGCCTCATGGGTTGCTGGAAGGAGTTCCTTGATTCGTGGGCCTTTGTCTAGAGTAGCTCACGGCATGGCATCTGGCTTCCATCAGAACAGCCGAGCAAGAGGGTGAGCAAAATGGAAGCCACAGCCTTTTTGTAAACCTAATCTTGAAAGCCACATCCCATCACGTTTGCTGTATCATCTGTCAGCAGTGAATCACTAGCTCAGTCCATACTCAGGGGAAGGGAATTTCACAAGAACATGACTACCAGGAAGCAGGAATTGGGGGGTGGGGGGCACGCATTAGAGGCCGCCTACCACAACATTCCTCTCAGAAGGGTCTACATAATATGTATTATGGCTTAGAATTCATTTTTTGCTAAGAATATTATGGCATCTCTTGAAATATTAGTGATGCTCAAAGGTGTAATGGATAAAGGACTGGGGAACAGTACACTAGAACTGTTATCATATCACTTTCTATCTTATTGCTGCGCTATGCCTGGAGCATTAACCTTTGTCCAGGATGGCTCAGCGCTCACTAAAACAGCCACTGGAAAGGGGAAATAGAGTGAGGGGGATGATGGGTACAGCCCAGAAGTAGCAGCTCTCATTTCAGCTCATATCCCATTTGCCAGAACATAGTCACATGGCCACACCCAGCTACAAAAGAGGCTAGGAAACTTAGTCTTTGGTTGGGCAGTCATGGGCTCAACTAAAAATTATGCTATTATAATTTTTATAAGAATAAAAATCCCTGAAGAAGGGGAGAATATTTGGGAGAAGCCTCTGGCCAAAGCTTTCAACAGCATTCAAATGGCTCTCACCTGGCCACGCACTAATGCATTTCACTCTGAGGTGAGTAAATGTCCTCCTTCAGAGCCTATTACTCTTAATTCAGACAGAATTCTTATTAGCTTAGTTACGGGACTTCTCAAACCACTGCAGATTAGGAGGAAATATAGTGAGAAGCAGGCAAAAATTGAGAGTAGAATGCTCAGTAACAAATATGGACATACAAAAGGCTGAGGCAAAGACTAAGCTGGCGGTTCAGAGGGATTTGATAGAGGGGCAGCCAGTCCTCGGAACTTTAGTAGCCTGAGGCAGTGCTCATTTAAAACATCACCACCGAGCAAAATACTTAGATTTAGTTGTGATGATCCAGAGTCTTCCATTGCTTTTCAAAGAAGAAAAAACATTTTGGCGCTCTGAAAGAGGTAAGCTTCATCAGTTATCTGGAAAATTCATTTATGTAGAACATTCTGTAAAAACGATCCTGGCAAATAAAGGAGAGGCCCTTCTACTCACCATACTCCTCATCTTATCTAATTACCACCACATTATTTGTATAGGAAAATTCTTTCTGAGTTCCATTTCTGGTATCTAGAATTGTATATTGTCTCGGAGTGGTTGACATTAGTGATTTCTTTGTTTTTAAAGAAAGTATATGTATTAGCCAATCGCCATATATTTCAAATTGTAAACAAAGCAATTACTCCCCATCCCCACTATCCTGTAAAGAGTGCAGAACTTTCTGGTTACACATAGAGTATTATTGTAAGTGTAGGATTGTCAAAGAGTTCTCCAGTTCGCATATTTTTAAAGCCAACTCATCATAGCTACTATTGCCATTCTGATACATTAGCCTTGAATGTTCTTTCCCATTTCTCAATCTGGCAAATTCTTACTCATTTAAGACCCAGGTCCATTACAAAATAAAATGTATTACACATGAAAAGCGTGATCCGTAAAAGGAATAACTGACAAATTAGACCATCCAAATTTACAAGTTTGCTCTATGAAAAGACTATGTTAAAAGGATGCAAAGCCACAGGCTTTGAGAAAATACTTGCAAACAATGTATCTGGCAAAGGACTAGTATCTAGACTATATAAAGAACTCTCAAAACTCAAGAGTAAAAATAACAATCCAATTAAAAATTAGGCAAAACACATGAAGAGACCCATTTTTCAGATGTTCAGCATCATTAGATTAGGGAAATGCCAACTAAATCAGTGAGATATGGACACACCTTTCGGAATGGCTAAAATAAAAAATAGGGACAACACCAAATGCTGGTGAGGATGCCAAGAAACTGGGTCACCAATCCATTGCTGGTAAGAATGTAAATGTTGCAGGCACTTTGGAAAATAGCTTGGCAGATTCTTTTAAAAACAAACATGTCACTGTCACACGACCCAGCAATTACACACCTGGGCATTTATCCCAGAAAAATGAAAACTTAAGTTCATACAAAAACACAAACACAGGGCTTCCCTGGTGGCGCAGTGGTTGAGAGTCCGCCTGCCGATGCAGGGGACACGGGTTCGTGCCCCGGTCCGGGAAGATCCCACATGCCGCGGAGCGGCTGGGCCCGTGAGCCATGGCCGCTGAGCCTGCGCGTCCGGAGCCTGTGCTCCGCAGCGGGAGAGGCCACAACAGTGAGAGACCCACGTACCGCAAAAAAAAGAAAAAAAAAAAAAACGCAAACACAAATGTTTGTAGCAGATTTATTCATAACAGCACCAAACTGGAAACAACTGAGATCCATCGATAAGTAAATGGCTAAACTCACTATGGTATGTTCAGCACTACTCAGCAACAAAAAGGAACCAAGTAATGATACATGCTGCAACCTGGATGGATTATGCGGAGTGAAAAAAGCCAATCGCAAAAGGTTGCATACCATATGATTCCATGTCTACAGAAATGGAGAACAGATTAGTGATTTCCAGGGGTTAAGGAAGGTGGGGAGGAGTTTGAGGGAAGTGGGTGTGGCTATAAAAAGGCAACACAAGGGATCTGTGTGGTGATGGAAAAGTTCTGTATCTTTACTATATCAGTGTCGATACCCTGTGGTGTGGTTTTGTAAGATGTTACCTTTGGGGGAAACTGAGTAAAGGGTACGCAGTATCTCTCCATATTGGTTTTTACAACTACTTGTGAAAATACAGTTATCTCAAAATTAAAAGTTTAACTGAAAAATTATGAAGTCCTCAGAATTCCATTGGACTGTGAGCTCCATGAGGGAAGGAATATCTGTATTTCACCAGCATCTAGTACAGTGCCTGCCTCATGAAAGTTGCTTTGAAAATGTTTTATGGGTACCCTTAAGGGAGAGAAGCTGAACATATGAATGTAATTATATTAAGCACCCATAACTGACAGCACACCCCCAAATGAAGGGTATTTCTCTTCTGAACTGTTCATTTAAAAACTATTGAGCGTCTACCTTACCTCATCTTCTAAGTGCTGGAAATACAACAGGGAACAAAATTGAGGGGTGGGGAAGGAACCCCTGCTTTCATGGAGCTTACAGTTTAACTGGGGCAGAAGACAGTAAACAGAATACAGAAATTATATATGTTAGGAAGTGGTAAGTGCTAAGAAAAAAGTAATTTTAAGCAACGTTTAGGGGCCGAGGATATGGAAACGACTGCAGAAGTGAGTAGGTTGCAATTTGTAATTTTAGCCAGGGTTTAAATACCAAGAGACAGTGTCATTTGAGCAAAGTCTTGAACGAAGTAAGGGGAAAACCATGTAGGTATATGGAGGAGCAGCCAGTGCAAAGGCTCTGAGGTAGAAAGGTGTCTAACATGTTCAGGACTAGCAAGGAAGTGAAACCAGTGTTGGAGGAACAAGAATGAGAGAGGGAGAGTAGTTTGGCAAAGTTAGAGAGACAACAAGAATGCAGGACATGTAGAGCCATGTAGGGTGCTGCAAAGTCTTTGGGTCCTACTTTGAATGAAATGGGGAAGCATTGGAGGGTTTTGAGTGGAGGAGTGACATGACCTGACTTAAGAGCTGTTGTGTTGAGAATGAACGGTAGCAGAACAAGGTAAAAGCAAGGAAGAGAACTTCAGAAGCTACTTCAGTACTCCAGGCAGGAAGCTACGGTGATTTGTCTGGGGTAGTAGCAGTGGAGTCCTGAGAAATAATCCATTTGTGTTTAGATTTTGAAGGCAGAGACAACAGGATTTGCTGCCAGGTTAAATGTGCATGAGGAAACTGATGCCCTCTGTACATCAAAGAAGAATTTTAGTCATTAAACTAATCTATGGCTCATTTCAAGGACAAAATTAGGTATTAGAAGATTTGTTTTAAAAAGCTACTTTTGGTTCCTCAAAAAGTTAAGAATTACCATATGATCCAGCAATTCCACTTCTAGGTATATACCCAAAAGAATTGAAAGCAGGAACTCAAACAGATACTTGTATGCCAGTGTTCATGAGCAGCATTATTCAGAGTAATCTAAAGGTAGAAGCAGCCCAAATGTCCATCAACAGATGAATGGATAAACAAAATGTGTTATACACATACCATAGGATGTTATTCATCCTTAGAAAGAAATGAAATTCGAATACATGTTACAACATAGGTGGACCTGGAAAACATACTGAGTGAAATAAGCCAGACACAAAAGAACAAATATTGTATGACTCCACTTATATAAGGTACCTAAAATAGTCAAATTCATATAGATAGAATGTAGAATAGAGGTTATCAGAAGATGAGGGCAGGAAGGAATGGAGAGTTATTGTTTAATGGGTACCGAGTTTCTGTCTGGGATGATGAAAAAATTCTGGAAATGGATAGTGGTGATGGTTGTACAACAATATAAATATACTTAATGCCACTGAATTGTACATTTTAAAAAGGTTGGAATGGTAAATGTAAGTACCACAATAAAAAGAAAGTATAGGATGCAGATAAAACACTGTCTAAAGGGAAACTGATGATGTATATAGGTGGATAAAATCAATGAATGAGCAAAAAAAAAAAAAGGCTATTTTTTAACTTATTTCTTCTGATCTAAGAACTAAGCTTGCTTTAAGCATCGTCTATGACTTGACTTTCCTTTGAGATCCTTTAGTACATGTTTGTTACAGTCCTTTCTTAATGGCTCAAGCCTTAGCCATTGCAGTTATAGAAACTAGTGTCCCCTTATAAAGGTCATTATCATCAGAAGGGCAGGGGAAGAGTCAATTGCTACAGAGTGATCTAACTAATTACAATTTTTGGAAAAAGAGTTCATCTAAAAGAAATATATATATATGTGTGTGTGTGTGTGTGTGTGTGTGTGTGTGTGTGTGTGTGTCTGTGTATATATATATATATATATATCCCCCTCATATAGTAAAACCTTTTTCTTTCTCTCACATAATGGTTCTTGAAAACAATGTTCCTTGAATGCACATGTAAATAATTTTCCTGCTAAAACCAGCATTTTTGATAATTTAGCAGAGGTGATATGGAGAAAACCTTGAGTACGGGAAGGTTTTGTGGCACAGCATATTTAATAACCGTGACAACTCAAGAATTTTAAGCAGACTCGCCTCCCTGTCTGGGATCTGTCGGCACCAGTGTGTCTCTCCTGGCAAGCCCTTAAATGTACTATTTCAGCCAAAACTGCACTAATGATGGTCTACCAAATTTTAACAGGATATTTTTAAGACTTGATATTCTCATGATTAAAAAGAAAAAAAAATACTTTCCCCTATTTCTTTCAAAAGCTGCCACTCTAAAATATGTGGCAAATTTAAAAAAAAAAAAAGTCTGAAATTGCTTTACAGCCTTGATGAAACAAAGACTGGTGTGTTGGTGTGGCTGCAGGGAGCTCTGCGCTGCTTTTGTATGATTTCAGAGGTGAATTTAGATGGCTGGAAGATAGATGGGTGCCAGATGCAGTTTGACATAGATTCAGGCAGCTGCTCCTGGGCTAGGTTTCATTAGCTGGTAAGTGCGCCAGCAGAAGCAGCAGAGCGAGGCCCCAAATGCCAAAATGACAGTGAGAACAGTGGAACAATACAATATTCACTAAGTGATTTTAATCTCGGAGATTAAATGTCACCCAATCAGTTTCCAGGTTTTAAAAACCAACTCGTATGAAGCCATTAGAGGGCCCAAGTCTTTGTCCACCGGGGTAAAAAGTTCTACTTAAAATTTTTTTTTTTTTAGTTTTAAAACAGACACAAAGTGTTGTAAGCCCATTTTGGTAATATACAATTAATAATCATGTCAACCTCTTCAACACACACACCGCAGTAAAAGAAATGTATTCATTTTTGCAACCAGGCAAATATTCCTCAATAATGGACCCAATGTTGGTTTGTTATCTATCTTTTCTTAAAATGAAAGTCTTGGAAGAACTTCCCAGGCCAGTTCCAGCTTAGGGGCCCTCCCCACCACGGCCACACCCATTCTTCTTCAAAGAAAGACCAAGATCTCAAAACAGAGAGCGCATATTAATTTGCTTTTGAGACCTTATGATCTGTATAGTTAGTGATGAATATGTACCTAACCACATAATTAATTGTGAATTAAAACCATTTTTTTTCCTGTAAAGAACTTCTGCTCTTACTACTTGTGGGGTCATAAGTAATTATGAAACTGACTCCAGAACTCCCCATGCTTGATTTCAACTCACATGTTTTCTCGGCTGAGAAAAAGAACCTTTATTTAGTATATTAAACTTACTAAACTTATCTTTGCTTTCCTGTAAAGAGTGTTATGATCTAATACATCAGTGATGCAACCATTTTATGTGGGGTAATTTTTTAAATTAAAATTAACATGAAATAAATAATTGATTGGACATGTACATATTTGAAAACTGTAAATCTAACCAGTCTCTGCTTTTCTTATTTAGTCTTAGGAAGCTAATGCATCACTTATAATAGCCCTGAGGCATTACGGTGTATTTCTTTTTTTTTTTTTCCTCCAAACGCATGTGCACTCAGCTCTCTTAATAACAATGGGAGTTGTGTATGTGCTCAGCAGAGAATAGCTTCCATTGTGTTTTAGTATTTTTAGTATTTTGCTTATTAATAGTGTTGTAATACTACTCTTTTTTTACCATGTCTACAGCATGGTTAAAAATTTAGAAATATGCTCTGATTGAGTCAGAAACTCTGTATGTTCAGGAGCAATTACAATATTAATTAATGGCTATATGATACCCTACCAAGTTTTAATACATTCTGGACTTGAATATGTTGCATACATGTTCTCTGAAAGTTTAATTTCCTTGGGACAATGCTCCCATCTGTGAACTTACATTTGAATTTAAGGGAATCATATCTTAAGTGACATGGTTTTAGTTCATCTAAATCCTTGGGAGTTGTTTCATAGTAATCTAAGCTCCACCTTTCACCCCCTTCCCTCTTTTTTCCCTCCCTTCCTCTTTTGGTCTAGCACTGACAACTTGACTACGTTGACCTAAATATCGAGACCTCTTTTAGTTTCACTGTACATGCTACTCATGAGGGCTGTGCTTGCAAATCTCTTTGATAAGGGGTGAGTCTTGGGTTCATGAAGGGTCTGTTCGGTTCAGCATGTTCAGTTCTGGTGAACCTAACTAGACTCAGATTGCATTTCTCATGGATAGCCCTTAAAAGCCTACCTAACCTTTCTGAATCTCCTCTGGGAGGAGAAAATGAGGCAGCATATGTAACACATTTAGCAGAGTACTTGGCACAAGAACTCATTCTATAGTTCTATATTCTGTTTCTTTCCTTTACCTTATGCAGATATTCCCTGGAAAATTTCTCATTTAACCTTGTGAGAAAAGTTAATATGTATAGAAAACATATGGAGATCCTCAGAGAAAAGTGCTATGTGAATAAGTCCAAGATGTTATTGTGGTTATTACTATTAATTACCAACCAATACAAAGCCGTTTTAATTGTTAATAATCATTTGGCATTTTAATTTATTTTCCCCCCAGTGAAGTTTTAAATTTAAGCCACAGTCTCTTACCACTTACGGCAAATTCTGTTAATTATCTATGCTGTAGCTATTCCCCTGTTCCCTCATTTTGGTTTTGTTTGCTTGTTTTTGTGGTAAAATATATAAAAGCTAGCATTTAACATCTCAACCATTTTTAAGTGTACAGGTCAGTGGTATTAAATACATTCGCATTGTGTGCAGCCATCACCACCATCCATCCCCATAACTCTTTTCATCTTGTAAAACTGAAACTCTGTACTCATTAAATAATAGCTTTCCATTCTCCCCTAGCTCCAGCCCCTGGCAGCCACCATTATACTTTGTTTTTATGATTTTGGCTGTTTTTTTTTGTTTGTTTGTTTTTTAATTTGGCTGTCTCGGGTCTTAGTTGCGGTACACGGGATCTTCGTTGCAGCATGCAGGATCTTTTCTCGTGGCACGGGCTTCTCTCAAGTTGTGTCACGGGCTCAGTAGTTGTGGCGCACAGGCTCTCTAGTTGTGGCGTGTGACTCTAGAGTGCGTGGGCTTAGTAGTTGCGGCGTGCGGGCCTAGTTGCCCCGTGGCATGTGGGATCTTAGTTCCCCGACCAGGGATCGAACTCACGTTCCCTGCATTGGAAGGTGGATTCTTCACCACTGGACCTCCAGAGAAGTCCCAATTTTAGCTGTTTGAAGTACTTCATATAAATGGAAGCATATAGTATTTGTCTTTTTGCAGTTGGCTCATTTCAGTAAGCATAATGTGATCATCCATGGGTGAGGTTTGTCCAGTTGTAGCGTATTGCAGAATTTTATCCCTTTTTAAGGTTGAATAATATTCCATTGTATGTATATACCACATTTTGCTTATCCATTCATCTGTTGCTGGACACTTGGTTGTTTCCACATTTTAGCTATTGTGAAAAATGCTGCTATGAACATGGGTGTACAGAGACCTCTTTGAGACCTTGACTTTCAATTCTTTGGGTATATACCCAGAAGTGGAACTGTTGGATCATAAGGTAGTTATACTTAAAATTTTTCAGAAACCACTATACTGTTTTCCACGGTGGCTATACTATTTTATGTTCCCACCAACAGGGCACAGGATTCTAACTTCTCCACACCCTTGCTGGCGCTTGTTGCTTTCTGGGTTTTGTTTGTTTGTCTGTTTTTTGATAGTAGCCATCCAGATGGGTGTAGGATGGTATCTCCTTGCAGTTTTGATTTGGATTGCCCTAATGATTAGTGAAGTTGAGCATTTTTTCATGTGCTTATTGGCCATTCATATATCTTCTTTGGAGTAATGTTTATTCAGGTCCTTTACGCATTTTTGAATTGGGTTCTTTGTTTTTGTTGTTGAGTTTTAGAAGTTCTCTATATGTTCTGGATATTAATCCCTCATCAGATATATGATTTACAAATATTTTCTCTTATTCTGTGAATTGCCTTTTTACTCTCTTGATAGTGTCTTTTGATGCACAATATTTAAAAATGTTCATAAAGTCCAATTTGCCTTTTATTTATTTGCCTGTGCTTCTAGTGTTATATCCAAGAAATCAATGCCGGATCCAATGTTGTGAAGCTTTTGTCCTATGTTTTCATCTAAGATTTTTATTGTTTTGGCTCTTACTTTTAGGTTCTTGATTCATTTTGAATTAATTTTTGTATGTGGTATTAGGTAAGAGTCCAACTTCACTCTTTTGCATGTGGATATCCAGTTTTCCCAGCACCATTTGTTGAAAGATTGAATGGTCTTGCCACCCTTGTCAAAAATTATTTGACTCTGTATGTGAATGTTTGTTTCTGAGCTCTCTATTCTGTGCCATTGGCCTATATGCCTGTCTCTATACCAATACCACACTGTTTTGATTATTGTAGCTTTGTAGTAAAATTTGAAATTAGGAGGTGCAAGTTCCTCCAGTTTTGTTCTTTCTCAAGATCACTTTGGCAATTCAGCATCTCTTAAGATTCCATATGAATTTTAGGATGATTTTTCTGTATCGTATCTGCAGAAAACATCATTGGGGTTTTGATAGGGATTTCATTGAATCTGTAGGTTACTTTGGGTAGTATTGACATTTTAACAATATTAAGTCTTTCAATCCATGAACATGGGATGCATTTCCATTTATTTATGCCTTCTTTAATTTCTTTCAGCAATGTTTTGTAGTTTCCGTTGTGCAAGTCTTTTTCACCTCCTTGATTAAGTTAATTCCTAAGTATTTTATTCTTGTTGATACTACTATAAATGGAATTGTTTTTGTAATTTCTTTTTCAGATTGTTCATTGTTTGTTTATAGAAATGCAACCAGTTTAGAGTAATTATTGATAAAGGAGGGACTTCTGTCATTGTGGTATTTGCTTTCTATATGACTTACAGATTTTGTCCCTCATATCCTGTATTACTGTCTTCTTTTGTGTTGAGTTGATTTTTTTTATAGTGAAATGTTTAAATTCCCTTCTCATTTCTTTTTGTGTATTTTCTATAGCTATTTTCTCTGTGGTTACCATGGGGATTACATTTAACATCCTGAAGTTATAACATTCTAATTTGAATTTATAGCAACCTAGCTTCAATAACATACAAAAACTCTGCTCCTTTATAGCTCCTTCCCAACCCCTTTCAGTTACTGATGTCACAAAATTATACCTTTATACATGTGTGCCCCCAAACATGAACTAATAATTCTTTTAAATGCAACAGTCTCTTAAATTGTAGAGAAAACAAGATTTGGAGTTACAAACCAAAGTTACAGTAGTACTAACTTTTACACTAATAATTTTTTTTCTTAAATCTATTAGTCTCTTAAATCATGTAGAAAACCAAAAAGTTCAATTAAAAACCATTTTAACAATAACACTAGCTTTTATATTTGCCCATGTGTTCACCTGTATTGAGATCTTTATTTCTCCATATGACTTTGAGTTACTGTCTAGTGTTCTTCCATTTCACCTTGCAGGACCCCCTTGATCAGTTGTTCCAAGACAGTCCTAGTCATCATGAACTCCCTCAGCTTTTGTTTATCCAGGAAGGTCTTAATTTCTCCTCACTTTTGAAGGACAGTTTTGCCAGGTATAGGATTCCTGGTTGACAGTTTTTTTTTTTTTTTTTTTTTTCCTTTTAGCACTTTGAATATATCAGCCCACTGTCTTCTGGCCTCCCAAGTTTCTAATGAGAAATGTGCTGATAATCTTATTGAGGATCCCTTGTATGTAATGATTTGCTTATCTCTTGCTGCCTTCAAGATTCTCTCTTTGTCTTTTGAAAGTTTTATTATAATAAGTAGGTCTCTTTGAATTCATCTTACCTGGAGTTTCTTGAGCTTCTTGGATGTTTATATCCATGGCTTTCATCAAAGTGGGAAATTTTCAGCATTATTTCATCAAATATTCTCTCTTACCTTTTCTCTGTCTCTTCTTCTGGGACTCCCACGATGTACATGTTGGTCCACTTGATGGTGCTCCACAGGTCCCTTAGGTTCTGTTCATTTTTCTTCAATGTTTTTTTTCTTTCTGTTCTCAGATTTGATCATTTCCATTGTCCCGTCTTCAAGTTTGCTGATTCTTCCTTCTATGCAAATCTGCCTTTGAATCTTTCTAGTGAATTTTTTATTTAAGTTATATTACTTTTTGGCCTTAGAAGTTCTTTCTGGTTTCCTTTTAGGTTTTCTTTCTCATTATTGAAATTTCCATTTTGTTCACACATCATTTTCTTGACTTTCTCCACATCTTCCTTTAGTTCTTTGAACATTTTAAAAACACTGTTTTAAAGTCTTTGTCTAGTATATCTCCATTAGGTCTTTTTCAAGGACAGTTTCTGTTGATTATTTTTTCCTTTGAATGGGTCATATTTTTCCGTTTCATTGAATGCCTTGTGATTTTTTTGTCAAACACTGGACATTTGAATCTAATAATGTGATGACTCTGGAAATCAGATTCTCCCTCTTCCTCAAGGTTTCCTGTATTTTTCTTTATCATTTTTGTTTTTTAGAATGTGGTAGGCTGTCTCTGTGCGAAGATCAGCCTGAGGTGTAAATTTAAGGTCTTCTCAAGTCTTTTCTGAGCCTTTCTCTGGGCGTACATGGTTATGTTCTTATTTTCCCTGTATATTACAGTTTTTTTAATGTCCTAGTCTTTAATGTCTAGGGTAAGTGAAAAATGAAGGTGGGGAGGGGTAGGTTCTGGCCCTTTAAATCCCCTGGAAAGTCACTTCAGGGGGAGAGGCTTGTGAAAATGTGGTGGGGATGTGGGGGAGCAGGTGCAGCAACAATGGTTGCCACCTCTTTGTCTGCACTAATGTCATCAGAAGCAACAATAAGAGCACAGACCCCTAATATTTAGAGGATAGGGTTCTTTTTGCTCCCGTAGCTCTTGTAAGCTGCTTGCAAGCTGCTCCAGGATCATGTGCATAGCTGGGGGTCGGAGGGTGGCTAGCTGCTACTGTGCTAAGAGCTGTAATTGACTAAGAGTAACCAGAATTTACTGCAATTTACCATATTAGTCTTTCCCTGGAACTTGCAAGCCTTCAACAGACTTCTGAGTCCCAAAATAGTTACATCATTCAGATTCTGCCAGCCCATTTGTTGTCTAGGTGGAAAGATAGATTCCTGGTGCTTCCTACTCTACCATCTTCCCAGAATCCTCTCCTCCTCATTCTGTTTTAAGAGAACTCTGAATTTATTTAGGGTAGTTCTGTGCTAAACTAAAATACTTGATGTTCTGACACCCTTTTAGATGAGATGGCTACGTTCTGCTCTGTTCTGGTCCGTGAGATGTGGGTAGAGGTCCCTGGGGAGAACATGCCTTGAATAAAAAGACAAAGCCTCATGAAGACAAGGCTTTTGACTTTATTCTTACATAGAATGTAGATGAAATAGCTGGTGGATAGCAGCCTTCTTATGACCCTCAGCACCATGAGGATGGTGGAACAGGTACCTTTGAGCCATCTTTCCAGTCCTGAGCTGCCCAACCCTAGACTTCTAATTTCATGAGAACAAAGAATAAACTCTAAGTCATTTCACACTGTTAGCATTTCTTTACTTACAGCCAAGTGTAAATCCTAATATACCATTCAAGCCCATAATCCATGAAACAGAATAGAAGCGTGGCCAATGGAGATATTTGTGTCTGTGATGAGCACCAGCATTTTTCAGAGCAACTCAAGAGACTGAGATTTGAGATCTGAGTTTCAGTTGCATAGAGGTATAATGGGTATTAAAGAAAGATGGGTACCTCTACTCCTAATGAGACTTAAAGCTTTCTACATTTTTTGTGTACATTCTCCATTTCTTTGGGCTCACATGCCAAACATTAATGGCATTTTTTTTAGGTGGAAAAAGAAAGTATTATAGCCTAGTTATAGCAATGAAAGTAGGAAGAGACATGCTGTTAGCTTCTGTTACTTATATTTTAAAGCCATTGAAGAAAGTAGCTGATCTTTCTTAGTCTTTATTATGCTTTGTTATGTACACATCTTCCCATAAGAATATAATTAAAGCAAAGTGACAAGGAGGAGGAAATTACAAATAATTAACAATCCAGAGATCTTACATTCTCCCAGTTCTTCTCTTAAGCTTAGCCTGGGACCTGACACAGTGGACAGTCAGTAAATGTTTGTTAGACAAAGAAAAAAAAAGGTGGGGTTGGTTTTATATTGAATCGCAGGGACAGAGGTACATTTTGAATGCTAGTCAGATGATGAGATTTATTCAATAAAAATGTCTTTTTCCTGTGCTCCAGTCTTACCTAATGCCTGAAGTGAGTGGAGCTCCATCTAATGTCCAGTGTGTATCCCAAACCTGTACATAAGATTCACCATACTTGGCAGCGATGCTGGGGAGGAACAAGGGAGCTCTCCTTGCAACACCAGTAATCGCTGGCCCAGTATTGAATTTAATGAGCATTATCTAAGTAATTATTAATAACGAAAAGAGCTACCTTTCTTTATCATTTTCAGAGGCTGTGCTAACATCTTTACATGCATAATCTCACTTAACCCACATGATAACACCATGCCTCAGGTCCTGATTCTGTCTCCTTTTTACAGTTGAGGAAACTGAGGCTTAAGCAACTTGCCTAAGGTCAGATCGCCAGCACACGGTCAAGCTGGAACTTGAAACCCTGTCTGTCTCAGGACTATTTGACTCCAAAGTTAGTGTTCTTAGGCATGTCAGAAAATCTTGACTATAGTTTGCTTAATCATATGTTAAATAATCTCAAAATACTCTGTATTTTGTACTTTGGTTTCTCTGCAAAGAGCCAAAAGATAATGGTATAAAAGCGGCCTAACTCATAGTGAAGACTTTTTTACTGTTAATATGGAAAAGATGACTTCTCACAAAAGCTGCTTTACATAATCTTTTTCTATTTACTTCAGTTTCACAGCATGCGCTCTCCTTCAAGTGGGAGGGTGGGTTGGAGGTGGATGAATATGCTTTGCTGGAGTTACAGCAATGCTTGGTGCGGGCAGAAGAGCGTGAATGTACATTACGCAGAGTTCAGCTTCACATCCGATGGGTATATCACTGAGCTGCATGACTGTGGCAGCCTGAGGCATCATCGTATTTTAAGCTCCGTGTGTGTCATCAACATATGTGGGTTGAAATTGCATGGAAGCATAGTAGTCCACAAGAAATATAAACAAAAGTAAAATACACCTTTGGAATAACTGCAGCATTTCATATAGCAACCAAATATTTGTGAAATCTGTACATTTTGAGCTCTTTGTTTTTAGAGCTAATGATTTCGTTTATTAACTTAGACCGTCTTAGTATTTTCTATTTACTTAACGTTTAAGATTCAGTCATAAAATCTCACTGTGACCTAAAGCTGTTTATAGAAACTTAGCCAGTGTGTGGGCATATTGAAAAGAAAAAGATAAGATGTATTTTTAAAAGCTATGTTAAAAATTTGCTGCTTTATAAATAGGTAGGTAGATAAATAAATGGATAGATAGATCACCATGCTTAAAGTTCCCATCTGAATCTATTTTCAGAAATGTGCTTTGGCAGAGAGTCTTCATTAGATGGTTAAGTGAAGTAGTATTTGCAATAATGTAAATTTGAAAATAAAAACTGGATCTGGAATCCAGGCTTTGCTGCTTGGTCACTGTGGCATCCTGAGAAAGTTTTCTTTGAACCTCAGTTCCTCAAGTGTAAAACAGAATAGTAGTAGCTGGGGCTACTTGGGGCTTTAGGATGTGGGGAGCAACTAAGATGGTGATGTCAACGTGCTTTATCATGTGTATAAATAAGTAATTATACAGATTCAAAGGTGCGGTATTGTTATTGTATACTCCACAGCCAGCAGATGGACCAATCTAACACCATCCTTCATCCAGGCAGGTGACAACGTCTATTTTAGTCTCTCAGACAACACAGATTTATTGAGCTCTTATGCTGCGTGAGGACTTCCTTCACATCAGCAGAGCTTATGTTTAGATTTACAGCAGCTATGGTTTATGCAGTGGCATATTTTTATATAGCATACAGGAATTCTATACATGTACCTTTTTTATACAGATGTTTGAAGTTTCTCTTTAAGTACCCAAATTTGTTTAATGTAAGCTTGTTCAATAAAAATCTTTCCCTGCATCATTTCCCTATACTGTTGTTTTATTATTACATTTTTCCCACAGAAAACATTGAGCATAATGGTACCTTTTCTTCATGATTCAGGATCATTTAGATTGCTTAGGTATTCTGTTGGAATACAGAGCCCTTTAGGGCAGGGCTAGTGAGGGGCATAGTGCTATTTGCCTCTAAATGATCCCCCACACTAAATTTTTTGAGCTCTTGTATCAACATTTTTTAATCCCCCCAACCCTGATTTCTAATTGTTAGCTGCCTTTTTCTTTTTCTTTTTTTTGTGCTAGTATCAATTTGCTTCTTTTTAAATCCATTCTCCCCTCTAATTCCCATTTACAGTCTATGGTTTGGGGGAACAAATAAATAAAATCATCTTTAAGATTAAATAGACACTCAGGAAGTACATGATAATGCATGAGGTTGGTGCATGGGCTTTGTGATTTCTTCTTTTTTTTCTCAAGGATTTATTTCTGCTTGCTTTGTTGGTTCTGAGTAACTGGACTCTCTCTGAATGAATCGTTTTGCCCAACACCACCATTTACAGTCTGCATCAGTTTCCTCTAATAATCACCAGTGGTACTTATCTAGCTCTTTACCAATTATAAAATTCTTCAAGGGACTTACCTGGTGGTCCAGTGGTTAAGACTCCGCACTGCAGGGGGCGCACCGGTTCGATCCCCGGTCGGGGGAACTAAGATCCCACATGCCACGCGGCCAAAAAATTCTTCAACATCCCTTCAACATGATCATGAGAGATAGGCAGGATGTGTGTGTGTGTGTGTGTGTGTGTGTGTGTGTATTTTTTTAAAAATATTTTACAGATGAGAAAACTACGGCATAGTTGGAGGTTATTTTAGCCGGGGGTTGTAGCTGAATGTCCCAGGGAGCCTCGTTCACCCAGACTTGCATGTTCCCTTTACCTGGATATCCCATTTCCATAGGTCTGGGCAGGACCCAGGTTATATTTTGGAAAAAGATCCCAAATAATTCTAACATGCATAGCTTTCCCCAACCCTTTTCCCCATCTTCCACACCCTTCCACCACCTCTGCTCCCATTCAGAACCATTGGCTCAAGTTTTTATGACCAGCAAGTGATTTATTTAGATGCTTTCACATGCAGGTCAACAAATAGTGGCTTAAATTTATGATTTTTAATGACCCTGTAGTTAACTGATGTGGTGGTCAGAATAGTGCCCTCCTTCCCCACCTATGTTACTTTACATGGTAAAAGAGACTTTGCAAATGTTTCTGAATTAAGGATCTTGAGATCCTTGTTGTCCAGGTTATCCTGGATTATTTGGCTGCGCTCCATATAATTATAAGCGTCCTTATTAGACGGAGGCAAGAAGGTCAAAGGCAGAAGAAGGAGATGGGACGACAGAAGCAGAGGTTGGGATGGTATATTTTGAAGATGGAAGAAGAGGCCACAAACCAAGGGGTGCAGGTAGCCTCTAGAAGCTGGAAAAGACAGGAAAACAGATTCTGCCTTGAAGCCTCCAGAAGGAATGCAGAGCTGTCAACACTGCAGTTTTAGACTTCTGAACCTCCAGAACTGTAAGAGAATAAATTTGAGTCATTTTAAGCCACTAAGTTTATGGTAATAGGAAATAGCAGCAATGGGAAACCAGTACAACTGGGAAGTATAAAATACAGATTCTTAAGCCCTCCCACAAAGATACTGTTTTAGCGGAGCTGGGCGGGGTCTAAGGATGTGGGGTTAAACCATTCCCTTGGTGATTGAGTGGCCTGTGTCCTCGGACCTCACCTGTGGTTACAAACAGACTCATAAGGCCATCTGTTGTTTCCCTCGGAAGTCTGGAGGTGAGTAGCCCTAGAGCCAGTTGTTCTCATCAGCTCATCGGCTCAGTGATGTCCTCGAGGACCCAGGCTCCTGGGGTTGACTTCTACCCCATCACCCTCAGTCCTTACCCTTCTAACATGCACACAGGATAGCTACCATAGCTCCAGGGACCACATCCTCACACAGCCATGAGAGAGAAAAAGAGCTCTTCCTGCATGCTCTTGTGTCCCTCATTTTTTAATCAGAGAGGAAAAATTCTTTCCCAGGGCTCCCAGCAGACTTTCCCCTTCTACCCAATTAGCTGGAACTGCATCACCCATCAAGGGAGGCCGGACGGCAGGACACCTCGAGTACTGTCTCAAAACGCTCTCCTGTTCTCCTCCTCCTGGGAAACTTTCGCATCCCTCAAACAACACTTACCTCTCATCTAGCTGGTGCCTTCCCCCTCCAAAGATGATCCTTTAGTGCCAGTTCTCTTCCTATCGATACCTTTTAAAATCACCTCATGTGCCACCAGTGGGCACCCTTCCCTTTGAAAAAAAAGCATTTTCTTAATCTTTATAACACTGTGGGGTGGGTAATGTTTCCCCTATTTTACAGTTAAGAATCAGAGATTGTGAAACATGCCCAAGGTTCACAAGTGAAAAGCTCATAAGTGGCAGATCTGCCTTAACTGTAAAGCTCAGGCTCTTAACCATTACACTGACCCAGACAGTGATTCTCTGTCGTGTAGTGTTAGTAGCACATTTTCAAATATTAGCGTTTGGGGCACACTTGAAGAGATTAAAAACTCAAAGCAACACTAAACAAGTCAATCATTACAACATAGTCACCACCACCGGAGGGTTTTAAGACATGACCTGACTTTTGTTTTAAAAGGATCACTGGCCAGTATCTTGAGATACACGGTTAGGGGCCAAGAGTATTGCGGTAATTGCTTCCCATCTGACTTAAGGTCAAAGTCAAAGTCATTGCATTGGCATATAAGGCCCTCTACACCCTGCCACTCCTCCCTGTACCTTCTCTCCTCCCACTCCCCCCCCCCCACCACTCCTCCCCTCTGTCTTGATGTCTTTGAAACCTTAGGCACATGCCCAACTCCAGCCCTGCTCGCATTTTCTGTTCCCTCTGCCAGGAAAACTGTGCTTGGCTTGAGTCTTCACCTCCTTCAGATCTTTACTCAAATGTCATCCTCTCTGCGAGGCTTCTCTAAACCACTTCTTCAGAATTGCCCCCACTCCACACATACACACCCAAGCACACATTCCCCATCCTTCTTCCCTGTTTTACTTTTCCGTAGAGCACCTAATTTCTAATACGCCATATAATTTACTAATTTATCTTATTTTCTCTCTTCCCTCTCACTGGAATGTAAGAGCCATGAGAACAGGGATTTTGGTGTGTTTTGTTTGCTGCCACATTCCCAACTCCTAGAACCTAGGATACAGTGAGCATTCAATAAATATTTGTTGAATGAATATATTCTTTATACACAGCTCTGATTAGTTCTATGGGGTAAATTCCTAGAAATGAAATGACCACAGTACAGGATATGGACATTTTAAAAGGTTCTTGATACAGATGTCCAAACCCTGCCTTCCCAAGGTTGAATTCATTGACATTCTCATCAGTGGCTATGACCCAGCCTGTCCACTGTGTCCTCACATTGTTATCAGTTTTAACACACCTGTAGCCAGCTTGGTGTGTAGCAGTTGTATTTCTAATTTGTGCTGCTTTGATTAGGTGCATTTGTCTTTGTTTTTTCATGCATGTCTTCCTTAGGTGATCATCAGCTTTTGTCCTTTGCCCATTTTGCTAATTTAATTTCAGTGTTTCCTATTGTAGTATTGGTGTTTTTCTACTTGATTCATAAAATTAGGTTAGGTTAGGTTACTGAGTCTTTGTCATCTGGTTTGCAGATATTTTTCCAAGTTTGTCATTTTTCCTTTAATTTTGCTTATGGTATTTCTTGATGTATAGGTTTTTAATCCATTTTAATTTTATAGTTCTTTTTTTGCTTTGTGTTTGGAAAAATCTTGTCTCCTTCTAAGATCAATTATTCATCTGTAATTTTTTTAGTTCTCTTACATTTTAAAAAATATATTTTATTATTTAGTTAATCTCTTGTGTTTTTTCATATTGTCACGAGACAATACGAGAATCTGACATCCATTTTTCCCCTTAAATCATAAACTATTGCACTAACAACGCTATCTTTAGAATATACTAAATCTTTATACTAAGGTCTGTTTCAAGTTTTTCAATTGTAGATGCATTTATATTTTTCTTTTGCCAGAACCCAACTCTGTTAATTATTACAGCTTTTTAATACCTTCTTTAAAATTTATTTTATTTTTTCATTTGTTGGTTATTCTTAATAAATTTTAGGATCATTCTGTCAAGTTCAGGAATAGATGTGGAATTAACGTCCTAAAATAAAAATCATATTGTGCCTCTCCCCCATGGGAGGTCTTTTTTTTTCTTTTTCAGCCACACCATGTGGCATGTGGGATCTTAGTCCCCGACAAGGGATCAAACCCGTGCCCCCTGCAGTGGAAGCACGGAGTCTGAACCACTGGACCCCCAGGGAAGTCTCCGGAAAATCTTTTAATGACTCCTCACCACCTTCAGAACATAAAGGCCAGACCCTTTAATGTGGTATCCAAGGCCTTCCTAGACGTGCCCAGTCAGACTCTCTGGGCCTGTTTATTGTTATTCCCTGCTTGCGATTTACGCTTCAGATCCGCACCCACATCCTCTGCTTTTTCTCACCTCCCCATCTCTGCAGCTCCATCTGCCTTTAAGGACCTTGACTCACTCCCATTTACCCTAAAATCCATCACTACCTCCCTGTTTCCACACTGGCCAGGCTCTGTGGCCACTCGTGTGTGTCTGTTGTCACCCTGCGCATGTCTCTATTGCCACGTAACCCACTGTGTCACAGTGATGAGTTAGTCTACCCTGTGAACTCAGTGGGAGCATCTCTTGTTCATTTTGTATTCCTTGTACCTAGCATGCTACCTGTCACACAGTAGGTAGTGTAGATGGATTAGAGGAGAATATCTAGGACTGAAAGTCGGGAGATGGATTGTTGCAGTAATCAAAGTGAAAGATATTAGGGTCTTGACTAGGGCAGTGGTGGTAAAAATGGAGAGAAGGGGACATATTTGAAAAATATTTAAGAGAGAAAATTGACAGGACTTTATGTCTCGTTAAATATGAGAGAAGATACTCTGAATCTTAAATTTCCAACTTAGACATCAGGGGTACCTTGTAGTTACCTTAACCATATTTAGGCATTCAGGAGGAGAAGCAGATTTAAGGAGGATAAAATTAGGACAATTTTAGATGTGCTGTGAGTTGGAGATGCCCTTATGATACCCAGTGGAGATGTCTAATAGGCAATGGGATAGAAATAGGCTAATTATATACTTTTATTGTTCAACCCAGGACCATTTTGAGATTGAAGCAGGGTGTTATTACTAATTATGCCAGGACAAGCATAAACTAGGAATGACCCTGACAAATGACAATATGTATGGTCTCTCATATATATAAAGGTCAGATATGAACCTCAAAGAGAAGGGTCTGGAATGTGATTATTGATTTATGAATCTTTAGCATACAGATCCCCTGAGAGTGGGTGAGGTTGCCCAGGGAGAATTGATAGGATGAGAAAAAGAGAAGAGGGAGCAAAACAAAACCATAGGGAATACAAACATTTAGATAGTGATTATCAACTGGTAAAATTTTTTCAAAACACCCATGTCTCCAAATTTTCCTGAAGATTCTGATATCCTAACTAACCAGCCCCATTCCCCACTCACCTTTGTAATCTTCTCTGGTCCCAAATTGCAATAGGGGGTGATTTTTTTTTTTTAAGTGCAGAACTGTAGGTTTATAGGTTGGTCAGAGGAAGAGGAGCCAGCCAAGGAAACTGCACGTGGACAGAGAGATAGGAACCAGGAGACTGACTATAGTTCAGCCAGAGTTACTGAAAGAAATGGTTGGAGGTGGTCATTAATGTTAAATGCTATAGAGAGAGAGGCTCAGTCATGAGAGGAACTCAGAAATGTCCATTGGCTTGGCACTTAGGGGGCACTGGTGCTCTTTTCTGGGGGTGATCAATATAGTTTTTCTGCAGAAGCCAGAGGAAGTAGGTGGGACTAAAGCTGTGAAGGGTAAAGACAGAAGTAGCCACCAACATTCCTGCAACATTGAAGCAGGGAAGGATTGTTTCTTGTTTTATAAGTGAAGAGAGAGAACATTGAGTCTGTAATTTATTGACTGCAGGACGGAGCCAGTAGAGAGGGCAAGGCTGAGTGTATAGGAGAGGAAGAAATACCAGTCTGCAGTCATATTTAAGCTGTTTTACTCAGCCCCATTTTCTTGTCTGGAGTACCTATGCTGTAGGTTGAATGCCACCATTCTGTCCCAGTAGGAGTCACTGAGACTTTAAAAACCATCCTTCAGATGTCTATTTGGTTGGCTTGGGACCTAGATTTTTCTCCCTCTTTTTCACTAAAGACTCAAGATGGGAGCCTTTGAATAGAACATAAATGTATCTTCTAGATGCATTGATTTGCTGAAATGTCACTGGCAAAGTGTTGATAACCCATCACTAGATTTATGGGTTGATATGATTATGTCTTTGTTGATAGATTTAGAAACATACACTTCAGATGAACATATTCCTTTGGGACATATATATGTGTGTTTATGTGGTATTCTATGTATTAGAAGGAAAAGTGAGTTTTACACTGAGAGTTGATTTTTTTTTTCCCCTTGAGAAGCTCCATTAAGAAAAAAATGTTGAGTTTCAGAATAGAAACTGTTCCATTTTCTGATCTGCTACCTCATAGTAAGAAGTCCGTTGTAAGGTTAACTTTCTCAGAGAGAAGGCAAGGACACCAGTGAAAGGAAAAGGAAGGTTTAATTGCTCTGCAAAGGCCCAAACATGCTCTGAAAAGTAAAGATTTCAGGCTTAATGTGCATGGAACAAAAGGCCGTTGTGAACTGTGTACAAGAGTTGGTGAGAGTTTGTATTCTGCCCCTTTTTTCTGTGGGAGTTATTTCCTGTTGTTGACTAGAGTTCTTTATTTAGAACCACCTAGCTTCAGAATGCCTGCTAGCAAGCAGAAAAGTGTGTATTTAAAACATAGGCTTATTTCAAGACAATCTCTGAAAAAAAGTCACACTACCCGTGCACTGAGACAGCATCACATTCCCAAAGGTCAAGAGAGTGTGTGGGCTTTATTCCTATAACCCTGTATCGAGGGACACAAATAAGAGAGAAGCAGAATGCATTTGGCGTAGCAGTAAGTGGTCACCTGAACTCCAAGTGAAAGATAGTTCATGGGGAAAGTGTGTTTCCATTGTTTTTTAAAACAAAAGAAAACAAGATTTCACTTTTTAGTGTTAAATGCATTATTTGGTATGTTAAGGAAGTAACAGGAAGCCTTACATATTCTGTAAGGAAGTTTTTATCCTTTCTAGTCAGGTGAGAAATATACCCCCAAATACTGGCTTTAAACCAATTATTCTCTTATACCTGCCTTGTCAGCTGGGCTTCCTATTAAAAACTTTGGTTACGGTAGCATCGTCATTGAATTTTGCAGTCTATTATTAAGAGACAGAGAAGACGGACAATATATCAAATGAGTAAAAGGAATTAAGTTATTACTGAAATAATGGGGGATAAATAAATGCATGAAATATAAATATTACCCAATGCTTTATTAATAGATATTAGAAATTGTGGGAAAAAACCTTACGAAGTTCTACTTCATGGGAACCATATGGAAGAAAGGGAAAAAATGTATTTTTTTAATGTGATGAAATCTAAAACAATAAATTTAAATTGTTTATTACAACATATTTGTTTGCTTTACATGTTTTTAAAAAGAAATTAAACTTTATAGTGTCTCTCCCTGATTCCAGTATTCTCCTCCATTTACGAAAGTCAACCACTTTCCTGAATTTTTTTTTTTTTTTTTGGTACGCGGGCCTCTCACTGTTGTGGCCTCTCCCATTGGGGAGCACAGGCTCCAGACACGCAGGCTCAGCGGCCATGGCTCACAGGCCCAGCTGCTCCGCGGCATGTTGGATCTTCCCAGACCGGGGCACGAACCCACGTCCCCTGCATCAGCAGGCGGACTCTCAACCACTGCGCCACCAGGGAAGCCCTCCTGAATGTTTTTTGTCTGTAATGTTTTTATTCTATAATTGCATACGTCTGTATTGGTAAACAATATATAGTATTGTTTTGCATGTATTAAAATATTTTATATAAATGATATTATACTGTACATACTTTACAGCTTGCTTTATTTTACTCAGCATTGTGTTTTTGAGATTTAACCATGTTGATATTTGGTATCTTTAGTACTTCTTATCCACCGTAGTTTTCAAGTATATCAATTTATTCTCATCTTAATGAACATTAAGGTTATTTCTGATTTTTAGCTATGACAAGCAAAGCTACAATAAACACTCTTCTGTGTCTCCATGGGGAATAAAAACAAGAGTTTCTCTAGATTCTAGATTTAGCCCTTCTCATCCAGAATTCTTCCAGAGAATTAAACCCCAGTACCCTAAGGCATCTATTGTATGTAATGAATTATCTTCTGTCTAGAATGGTTCACGTGTTGGACTGGAGCTGGAGACTGATACCTGCTCCTAAGAGCCAGCGATTACGCCAATCTTTCTAATTCTTCAGTTCAGTTGGGAGGTTTGAAATCAGCCATGGTGGGTTATTTGCACCACAGAAATCAGCAAATTCTACAAATAAGGGCTTCTTTCCTTCTTTCCCCATTCCCCACCCACACACCAGCCAGTTGTTAAACATTTACCAGCACACCACTGGTTCTTACCTTTATACCACCCTTGGGAGATCTGAGGAAATAGTCACTTGAATTCTTTTCTGTAGGGCTTATTTTCTTACGGAACCCTAGCTGAGAAGGACTGCATGTATGTGGGCAGGTTGTGTGCATCTCCAACTCCACTAGATAATACCACATTATCTCCAAAATGGTCATTCTGATAGCCACGAACTAACCTTTTATAATTTGCATTTTTCTTATTGCTGATGAGATTGAGTATCTTTTCACGTATTTGTTGGATATTTGAGCTTCCTCTTTTACCCATTTTTCTGTTGGGTTTATATGACTTTTTAAAAATTGATTCAATTCTTTATTAATTCTGAATATTAATCCTTTGTTGATTATATGAATCACATATCACTCAACAGTCTTTAGCTTGCCTTTATCTTTATAGTATATTTTGTTTAATAGATGTTTAATTTTTAATATAATCAAAGTTATTGGTCTTTTTCTTTATAGTCTGTGCATTGGCTGTCTTGTTTTTTAATAATCAAAGTCTCGGCAGGAAACAGTATTCCACTCAAGTGACTCAACTAAAGAGACTTTAATGAAAAAGTACTTTTGACAGAGAGACAAAGGTTGAGGCATGGAAGACCAAGAACTGTAGGAAGCTGTTATTATCTTTAGGTCTAAAGGGGAAAGGGGAGGAAATGGTGTTGCTAGAATCTGTGAGAGTTGGCACCCTGGACAAGGGGCTGCCTGCAGAAGCTGTGGTCTTGGAGGGATGGGTGATGCTATAACAGGGGCCCAAAGCAGGAAGGAGCAGGGAAGAAATACCCCAGCCTCTCTTCGCTCTGACCCACTGGTCTCTTTCTGGTGCCTTCCTGTTGAAGAATCCAGCTGGAAGCTAGTTGGCAAAGAAGCGTAGTCCATAGGGGTCAACATTTCAAGGTACGGGGCAAAGCAGAGGCAAGTAGAGAATGAATCTTAGGAGACAGACAGAAATCACACATTCCTTATCCTGAGCCTATAAACATATTTTCCTATATTCTCTCCTAAAAGTTTTAATGTTTTGTTTCACATATTTAGATGTTAGTCCACCTGAAATGTATTTTTTCTAAAAATGTCAGGTACCTCATTTAATTTTATTTTTCCGTGCAGGTAACCGGGTGACCTTTAGTCATTTATTGAATAGCCTGTTCTTTCCCACTGATCTGTAACCTCACCTCTGTCATATTTTATGCTTCTGTATATGTGTGGGTCTGTTTCTGCACACTCGATTCTATTCTGCTGATCTATATATCCCTTGCCAGCACCACTCTGTTTTGATTACTAGAGCTTTATAATAAACCTTGATATCTGATGGGACACATCTCCCATCTTGTTCTTTAAACTTACTACAGCTATCTTTTGTCCTTTGCTATTCCAGATGATTTCTGGATTTGCTTTTAAAGTTCCATGGGTGGGGAGAGGGGAGCATTGGGATTTAAGTTGGAATCATATTTAATTTATTGATGAGTTGTGGGGAGAATTGATATTTATATAGTATTAAGTATTCTTGTCCCTAAATAGTGTATCTCCCCATTAATTCTGTTCTTTTCATCAGATGAACTTTTGGAAAGGTTTCTATTTTCTCACTTTTCATTTTTGGCTATAATGTGAAAATAGTAATTCTGGAGTCTTTATCTTTATAGCTGTTATTTTTTTTATCACTAAAACTAAGAGCATGTCTAACAGTTCTAAAGTGATAACAAATGAGGATTGATTAAAAATGAATGTCTGATTCATTGAAATTCTTTTCAACCTTTATAATTTGGGCTTTTTTTTTTTTTTTGCGGTACGTGGGTCTCTCACTGCTGTGGCCTCTCCCGTTGCGGAGCACAGGCTCCGGACGCGCAGGCTCAGCGGCCATGGCTCACGGGCCCAGCCGCTCCGGGGCATGCGGGATCTTCCCGGACCGGGGCACGAACCTGTGTCCCCTGCATCGGCAGGCGGACTCTCAACCACTGTGCCACCAGGGAAGCCCTATAATTTGGGCTTTAATAACTTAAAGGAAAGTAAAAGGAAATATAAATGGTGTTGAAATTACCAATACTACTCCCACAAAAGCTATTTATCAGCCGTCCCAGTATGGACTATGCTGTCTTCTGTGTAATGAGGCCAAATGAATCACTGTAGTCAAAGTCAGGGAATCTGGCACTTTTTAAATGAGTCTTTTAAATTTGATGTGACTCATATGTATGTTTTCTTTGAAAGGAATCATCTTTAGGGACAATTAAATACATGCATTGTTTGAGCAAACTCGAGTTTGTAGAGTGTACATTTATTTGTAACAGAACAGAACGGCAGTGGGCGTCTATGCTATAGATGATATTCTCGTGGTATTTGCTGCCATCCACTCTCCTTTCTAAATTTGGTGTTACAGATTCAACTTCTGTTTTTAAAAAGGGAAGTTACATATAGCTCATTCACACTATTATTTTCTCCTTAAAAGCCAGTTTCTCTGATGATTGCCCATTTAAGGAGTTTCATATACATACCTCAAACAAGACTTCTCTAAGAAAGCAGTTTTGAAACAAATATTACTCAGCAAGATAAAATCTTTTGTTCAATATTTAGAGCATGTTTAGGAAAACAATTGACTAGTTACACCAGTGTATCTAATGTAGCATTGGTGTTTATCTGAGATGTTTGCCTTAGTTTCTTCCTACTTGACTTTCACTCTGCATTTCTAAAATTTTAAATGTAAAATTTTTTTAATTGAAAAATACATATTTTTCAATTTAAAGCAAGTATTATTGGACAGTTGGATAATTTTGAAAAAGTCTTGTTTATTCTGGCAACAGGTCTTTAAAGAACAGTTCTGTGTTGGTGACTAAAAGAAAAGATAAAGTCTTACCTAAGTGTTACGTCTCCTCCGAAAACCAATAAAAATTCACAGTGGCAAAGAGCTGATTCATTTTTTGTTGTATGCGCTATTTCCATTTAAACTGTCCACATGTTTATTTTTAATGATACTTCATAGCCTGAACTTAGAGGTATTTCCTGGGCATCTATACACATTAAAGCTTTGACTTTTTTTAACTCCTCAAAGTAGAATTTCTACAGCTGAGACTTCAAAAAGTGGTTTAAATACGTTATTTACATTCCCGAAATCACCATACTTCTCTTAAATGACCTCTTTACTCACAGGTGATTTAAAGGTACACAATCTTAGATCGTTTCTACAATAGATATGAGAATGTGTATCACAGAAAATAGGATGTGAAGTTGGTTTTATATTCTTCTAAACTCCTCCGTGAAGGCAGTCCCCATTGTAGTCACCTTTTCATAGACTCTTAGTTCTGGGAAGGGGCTACAGAAACCCCTGAGCCCTAGTGCCTCATTTTGTGGGTTGTGGATGCGGGTCCCATGATGTCAAGGCCCTGATTCAGCTTCACTGCTGACTGGCTGAGGAACTAGACCCAAGATCTTCTGACCAACCACCTGTGTTCTTTTCACCGGAACCAGTGATTATCCTAAATCTGTGACATAGCAGATTAAGAAACTAAAAAGTCAATGATTAATCATAGCTAAGAGATTTATTTGTACAAGATCTTCAAACTCCTACTCCAGGACTCTTCCTCTCACCAGGCTGGTTCCCAGGGACAAGGATGGTCTGGAGGCTGCATGATTTCTAACATTCATTGAAGTTTCCTAGGGAAGGCCGGAGTGCTGAGTACCTTGAGAAGAGTGTAAACTGCTCAAGAAGGGAGAATGGTTTATAGACAGGAAGTACAGGGTCAACCTGCAGAGGCCACCAGGAGAGTAGTGCCGTGTGGGGAACTGGGGACAAGGAGAGAGGTTTCTGAGAAGCACCCACCAAGTCTTGGCAGAGTGGCATCTGGCAGGAAGGGAGCACTGGAGTTGTCACCAGCCAAGGCGTTCGCTTTCCAGCTGAGAGAGGATGAAAGCAAGAGCTGGAGTCTCTAAGGAGGGCCGCTTCGAAGTGGACCTCACCATTTATCTGAGGATTTTACCGGAAAATAGTGGCAAATGAAGTAGGGAGGAGGCTCATGCTCAACAGATGCCATCTCCTCTAGAAATGGTTAGAAGGGACTAATCAAAAATGCCAGAAAAAAGAAAATGGTTTTAAGAGCATTTTCTTCCAATGTTATCATTAAGATTTTCTTCCAAATGAGGATTTAAATACTATCAGATTTTTAAGAGAGAAAAAGGCATGTATTGCTAACAGAAAAATGACCCTCTCCCAGAACATAAGGGGCAGTCATTGCAAAGCAGTCCAATAACAAGGAGGGAAGCTTTGCAAGAGCAGCCCCTCACCGGAGTTGAAGCTCTCTTCTTGTGAAGCGTGACTTCAGGGAGAGGCAGGAAAAAACCTGACACACGTAGGGCGAAGAGATGGAGAAGAATCTGCAGTAGTAGAGAAGTTAACTGGCTCCTTTGGTACCGTGACGTTTTAACTTGCTAGTGGCTGAAAAGTACTGAACCTGTCCATGCCATCTTTGTGAGAGTGTTTAGTTTAACAAATCATCGTATCCTGTATCAACTCTTTGATAATCAGTTAGGTGATGTGAGACGTCCAGACTTTATTTTGAAGATTTATTAATAGATTTCAGTGATCAGTGAATGGGAAGTCCACATTCAGTTAGGATCTCTGTATTTTCCACGAAAAGATTATTTAGCCCAGCTGGCTGTATATAATGTGTTTAATAACTGAAACGTTTATTGAGGGGGTAGGGGCATAAGACCAATATTTCCAAGGTATATAGATGGATGATTATTACCAGTATTTCATGTGGAACTTGAAAGGTAAAATGTAATAAAGGAGAAAGAATGAGCTTGAAAACTGTCCTAAAGTCTTTCTCAGTTTATGTAGACAGCTTGTCCTTGTGTCAGTTCTTTGGTGCATACTAATTAAGTGCTAAAAGTGGCCTTCAGTTAGTGCAGTAGTCTGGTTGTTTGCAAGATGTGAGGGCACAGAAACTTTCAAGAGAAGCAGTGAAGTGCAAACTAGTACCCAGAACTACAAAGCAATGTTGAGAAGTACCGCTCTGAAATTAAACTCATGAATATTTTTAAAAATTACCATCACAGTTCTATACTTACAAAAGCAATATTTCTTTTCTCCCTAAACAGGTATGTTCCTGATAGTTAAATGTGGATGACTGGCCTAATTTTTTGTATGTGAAAGTGAGAGGGAGAAGCTCCTAACTCTAAATCCTGAGGGTAGGATTATTGTAAATGGACTTCTAAATGTTCCAGAGAGTGAAAGTGTGAAAACCACACTTACGTGTTCACTAAGCACTTCTTGTTCATTTGCTAGGAATAAACTATATATATATATGTATGTGTATGTGTATATATATATATATATATGTGTGTGTGTGTGTGTATGTGTGTGTGTGTGTATACACACATACTTTTTTTTTTTTTAATCATGCATACTGAAGGGAGTTGACTTCAAAAGCTCAAGGAGGGGGCTTCCCTGGTGGTGCAGTGGTTGAGAGTCCGCCTGCCGATGCAGGGGACATGGGTTCGTGCCCCGGTGCGGGAGGATCCCACATGCTGCGGAGCGGCTGGGCCCGTGAGCCATGGCTGCTGAGCCTGCGCATCCGGAGCCTGTGCTCCGCAATTGGAGAGGCCACAACAGTGAGAGGCCCGCGTACCGCAAAAAAAAAAAAAAAAAGCTCAAGGAGGGCCTTTCCTTAGCCTCATGGTGTTGGATTCCTAGGACCAGGCAGAAATGGCTCTGCTGGCCTGTGGGGGACTTGGCCCCAGGGGAGGGGGCCATGAACCACCTGGTGTGGGACTACATCAGCAGCTGTTGAAGCTGCCACTTCATCCTTTGACTTCTTGGTACAAGATGCCAGAATCTAGAAGTGGGGGAAGTGGGACTTATATATAACATGTGCACTGATAAGACATTTACCTTCAAAAGTGTGGAAAGGTGAAAAACATTTTCCCCCATAACTTAGATTGCTTTCCTAAGAACTCAAACCTTTACTGAGCACACACAGAATACGTACTTTAGCAGAATCAAGCGTCCACTCTGAAGACTTAAAAATTGTCTCTTTGATCTTAGTTCTTTTGGTAATTCATTTGCTAGAAAATATCCAAGCGTCACAAAAATTGTGCAAGTCTAACTTGCTGCTCACTTCAATTCATGAATAACAGTTTCAATTTATTTTAATTTCAACAGAGCCTCTGGCCTCTGCTACAGAGATATCACAGGAAGAGATTACTGCAGCTTCTATTTCAATGGCTTCTCCTTAAACTGAGCGCTGAAAGTATAAGTGAGTGGGTTGTTAGGAAACTGTTGGTAGTTAGTGTCCTCTCTGAAAGGCAGAACTCTAGAAATGAAAAATATCTTGGCTTCATGGCAAAATGTTTGAATATTATGCCACCCAGGCACAAACTGAACAGGACTTGCTGAGGGCCCTGAGCACTACTTCCACGATGTGTAATTTGGAATGCCACTGTAATGAAACCTTCCAAAGATATCCACAAATAATTAGCTTCTGGCATTGGTTATACTTAAAGAAAAACCTGTGTAACCTTTTAATTATACTGAGGGGCCAGTAAAAACCTTTTTCATTCCCTTGAAAGATAAAACAAGAAACATTGTTCCGTCTACCAACATTTTAGCCCAGGTTTAATTTCAATAAGATCATCGATTTGATTGATAACAAATCATTACTGAACAGTTCCAATAGGTGTAAACTTGTCTTGATGTTAACAACTTATAATCACCTTTTTTTTTTTTTTTTTTTTTTTTTTGTGCGGTACGCGGGCCTCTCACAGGCTCCGGACAAGCAGACTCAGCGGCCATGGCTCACGGGCCCAGCCGCTCCACGGCATTTGGGATCTTCCCGGACCGGGGCACGAACCCATGTCCCCTGCATCGGCAGGTGGACCCTCAACCACTGAGCCACCAGGGAAGCCCTATAATCACCTTTATGTTAGGTCTTAAAGCTTTATTATCCTTAAACATAACTAGTATAGTGGACTATTAAGCTCCAAAGAGATCTGAGACGATATTGATTGGGGTGGCAGCCAGTTTTAAGGTGCCTGAATTACTTTTTGTAACATCTTTACACTGAACGCGCATGTAATTTTTAAAATAATCATTAATTTTCTAGGGGAGCTCTCCTTTCCTAGGGCTTTAAAATTCGCACCATACACACAACCTCTCCCAACTAGTATAAATTTACCTGCTAAATGTAAGTAGTTCAAGAAAGGAGAGAGAAAAGACTAGCAATGTGAAACTGCGCCTCGGTATCCCCTGCGTATCCAAGCCTGGCTTGCCTACCTGCGTGGGCTCTGCCAGGGTAGGCGGCCGGCTGCCGGGTCTGCACCACGGCCGCGGCCTGCCACGAAGGATGCAACTCGGTTCCGTCCTGTTCCGAAGGTACTCTTGACTTGGTGACCCATTTCAAGTGTTGGGCTGAGGCCACTGCACGCAAAGGGAATTTTCTGTCCCCAGCTCCAGCTGGAGCCCCCACCCATCCTGTCATTCGGACGTCTCTGCGGGCCACTCGTGCGTCCTGAGACCGGGGCATCGGAGAGGGTCTCAGCTGCGGGAGCGCCGCCCCCGCCCTCCCGGAACGCCTGTCTCGAAAGCTCCGCTGGCAGCGTGAACGCCGCGCCTTGGGGTCTGATTTTCTCTCCCCCCATTTCCCCCCGGGACCCTGCCTGCCCGGCTAACCGGCCCCAAGTTGCAGAATAGCTCAGATGCTTGTCATATTTGCGGTCGCGCGACTCAGCGGGCTGTGCGCGCGCGGCTCTCGCCGCCGCCTTTGTCACTAGCGGCTCCGTCATTTGCATGAGTGGTGTGAGGGGATTCTTGGTGGTTAGTTGTGGTCCCCTGGCCGGAGTGTCTCTTTTCTTCTCCCCTGCTCCTTAAGCCTTCCCTTAAGAGAAAATCAAGGACGCCCCGGCTGGGAAGGGAGCCGTGGGCGGCGCTGCCACCCGGCGTCTCGCGTGCTCCGCCTGCCCCTTCCTGCTCCTGGGGCGGCCGGGGCCCCGCTAGGCATTTATCGCGCCTCCCGGGACCTCCGGGGGAGGGGGCGGGGCCCGGCAAGAGGCGGGGCCTGGTGGCCGAGGGGCGGGGCGGGCCGAGGGGCGGGGCCTGCTGAGCCCAGGGCCCGGAGCTCGCGGGAGGCTCGCTGGCCGCACGTCACTCCTGCACAGCGAGTGCTGGAGCACTAGCTGCCGCTAGCTCGGTCAGGGCGCCCCCTCCGCCCGCCTCCCGCTTCCTCCTCCGCTGCCTGCCGCCGCCGCCTCCTCCTCCTCCACCATTGTATAATGCTCCGAGCGCGCAGGCAGAGGACGGCGGAGTCTTAGCTTCGGTCTCGCCTCCAGCCCGCTCCTCGGAGCCACCCTCGGGCCCCCGGAGCGGGGGATTCCGCATGGAGCGGGAGTAGCTTGAGGAGTGGGCAGAAACCCCTCCTGATGTGTTAGTTCCCAGGTGGAGCTGCATGTGGTAAGTTCTCCCGGCGCCGGGTTGGAGGGGATTCTTGGATGCGCTGGGCTCCCGGTGGGTGGGGGCGGCGTTGGGACCTCGCCAGGGCCGGCTGAGCCGGGAGGGCGGAGGAGGGGCCCGGGCGGCCGCGAGGGTCGTGGGCGCCTCGGCGGGAGGGACCTGGGCTGGAGCAGGTACCGGGAGGAGCGCTCCCTCCGGCTGCTTCCCTGCCCCGCTCCCTTGGACCCCCGGGGCCAGCGCCGGGGACCCCCAGCGTTCGCGGGCAGATCTGCTGGGGGAAGGGCAGGGGACGGGCAGTCACGGACCGGGGTCAGGAGGGGGTCGGGAGCTAACCAGAACCCAGCGGTGGGGCGGAGGGAGCTTGGAGCTGTCGCTTTTACAGCTGGGATATGTGTGCGTGTTGTGGCGGTTGTGTTGTTGTGAACGTGCGAGACTTTTTTTTTTTTAAGGCTCGTATTGCTGGCGCGAAGGCTGCTTCACTCTTGAGTTCTGTGGCCGGGTTTGCATCCAACTTGCTTTAGTGTGTTTCTGTTAGTTTCCCTGTGTTTTAGCTTAAAAACGTACCTCTCCACCCTCTTTTCGCCCGTGCCCAAGTGAATTGATTTTGAATGTGTCTGTATGTTAAACTTGATGTCTCATTGGTTTTTAAGTTAGAAATCTACAAGTCATCTTGGTCGTGACCGCCTATGACTGAAAGGGAGGGGGCTGAGGGGAGCCAGCTGTCCCAAGCCCTGGACTTTGTACCATTAAGACAGGGTGCCGTCAGAGGGCCACTGCGTCGAGAGAAAGATCATAAATTGTTTTTTTTCCCCCTTGGCCACGAGTTATCTTACTTTTAGCAGAAGTAATAGTAATAGATTGAGATTAGAGTTCTGTGTTTATCCTTAAATTTCTCAAAAAGATTAGAAATAATTTGTTTTAGAATAACTTTTTGCTTTCAAGCTGGTTAATTTCAGGATGTTTCAGGAGGTGGAAAGGAAGTTTTTACAGGCACTGAGTGGGGAAGGACAATCATCAGGGCGAGACATCCAGCCTCAGACCATACTAGTTTTAATTTTAATTAAGTTGGGCAGCCTCATTTGGTCTTAAGGAAGACAGTATATGTTTTCAAGCTTTGTTCATGAAATATACTGTTTGATTTCCCAATATATGTTAAGAAATGTCCATAATGTGTGTAAAGAGCCTAGAAGTTGTAGTAGCCAATAGGATCCCTGAGGCCTTAAGTGTTCAAAGTAGCCTTTTATAATTAGGGACTAGTCTCTGACAAGAGTGAAGTGGGCTCTTGGCTGCACTCAACCCCTGGAGGACAGTCCACCTGATTGCCTCTGGGTTGTTTTGCTGATGGGGGGGGGTAGTTGTTCAGCTACTCAGAAGGCGTATCTCACCCCTAGAGTTCCTCCCAGTCCTCCCCCTTTTTATAGCTGTCTATTCTGATTTGAGTGTAGTAGGGTGTGCTCTGAGGATGAAAATACCCATCCTCAGATCCCTGCTTCTGGCACGAGCAAGAAGAGCTCGTTCATGCATCTCCGCTTTCCTGTTCATTTTAGCAATTTCTTCGTGGAAAAACGACAAAAAGAGAGATAAATGTTAGAAATTTTCCTTTAGCTTTATTGATTTACTTGGAAATATCATATGTTAATGTAAAGTTGTCTATGTTGTTCATCAGGTTTGGAGCCCTTTAACATAATTTTTATTTCTTTCCTCTCCCCTAATTAAAATGTGCATAACCATGTTGCTGTCAGGTGAGAAATCTTATGAAATGGATTTGACAGCCTTTCTTTTTCTTAAACATTCAGCTCTGTTCCTTGTGTTTTTACAATAGGTGGGAGAGAAGACTCACATTTTATAATACCAACCAAGTGTACGACACGAGTGTCCTAGGGAACAGTTTTATTGTCAGGCGAGTGTCACAGCTTCTTAGGTAACAGCTGCTCCGGCCTGTTTCCCTTAAAAAAATTAGAAAGGGGTACTAACTCAGATTTAGAAAACCTTTAGACTTCTATTTGCTGAATTGTCCCCTTGAAAGCTTTTTCATTTAATTGAGAAGCTGAAATACAAATTTTACCCATTTGCCATGCATTGAATTATTAATAATGAGATACTTAGTATATATTTTGATATTTTAAAACTCAAATTTGTGTAGCAGCTGATAGCTTTTGGCATATGCTATTTTAAACAGTGTTCCAATGACAGAATAAAAGTTACAATGCTACTTAGAAAGGCGCACACACACAAAACAGATAAAAAACATATAAGGGGAGGTTGAAGATATATACATATATACAGACATACAAATACATAAAGATTTTTTTCTGTCAAAAATTAAACTGACAGAAAATAATAAATAAAAATAAAAGCATACTTCAAATTATCAGTAGCAAATTATACTAAAAGTTTGCCCTTGGTCAAAATATTTTACACTTTAGCTATTTAAGAAAGTTAAAAGTTACAACAGAAACCCTTAGAGGTTTCTTTTGCTGTGGTTCCTTGTTAGAGAACACTAGTAAAAGCATGCAGCTTTATTTTATATTTTGTTTATATCAATAAAAAACAAGACGACTTTGTCAATATTACAACAGAGATTTTTAAAATGTATAGGTAAATATGGCATTTAGGAGTGTGAACTTTAATTCACTTGTAGAACTTCTTAAAATTTTGTTGCTATAGAAATTTCATATTTACTGTTACGGCCTATCCTATAGGAGATAGCTGCAGTTGCAGTAGTTTCTTGCCAAAGACAGAGGGAGAGGGGGCAGAGAGACGAGAGAGAGGTGTCTCTGATTGCTGAGTGCAAAGATCAGGTGTATGCTCAAGGCACCAGAGGGCAAGCTCCAGTTTTAAGTTAAAATGGCCTTGAAATAAGGGTAACAGCTACTTTCATAGGTCTTTCCATTAATCAACACTGACCAGCAGAACACGAACATCTAAAAATGCAGTGGCCACTGCATATGCACATATCATATATTTTCTACTGACTGTTAATAATTATTCCTTAAACAGTTGACCGAAACCCCCAAGCTAGGACTCCTGCTTAAGAAATGGCTGGATATTTAATTTAGTTTCAATATTCCTGAAGGAAAGAGCAACTAACCAAAGTTAGCGTATCTTTTAAACGAAATTATTGTCTCCAGTGGCTAGTGCGGTTGGTGTTAAAGGCAAACTTGTGCCCTCCGTGCAGATGCTGGGAAACCCTGTGAGCAGCACTGTCCCCTGGAGCGCCCATCACTCATTGTGTGGAGCAGTGTCTTTCTCCATGAGCACTGTGTGGCAGTTCATTCTTTGTATGAATCTGTGAATGGCATATGTCAGGCCAATAAGACGACATTCCTATTCTGGGTAATAAATAGATGCCTTGTTTTTTTTTTTTTTTTTCCTTGAAGATCATGAGACAAACAAAAACATGCTTGGCTGTCTAAAAATTTTCTTTGAAATACAAATAAAAATTTCAAAATAAAAACATCGCAATATCTTTGGAAACATATGATTCCTAATAGGACAAAACAGATGCTTATCATTTAAACAAGCACCACATAGAGACAATGAAAACTCCCTTTTGGAAGGAAATTCTGCTGTCTTTGTGGTCTGAAGGCTGCTGAAGCTGGAAAGCCTCCTTCGTCTCCTCTCAAGATCTCCCGTCCCTCCTCTCAACTTAATTGGGAATCCCTGCCAGGATTCACTGAAGCAAACCCCACAATTTGATGTATCTATCTTAGCAACCTGGGAACACAGAAGCTGTATTCCGCACCAACTGCAGCTTTCAGTTCAGAATGGAGTCAGCATCTGCTCTCTTGTCTGGCCTCCTCTTACACTTGCACGCCGTGTGTCCAGAGCTGGCCCTGCCCCTGAGCAGGGACGGCAGAGGAGGGCTGAGTGTGCCCGTTCGGCGCCGCCCCGAGTGGAGTGAGCAATGCGGATGCGCGGGGTGGGGGCCGGAGGGAGGAGAGTGGAGGACAGCTCTGGAGCCGACCGTGCAGCTGCTACAGCAGGTCTGACTAGTTTTAGGTGCCCAAAGGCAGCTTTGTTTCTCCAGTAACTCCAGGTAGCAGCAAACCTCAGCTCTTAAAACGAATTCATGTCTGAATTACTATCTTTCTGTCCCTTTGCAAAAACCTGTAGCTTTGCAGAGTTGCTATTTAATTCTAAGCTTTTTTTCCTTTAAAAACCTTCATAGGTGGTTAACTGAAAGCAAGACGATAAACCAGGCATTTTTGTGCTTCTAAGGAGTTTCATGTAGAATAGTGAAGGGGAAGGAATTCTGGCTCTTCAGGACACACACACACACACACACACACACACACACACACACACACACTCATTCACTCGTGTTTCTAGCTGTCTGTGTGAACCTGTTGAACAAAAGTAAAAAGTATTACTTGATCATGCCATGGTAAGAAAATTAAATAATGAAGCGTTACTTGCTGCAAATCAACCTTTAGCCCCTTGCTCTGCTCTCCTGGCTGACTGCTTATCATTCCACGCCAGCCGCAGCTCCCGGGCTTCAGGCAGGCCTGCTGGAGTACCCCACCCTGGTGTTTAGAAGTGTTGAGTTAAACTCTGGGAATCTGAAAGTCCCAAGGTCATCTCTGCACCAGAACAGGTTTGCATAAAATTCTAGCCACACCAATGAGATAACGAGGTGGTGACTGTTTTAATCTGATCCTCCCTTAGTGGTTACCCATTTTACAATAATACATGATACAGATTTGCTTTTCAGATTTCTTTCCCTTTTTGAGGAGGGAATCTCCATGTATGTGTGTACTTCTCTGTCTTCTCTGCTGTCGTAGAAAACCCACCTGGCAGAGGAATTTGAGCACCATGCGTGGTCCGTAGCTGATGAGGAAATTTTTGCGTTGCCTCTGTGCTTGTCACAAACCTGGTGATGGTCTTTTCTGAACAGTTTTTTAAACAGACTGCTTTTAAAAATATTTTTATTATGGCCGGAAATATAAAATAAAATAGATTTTACCTGGTGTTGGTTGTTAGCTGTCTAACAGTAGCTGGTTAACAAATTCAAAGCGAGGATTCCTCAAGTGGCATCTGCCTTCTTGCTTCTGAAGCCCCTAAAGATAGGCAGGATGTTCAGGGGTGGCAGTGGGGTGGGTTGGAGGCAGGTCTCCTTAAAGGGCCTTGAAGATCATAGAAGTTGAAGTTCTGACAGGTAGTTTCCTTAGAAAATAAATATTTATTACATTCAGTGTGGTGCTCTGATTAATTTTATTGTATTTGACTAAATGACTTTGTGTAAATAAAGTTCTGTGGGTCATTAATTATCAATACCCAGAAGTCCTTGGGAAGAAATACTTTTATCTCAAAATAGCCCCAAAATAATTATTTAAAAAAATGAATGGCTGCCATCTTTACTAAGTATCATTCACTGCTCTCAAGCATCGTTTGTATCCTCATTTCCTTTTTCTACTTTGTGAATTATTCAAGTATATGATATAAAGTTTAAATTGTCTTTGTAAAACCTTAACAGGAGCCTGCCTAGTTCTTAGAATTAACTAAAGTAAACATTCTGAATATGTACGTTGCTTATATGAAACAGATATTTACATAGTAGAATAGTTATCTCCTCCCCTTTACGCATCTCTTAAGTATATGTCTTTTATCATGTACCTTAAATTTTTATACCCATATGTCATATTGTAAAAATGTGATAGTTTTCTTTTAAGGAATCCAGATTTAGACCATACAGTACAGTGTTTAGATTTACTCAGTGAGTAAATAAGTAAATAAAGAATATTTATCTGGTTTTCCTCTTTAGATTGCATGTGAAAGTTAAAAGAAATATGTTCTGTATTTGTGAGGAATATAAAGCATGTCTTCTTTTAAGTGATTTTTCACAGTAATAAAGCATCCCCAATTTGAAAACAAAGATGATTAAAAACTAATAATAACCTGTAAGAAACACTTTCATAAAAACACTTTCCGACATAGCATACTTCGTTTTTGTTAGTTTTATTCAGTGGCAAGTTAGTTGGCTAACAAAACCTAGATGGTGATCTTTTGTTTTAATTAAGATGCAATTTTATTTTTCACAGATTTGTTCTAGAAAATTATATTTACCTGTTTTAGTATGACTGTTTTATGTATCTGAGAGCGCTCTTTAAAACAACAACAGAAAACCAAAACACTGCCACATACTTTCGGCAAAGCATTGGGTTTCTACCCTAAGCTTTTCCCCTCTGACCTTGTATATGAAGGGTCTCTAGTGTGAGAGGAAAAACAAGGTATCTTTGGAGAAAAGATGGTACAGGAGGGTTGACACCAGAATCCCATGCAGGCAATTACAAGTACTGGAGAAAAAAATATTTTCATTATGCATGGGAATGGGGGTGGGGTGAGGCTGGCTAGCCTTTACTGGCACATAATCTTAAGGGAAAGAAATTAAAATCTAAGAATTCCTTCCCTTAATGCTAATGAGGCTTTAGATTCAGCATGCTAAAGATGTGTTCCTGACACCAAATTAGTGTGGACTAGCATCATAATTTTAATGACTACAATAATATATTATTTATAAAAATAACATAATAATAGTTCATGTTTGCCAAGTTTCATATGGAAGGATTGGTGGTAATAGTTGGTGTCTTATGAACACTGTTATTGAACATACAATATCGTAGAACTTCAACTTGTAATTTGAATAGGAAGAATTCAAGCAAGTTATACAATCAACTTGCTTCATTATCTCTTTAAGGTTACCTGAGTTACACTTTACGATTAAACGGCTCCTCCCCAATATTCTTTATGAAGTTTTCCCAAATAACTGCCTGAAGCCATTTCTGTTCAGTGTGGAGGTAATTTCCTGTTATTAAGAAGCAATAGGATTATTGAAGGCTTTTCTATCCTAGTAAAATTCCTACTGCTAACCTTGAGAATCACCTTAGGATGCCCCCACTGGAAATTCTGAACTGCTGGCTTCTCCCAGTCCACATCTTATCAACTCGGGTTGTATGTTTGTTGTTGTGTGTTTGTTCTCACTTCAGGAGTCCTCCATGGATTTTTTAACCATGGTTTTGGAAACATCAGTGTTACTTATATACAGACAACAACCTTTTTTACATGTAGTATTTCCAGATTTTGAACCATAGCATAAAATAATTTAGTTTGGTCTTTGCGGGGCTCTTGGCTTGCTTAGCAGTGTCCTATGGAGACCTGAATTTGGGAACAATCTTGGAAATGTGCATGCTTTGAGAGATCTCTAGTTAGAAATTGCAGTGAATAACCAGACTTCAGGAGTGCCTGTTACTCTGCTGCGCCCCCTCGTGGTTAGATGTGATATGCTCTTTCAAAGCTTAAGAGGAGTCTCCACTTGTACTGGGCGTGCTTGTTTACATAGAGCATTTATAGCTTTCTTCTATGTAAAATAACCTATCAAGTTAATATAATAGTTCTCGCTAAGGGTGTAAATAGTTTATCGTGCTTATTTGATTTTTTACTTTGTAGAATTTTAAAAGTATGTATTGGTGTGTGTGGGGGTTGTGTGTGTGTGTGTTTTACCTTTTTCTTATGGAAAATTCCCAACACACTCAAACTTTAAAGAGAAGAGTACAATGCATCCCTTGTGCTTATCACCCGGCTTCAACAGTTATCAACATTTTGTCAGTTTTGTTTCATCTTCACGGCCGTTTTCTTCTAGAACATTTTAAAGCAAATTCCAGGCATCGTATCATGTTATGTTTTTGTTAAACTTAAGTTTAGAAACTGTATAATTCGGCTCAATCTTTTACTTTAGGTGTGCAGTGCTTTTAGCCAGAATTGTTAGGTAAAATAAGAGAATTGTTGGCATTCTCAGTATCTTTGGAAGAGGTGACTGGTGTCCCTAGCTTCCTAAGAGTTAGGTTTAAAACCTAAAATTCCCAGCTGGCGGAGGAACCAGTAAGACAGGATATTAGAAACATTTTCTAGTACTTAACAGTTACATTCTAAAAAGCCCATGTTTCTTTCCAGATGTTTATTAACAAGGCTGTAATTTATTCCAAAGAAATACTCATTTGAAACACTCTCTCCCAGAATTTGCCTACTAAATGAAATTAGTTGTCAACATTTTTAAACGTCCTTTTCTTTTTCCAAGAGAAAATATGATGTTTGACAAACCAGCAGCGTCAGAAACCGTCTTCAATTTAATAGAAGTGTGTAAAAATCCTGAGAGGGAAAGCTGGAGTTTCTTAAAATGTAGACTTGAGGAAGACATCCCCAAACCGTAAAAGTTGTTGTTTTAATTGACTTCGAGGTTGCCTTCCTGGCTTAATTTATGTTTGTCTCCCAGGCTTTAAGACGCTGTCAAGAAAGCAAGGAGGATTGTTCGCGGCGCCCCGGGTCCAAGTGCAGAGCCTGATCGCGGCTACGCGGCCGTGCAGTGCCTGCGGCCGAGCCCGTGTCCCCCGCGCCGCCCGGAGAGCCCGGGGAGGCGCCGCGGCAAACAGTGGTGTCGGGTTACAGCTTCGGAGCCGCGGCGAGCGCGCCTAACTGGCTTGATCTAGTGACTGGCTTCATAATTACATTGCTGATTTGTTAGGGAAGGCTTTGTCTTACTTACCAATTAGCATGGATGTTACTGCAGGGACCTCATCCTGGATGAGCTTGGGTTTAAAAAAAAAAAAAAAAGCTTCCCTGATCCGGGCAGCTTTAGGTGTTCAGTTACTAACCCTCCCTTGTCTTCTGGGAGTCCTCACCCTGTCTGTAAACACGCAGAGGCTTTCTCCCTGTTGGAATTTTTTTGTTTATTTTATTTTACTTTGGCTGCGTTGCGTCTTCGTTGCCGTAGTTGCGGCGAGTGGAGGCTACTCTTGGTTGCGGTGCGCGGGCTTCTCATTGCGGTGGCTTCTCTTGTTGCGGAGCACGGGCTCTAGGCGCGCGGGCTTCAGTACTTGTGGCTCACGGGCTTAGTTGCTCCGCGGCATGTGGGATCTTCCCGGACCAGGACTCGAACCCGTGTTCCCTGCATTGGCAGGTGGATTCTCAACCACTGCGCCACCAGGGAAGCCCTCCCCGTTGGAATTTTGCCCGTGTTTCTGCCGTTCCCTAAGGCCAGAGGCAATCACTTTGGGGTCTGCAGGAGTGCTGACCCACAGCGCCTCCTGGAGGCTCACCACCCCGGTTTTGGGGGAACTGCACCGGCCACAGCGCATGGCACACCCCCGCTGGGAGATCCTTTCAGGTTGACCCCCCTTTCTGTCAGCTCTCTCCCCGATCTGCCGATCTGCGGCACCACCACCTAGCATGTCCCTTCAGGGTGGCCTTTCTGTTCTCCTGGTGGGTTCTGTTGTTACTTGGGGGAGGAGGGGTGTTAAAAGCATAGGTGTTATCAGATTTCTGAGTCCTGGGTGTTTTTTAAGGTGTAATATTTTAACAGTGTGGAAAGTTGTCTGAGCAAACCTGGCTTCCCCCCGTAGAAGGGGGTTGGGGCCTCTCCTTCCTTCCTGGGAGCTGCTGTGTGACTGTCTGACAGAAGAGCCTTTTCCCAGAGTTCGCCCATAGCTGGTGGGAGGTGTCCTGGTTAGGAGCAGAGGCTCTCCATTTGGACCACCTCTTCTGAGGATCCAGAGCGCATTGTAAGGCAGGTGTATGGGGTGAGGAGAGGAGAGCTGAGAATATTCTGTTTCAGAAGTTGTCTCACCAGCATTTCTGGCCAGCCTCTCTTCTGCTCTTGGAAGACTGTCGCACACTCAGTAGTTTTGCCAGGGGCACTCCTTTCTTCTTCTACTGCCCCCAAAAGAAACTGAAAGAATGTGTTTCCACTTACAGGACTTTGGGTTTGGTGGCTCAGGATGTCAGAGTGAGGAAATCGCCTCTGCTAGCCTGTTTGAAGACACTCGTCACATGTCTCAGCTTCTTTTTTCTTCAAACTGGCTAGATCCATGAGGAAAAATCATCGTTCTGAATCATGGGCATTACCCTAAATGCCTCGTTTTTATGATTTTTAGTATCAGCGTGGGCACTTCTGGACTCCTCAGCAACCAGTAATCACACCAGTGGTCACACAGGATGGTGTAGTTGAGGAGATTGGGGACCCTCTGGATTAGGAGCCTTTCACTTGAGAGATGTGAACTTAGTGACGCAGGCATAAGTGTGCAGACCAGTGACTCATCCCAAAGCAGGCACCAGGGTCTTCACCCTGGTGACGATGTAGAAGGAGACCAGTTCTCTGGGAGCCGAGGGCCCCACTAGTAACTACCCTTCCCCAACAGAAGACACCAGGGCTGAGTTCTGCCTCGGTAACTGACCGTTGAGACAATACGTCACTTAAGCCTGCTACACTCGAAAGCCCTGGATTTCTAGTTGTCACTTACTACTCCAAAAGGAAATTGGAACAAGCTTTTGAAAATGTACACGAAGTACAAACCATCGGGCCTTGAGGTGTTCTGGAGTGAGTCTTTTAGGATCTCCCCTGTCTGCCCCACCTCTGTGTGTGGACCAGCATCCCTCCGCCTGGATGGATGAGCTAAGCTGGGAGCCATTTCCACTCCCTCCCCGGCCACTTGCCTCCGCTCTCAGCTGCCTCTTTGATCATGTGGTCAGTCATACCTTCCCCAGTCATTTCCTCCCTTCAGAAATTGGAACTAAGCTATCAATTTTGACCTTCTTTTAAATGCCTTTTGTAGCATTAATTCCCTTAGATACTGAGTAGGATGAGATGGAGGGTTTTCCTTCTATCTGGGGTGATCACTATTTGGGGGGATGAATTGAGTTAAAGCATAATGCAGTCTTTTGCATCTTTTTTTGACCCGCAGCGAGTCAGAAAGACAGCCCTAGTGGTGCGCAGAGAAGGGCTCCCAGTTTGGGCCTCTCACAAGCCCGAGCAGTGATGCTGCCCGCAGGGGCCACACAGCCCCCTCTGTGCACCTGTCAATCAGCGGCCACTAGGCTCTGGGCCTCTAGGAAGCACTAGTGGCCACAGAGGGCTGCAGGTTAAAGCAGTGGATTTTGTTGTTGCTAGTGGGGATGACAGAAGTGGTGGTTTGCAAAAGTAGATTTAATATTCTTAATTTAAAAATCATAACATTTATTTTGACAGCTCCGAGAGTGATTTAAAATTTTTTTCCAAGGCATAGCTTTTAAACAGTTGAAAAACATTGAGTTTAAAAGAACATTTTTGATTGCTTGTGTTTTTCTTTTAATGTTTGCATTTTTTTCCCACAATGCCTTAAAAAATATAAAAGCTACGAAATGCTCCCTTTTAACACATAGGTACTCTTCCAGTTTCTCTTTGGACATTGGGCATAAGGCCTCACTGCCATTCACTCTGTGATCACAGCAAGAAGAATCTAGGCCCCAGTGAGCAGGTGGGATCTGATATATCAGTCTGAGAAGCTGAGCTTTATCATTAAAATTGAGCTGAAGACATCTTAATTCTGCATGGAGTCTTTCTTTTTTAATGTCAGCTGCCATCACAGAAACGCTGCTCATTCTTTTTTTCCTTACCTGCTTAGGCACAAGTAAGGAAGCCCTTTAGGCTCCAGTTTAATTGAGTAAAGATATTCTCAGGCTTACATATGAAATAGCTGGATGGGGAAGAAAGGAAGTCATGGTTTTCAAAATGAGGTCCGCAGACCAGCATCACCTGGAAACTTGATGGAAATGCACATCTTGGGCCTCCACACCAGACGGACTGACTGAGAATCTGGGATAGTGTGTGTGTGTTTGGGGGTGGGGGGCAGCATTCTGTGTTAACTAGCCCCCTTGGTGAGTCTGATGCTCCCCCAAGTTTGAGAACTAAAGATTGAAGGAGGCATCCCTGCCCACCCGCTGTGCCTCAGATACTGACAAATCTCCTTACCCAGGGTCTGCCCTGTACAGCTGTGCCCTCTGAGATTCGTTCAGCCTTCCCCTTTGTCATACCCTCCCTCCCATGCCAAGTTTACAGTCAGAGCCAAAGACACACATCTCTGTCTTTGTTTTACAGTCCTTCTCTGGCTGTCCCTCAGTGTCTTTTCTCATTCTTTCCATTTACTATTCATCCAGTGACTCTTTCTGGAGCATCTTCGGTGTATCAGGGACTGCCCTAACCTGAGAACACAGAGACGAACGGAACAGTCTGAAACCCTCAGAGGGCTTACCGTCTGGGGTGGGAAACGGACATTGAGAGACAATCCCGCCTTAAACAGAAACCTCAGATCCTATCCCCTTCAGAAGTCCCCTGGTCGCCTCAGTCTGTACTAATCTCTCAGACTCCCTGCTGTGGGAGCCATTCAGAATCTGGAATTGCAGACTCCCAAACAGGTGATATCGTCTCCTGTTTCTCTGGTTCTTTCTCTTCTGAGGAATCTCCCAGTGACATGTGACTTTTGACTATCTGCCTAAGCGGATGGTAGCTTTTGAGGGCAGGGTCCTTCCTAATGAAAGCGGCACAACTGCAAGCCAGGTTTAGTATCTGGAGAGGTTTATTCACTATTAAACTCCCTGGAAGACTCCGGCAGAGAAGTGTTCATTTGTATTTGCTACCCTTGAGTTTTGGTCTCTATTTTCAAAACTTAGATCGCTGCAGTTACTACTTGCCAAAATTTACGTTAAGCAAATCAGAATGCTAGGAGTTTCTTTCTAGCAAGCTTCTTGGGGAGGGAGGGTGTTTTATCTGGACCCTTATATTAAGAGCCAGTGAATATTCAATAAAAGAGTGGCTGTGGTTAGTTTTAGGCCCCGCTGGGTGGGCAGGAAAGGGAGGGAGCGCCCACCTCACTCCCCCATGTGGGGATCTCTAACCAGCCCTGAAGCTCGGGCCCCTTCTGGGCCTTTGACTGAAAGATTGGGTAGAAGACATGAGCTATGGGGCCTGGGTCTTCTCAAGCCAAGGGAGGAGGCAAAGTGGGGCGCCAAGCCTCGGGGTGGCCTGGAAACCGACTTATCACAGGCCCCCTTTGGTGAACTACAGGCTACCACCCTGGTGTCCAGGTCCACCGCCAAGGGGCCTCTCGGGCAGGAACAGCAGACACCCCCTTCCCTCTTGTCAGCTTGAAGCCCCTAATGAGCTCCAGCCACTGCTCCATCCTCAGGCTGCAGCCAAGTGAGGCCTTTTAACACGTCACCTGCCTCTCCAGTGGCCTGAAGAGCTATTGCTGTCGTCTTAGCGCGCCCGCCCGAGGAAAAGGCTTCAGGCAGCCTGGCCCCTGGGTTCCTGCGAAGCTTGTCTTTTCTTTGAATTGTGTCTGCTCCAAGGTGTGGCGTTCACACAGCACCGAGTGAGGGTCCTTCTCACTTCCAGGAGCTGGAGGCCTCTTCTGAACGTGGGCAGACGGGACTCTCAACAGTGTGTTAAGCAAACTTTAGGAAAACTTTAATTTTTTACAAATTTTAAATTAAAAAAAAACTTTTTTTAACGTTAAGGTTCTACGTAGGAGTGAGGATTAGATTTTACTATGTTGTTTTTCACTCCTTTCTGTAAAAATGTAGATAGACTTCAGATTACAAGTCAGGATTGTGTGCATTTTGCAATCTTACTGGGTGTGTAGAGCAGTGTTGCCTCGTAAAATGAAATAGAAAAATGAAGGCAAACCTGCTTGGAGCCATACTCTATCGTGAGTCCTTATTTACACATTTGAGAAGCGTCCAGGATTCGATTCGTCTTGCCTATTCGCGCTCACAGATTTTGCTTACACGGGCCCTCCTCTGTCCCCTTCCAGAGAGCATTACGAATGTCTTACCAGGCTTTCCCTAAATCATTAAGATTATCACACAGCTATGACCAGCTAGATCATTCTAATTGGAAATTAGGCGCTTCTCATGTTGAAATCTCTCTGAAAAGTATCTCCACAGATCTCCCGCAGCAATGGGAATTCTGCTAAATGCCTCTAGTACCACGTGCTTTTTAAGTATTTAAGTTCTATGTGCTCAGTGATTATTTCTAGAGAAGTATGAGTTATTGAAAAAGCCCTGTTGTTTTTTCCTGTCAACAAGTCCTTAAAAGACAGCTGTGCATGAATGACAAAAAGAAAGGAAAAGTCTACGTTGTCTTTTCTAAGGGTTACTTCTCCAGAAAACCGGTAAAAATTTTAAGTGGCGATGAGCTTACTAATTTGTTTTGAGCTGTGTATTTGGTTTACATTTTGGGACAGTGCTTCTCAAACTTTTTGCGATGAAGGACGATCTTGTTTGTGTTTTCCTCCTTTATAGACTGATACTTTAGTAAAACATGACAAAAATAATGACTAGAAAAATGAAATAAGAGTACAAAAATGTAAAAATAGAAGCCTCGTTTTAAAAAATTGTATTTACAGAGATACAATTACTCTGTAAATCTGCTATAAAAGTTTCTAAACAATGCAGTATCTTTACTTACCTCATCATGAACTAGTAACAGTTTACAGACTGGTTCCATCTATGGACCACACTTTGAGAAACACTGTTTTAGAGTGTGTGTGCGTGTGCACTTGTGTACTCTGGCACACGTTTGGATGTATTGGGTACATTCAAATTACAGCATATAACGTAGATTATATAACAGCTTTATATGATAATTAAATGCATTTGGTGAGCTCTTTGGTAAAAATGGAGTTTTTCTAGAAGTGACATTAAATGCTTCAATTGTAAACCAATACAAATGGCATATATGTGAATACAGTTATCTGTTTCAAAACACAGTTGTCCGGTAATACTTCTAAAGCATAAAGTAGAAAGTGTCTTGTAATGTGAAATGAAGTCACCTCCTCTCTGATTCACACTCAAGTTTAAATGGGCACAGATACTTTAGATAGGAAATGTTCTGTGCAAAGTGTATATACAAATGAGGCTTGTAGCACTGAACAGTAGGAAATGTTTCTGTCATGTGAAGCCTTAGATAAGGGAGTTGTTACTATCATACCTTCCTTGCCTTAGAGAACAGTTAATTATGGGACTGGTCTTCGGTCCTAGTGATAGACAGCCATTTTCTTAATGTTTACAAAGTGAGAGAAAGTGTTTCGTACAAGCAACTCCACATTCTTTATGAGTGTTAACAAATTCTCCAGCTGATTCTGACTTGATGGCTTGCAGCTGTCTTCATCCTTCTCTCCTGGAGACTGAGGCACGTGAAGGCAGTCACCCGGAGTGGGACCTGTGCACCGGGCTCTGTGTCCACCTGCATGTCTGTCTGCCTGGAGGGGCAGCGTGGCCTTCTTCCACAAAGCCTTGGGAGGAAGTTCTGGGAAGTTTTATTATGGTTAGCCTTATTCCTTTAGGATGAGACTCCTAATTGAAAATGATAATGAGGTGTCCGCGAAGATGTTCAGCCCCTTGAAGACCAGGCTTTAGTCCTGTGCAGGACTACCCACCTTCTGGCCGAGTGCCCAAGACAGCGTAGATGTGGGATGAGTTAAAGGATTGAAGGAGGCCATTCAGTAAAAGGCAAGTCGCCTTTAGAAGAAAAACTGGATAACTACAAAGCACTTTCTTGTGTGTGACGATATCAGAAAGAGTGAGTGGCCTTGAGGAGAGCATTAACACGTGCCTGTGGGTAAGTGGCGTAGAGGGCATAGGGAGCGAGCGTGGGCCTGGCTTGATTAGAAGCATGTCTGCTGGTCTGAACGACGGCGTAAGGACAGCTTTCTTGATTCACTGGTTGGAAAGTGAGGTCTCTGAGTCAAAGGCGGGTGGACTTGTGATTGCCGTTTAGCTGGTAGAAGTTCTGAGATGAAGGACCACTCCCCTGAAGGCACAGACAGCTGAGGGCGTCTCCACTCAGGCCAGAGCACACAAGGAGACCTCCGAGGCTGTGCGTGTCAGGCGAGATAGGCAGGAGTTAAAATCCAACCCATTCCCCAGTGCTCAAGGTCTGAGATAGGAGGTCATTGTTTCTTTGAAATCCCTGCTGGAATCACAGTAGGTATTGTTTTAAGAAATGTGTCGAGTACCCAAACAGCAATGCTTATAATCAGAGCAAATTTCTTTTAAATTAGTCCAGTTGCACTCAGGCATGGCTGCATGCGATGAAATTGAGCCATGGGAAAACTTGGGCTGGGCAATCCACCTTCCTCCACTTGATTCTAGACGGAAAAGCAGTGGCAGCTCAATCACTGTGGTCAGTTAACACAGTCCAAGCACTTCGCCACATGTCACCAAACAGGCAGAAAGGCTCTATGTGTGATGAGGAAGGAAACGGCATTTTGAAAGCACACGTGGTTCTACCAAAATTGTACATATTCCCTTTTCTCCAACTGGGTTCTTTTCATCGCTCTAGGTGTGTTCAAGCTGTAATCTATGATACCTTTACCTGTTTAGGTCATAGTATTGTCAGTGTTTTCTTGGGCTTTAAAAATAGATCTGTTTGGGGGAGGAGGGAAGTTGAACCTGCATGGTAACGCCGTAGGCATGCGAACGCAAGCCCAGGAGCACAAAGTCAAAATCACGGTTTCCATGGTAACGTTTAACTTGTCTGTGTTGTACACATTTCTCAAGAAATACATTCAACAGACTACCCAGTGATAAAGATTGCTCCACCGGCACACAAAGGTAGATTTCCCAATGAATTCCTCTGTTGTAACCGACCCTGGGCAGGGAGCTCAAGTCCGGGTCCTGACCTCTGAATCCACGTCTTTTTTTAGGGTAGAAATTCTTTTCTGTGGGATTGATTCCATCTCCTTCCTTTCTCCTTGGCAGATATATGTTGGGGAAAGGAGGAAAACGGAAGTTTGACGAGCATGAAGATGGGCTGGAAGGCAAAATTGTGTCCCCCTCCGACGGTCCGTCCAAGGTGTCTTACACCTTACAGCGCCAGACTATCTTCAACATTTCCCTTATGAAACTCTACAACCACAGGCCCCTCACAGAGCCCAGCTTGCAAAAGACCGTGCTCATCAACAACATGTTGAGGCGGATCCAGGAGGAGCTGAAGCAGGAGGGCAGCCTGAGGCCCGCGTTCCCCGCCTCTTCGCCGCCCGCCGACCCGCTGGGCTCCAGCTACCGGGAGGCACCGCCTGCCTTCAGCCACCCCGCGCCCGCGCCCTGCGAGCTGGGCGGCGCTGCGCCCCTGGAGGCCTGCCTCACCCCCGCCTCACTGCTCGAGGACGACCAGGACACGTTTTGCACTTCCCCGGCCGCGCAGCCTGCGGCCCCCGCCAGACTCGCACCTCCTGCCCTCCCGCCGGAAAAGGACAGCTTCTCCTCCGCCCTGGACGAGATCGAGGAGCTCTGTCCCACATCTACCTCCATGGAGGCCGCGGAGGCCACCACCGACGACCCGAAAGGGGACTCCGGCGGGCCCGGCGCGCAGAGACCCGAGGGGCTCCAGGACGGCCGGCCCGACGACCCGAAACTGATGGACTCCCTGCCCGGCAACTTTGAGATCACCACGTCCACGGGCTTCCTGACAGACTTGACCCTGGACGACATCCTGTTTGCCGACATTGACACGTCCATGTACGACTTTGACCCCTGCACGTCCGCGTCGGGGACATCCTCAAAAATGTCCCCCGTGTCGGCCGACGACCTCCTCAAGACGCTGGCTCCCTACAGCAGCCAGCCCGTCGCCCCGAGCCAGCCTTTCAAGATGGACCTCACGGAGCTGGACCACATCATGGAGGTGCTGGTCGGGTCCTGAGCCCCGGGGCCCGTCGCCTGCACCCCGCACCCCGACAGCTCTCCGCACTGTGCATGTACCCTTGCTTGCCTTTTTCTGAGAAAAAGAACATTCTACAAAAGGATCACACTAGTTTTTGCTTTGAGCAGAGTTGGAGTGCCTTCATCCAAGTATGACCACTTTTAATATGCTTTTTTGAGTGGTTCCTCAGAGACCTAGTACCCGGGAATAGGAAAGAATACATTTGAAGACAATGTCGCTATGTGGAATGACAAAAATAAACAGCTCAAGTGAAGCACAAGGAATAAGTTGGAAAAGCTGTAAATTGCATGTGCATATTTGTCTATTTTTTCTATAAGTTTTATTGCAAGAGGTAAAAAAAGAAAATATATATATATATTATTTAGATAATCTCAGTACCTTTTCCGGCATTTTCGCCCTGTATAGGTTGACTTGGCAATTCAGCCTTTTTAGAGGCATTAACTACTCCTCGTAAGTGTTGCATTTACATGGCTGTTTAGAAACTGCTGCCCAAATTTATTTTATATTTTTGTACAGATTCCGCAGTTTATGATATTGTTTTTCTAAAAACAAATGCTGTTTATACATATGAGATAGCTATTTTGATAGGATTTGCTCACATAGTTCCTGCAAACTTCAGATGTACAAGTTGCACTTGTACTTTTATAGAGTTGTAATGTTTTATATGTGTTTGGTGCAAAGAGAAAATTGGATCAAATCAATCGCAGTTGATGTCCCCAGACGCGCGCGCGCGCGCACACACACACACACACACACACACACACACACGCAGCGCTTTAAGAAGGGCCAGGAGATATCACACCCAAATTTCACAAGCACCGACCCCCTGGCATGAACACCCGCCAGCACTGTGACTTCCAAAGCCAGAGCCACGTCTGCTCATCAAACTTGCATTAAGCAGTTGGCGGGAGGTGGCCATGGAGCTCGGGGTTTAAGTGATGGTTCTCTTTAGCTCTCTCTCTGGAGGGGAAGGCTACCAAGTACTCATTGTATTTATGCCAAGTCTGCGCTTTTAATTGTTTTTATTTTTTTAAACAAAACCCCAGATCTTTCCCTTTTTGGCATAATTTTTATGAAGACCTGAAATTTTACACACGAACAAAATTTTATGAAAAGCAACTGACCTCTTCATGGAACTAAACCCTGTTGCGACGCTTAGGGCTCGTCAAGAAGGAACTCTCCCCCAGAAGGCATCCATCATGTCGCTCTGTTGTCTTTTCCTGCTTCCCTTCCTTAGAGCTTTCTTTCCCGCTGTTGCTAAGTGCTGAAAATGGCATCTTCACGATCACCACAGTGAGCCCAGCTCTCCTCGGCCCAGCCTAGGATGCACTCTTGTAACACGCATGGCTCCTGAACCTGGAGTTGGTCCCATTACGTCACGGCCTCCGATCTGGTTGCTTTCTTAAATCAACTGCTTTAACTACACTTTACAAGGCTGTTTTACCCAAATACACAGATAGGACTTTCTATGCATGTTCCCCTCCTCCCCCATTGCCATCCTCTCTCTGCCAGGAGAACTTGAGAACTAGCTTTTTATTCCTAGCGGTGTACATTTAATTTTAAAACGTTTGCAATGTATCATGCTTGTTGCCGAAATTGTTAATGGCCTTTCCGTTTCAGTTTTTTCTTTCTTCCAATGGTACTTTAGCTGGTTACAACCTATATTGTTGAAATGCAGGTGGCTTCTTTAGGAATAACTTTTATATTTATTTAAGAATTTTTAAATTATGGGATTTGTGTTGTTGTTGTTGTCTTTGTTGTTGGTCATTTGTCAATATTCAGTCACCAATTCTGCTCACTTCTTGCCATGGATAAAATTGAGTCTTTCTGGCCAATTAAAAAAGACAGCTTTATAAAATGGCACTTTAAACAAGCCATAGATAGTTTTATTTTTATAATACACATGGCAAAGCAAATACACTTTGATGAAGGAACTGCTCATCTAAGCAAAAGATTCGTGTATGATATGATTAAATCTCTCTACGTTCTGATTTACTCACCCCCCCCACCCCCTCCCGCCAACTTGAATGTGTTTTTAAAGGCTAATTATCAACTCAGACGAGCAGTGAGAAACCGATCAAACTGCACCGTTCTCCAGCAAGCACCCTCCACCGGACACCTCTTACTACTGCAGATGTGTCATTCCCTTTGATAGGACCAGGGACCATGTAGTTAAGGTGAGGGTTGTGGTAGATGCTTCCGGTGTCACCGTGCCTGTCCGTTTGAAGGGCTTCCTTTTCCTGTAGAGAACAAGTCCGCCCAGGCTCCATGCTTCTGCTAACTCAAGGACCTGGCAGACTCTCCACATGCCGCCTGCATACACATACGTGTACATGCACAATAGTGTTGATTATTCCGGACAATAACAGGGTAAGGCGGCTGATTTGCCATTGTTGAAAACTGATTGATAGTAACTTAGAACAACTGTACTTCGGTTGGATTAGCAAATCGTGTGTTTAAACAAATCCCATATGTTGGGCAGCAGTTCAAATAAGCACAGCGAAGTGTTGCCCACACGTGGTTCTCTGACTCTCCCGCGTTTATAAGTCTGGGCTTCAGGATCAAAAACAAAAACCCCCAACAGCAGCGCGCAAATGCTTTTTAATTCTCTGGACACCCTCACCGTAAATTCTTGATATTCAAGGTCTAATGAGGAAGACGTGGGGAATTAGTGGCCCTGTTTCAAAAGAACAAAACCATCAAGTGTTCCAGTTATCTTTGTGTCTTATTTTTACAAAGTGATGTCCCGACAGGGAAGAACGTGAGCCTGTGTGTGATCTCCAAGTCCCAGCTTGAGTGTGGGACGTGCTTCCAGATGCCACCCGGCAGCAGTGCCTTCCCGTTTCTAAAGGACATCCTGTGGCATTCAGAGTCAGGCAGGCAGTTTGAGGTGCCTTTACGAGAGGGACAGAGAGACATGCTGGGTGGGGCTGGGAGAGGACAATTATTGACAGTGATGTGCAATGAAGTGACAAGATGAGAGCAGAATAATAAGAGCTTTGAATTTGAAGTGATTTTTTTTCATAAGTTATTTATTCCTTTTTTTCTGTGTAAATATATTTATTTTACTGTGGAGCTCTAACAACATCTGGATCGTAACATGTGCAGAATGTATGTAGGAATTTATTCTCCTGTAGGAATGTCAATCTGTATTAAAAGGGGGTCCGAGCCAGACCCCTGGGTCTTCTCATCGTATGCACAGTCCACGTTCATTTTTACTCTCTCCTCTAATATGGGTCGATTTGAAATATGCAAAAGGTATGGATGAGGAATGTTTTAATACCTCCAAATTTTTAAGAAAATCAAGCATCAAAGGGTTGATATTTTTTAAAGTTTTTCTAGTCGCACTTTCTCTCTTTATGACAGAAGGGGCATCCACACCGACGCCCTCGCTCACACCAAAGGGTGAGAGCTAGCCACAGCCGCCTCCACCGGAGTGTCTTTCTCAATTGTGCTGTTTATTGCCATAGCCCCTTGGAGTGTCCCAGCTGCCCTGAGATCGATCAAGGAAATTCCTTAAATAAATAAACTCCAAAGAGCCAAAGTGTCAACTTACGGATCATTTTTAAAGCTTAAATTTATTAACCACCTTTGTGGTAAACAATGAATTATGAATCCGCAGGGCAGCCTTCTCAAATGACAGGTGCAAAAAATAATAAGAGAGAGAGAGAGACTCTACTTTGTGCAGCGATTGTTATTCTCTGTATGAATTGTCTTAATTTCAAAACCTTGCTGTTACAAATTGGACCTTTATATGCTTTCTGAAAATAATTGAAAAGAGCATATTTAACCTGTTTCGGCTGGAAATGGTTGACTTCCAGTAACTGCCAACGGCAGTGAGGTGTGTGCGTCCTGCTTATGTACCGTTGTTTTCAGGGCTTCTAAGAATAAGTCTGAATGGTTCTTGAGAATTAGCCAGGATCAAATGCTCTTGCAAGCAAAGCCAATAAAAATTTTGGACGTCTTTTGGGGATAACAAGTTTGGAAGGGAAGTCGGTCCATACGAGCAAACAACCAAGATTTGGAAAAGATGTACATAGTGACATGTTTGGTGCATGGTTTTTGAGGAGGGCTTTTGTCAAACAGGAGGTGTAACCTTTCCCCCACAGACCTGAGAGCTGTGCCTTTTCTATGCAATATTACTAGACGTTACATCGGAACCCAGATGGTTGTATTCACATGTAGGTTTGGGCTGTAATCTAAACAATTGGACAGATTAAATGTACATGGAAATGAGCAGTCTTACTTTTGTAGTTTTATATTATACAATAAACAGTTAAAAGATGAGAGAGGCGTGTTTGCAGTTTCCTTCTGCCCGGAGCACAGCCAGCTCATGTGTCACCGTCTGCCCACGTCAGGGAACGGTCTGCCCGCGGCTTCTGCTGGAGTTGGTGCTGTCACCCGCCCCCTGTCTCTCACTCTCAGGAGCACTCTTCTCTCTCGGTTCTCCCCCTGCCTCTTGGGCCCTTCTCGGACCTCCTCCCCCAACTCTTACTAAACACTGGGTGGGGGGGTGTTCCAGCTCTTTGCTGAGCCTCCACTCCTGCTTGCTTTCCCGAGGGCACCTAATCCACTCAGGACTCTGAAAACGTATTTCCAGCCCCTACCTCTCTCCCAGGCTCTGGACTTGGTATCTGCCAAGCTTTGCCATCTCACGCTCAGTGGGTCTAAACCAGCCTCGTTCCCCCACGGGGCTGGGCCTTCCCCTTTGGGCCTCTCTTTGGCCTCATCACCCTTCTCCCAGGTGTGATTCCGCCGCCTCCTTTCCGAACTTACCACAGCTTCTTCCGCAGCCCGGACCCTCTTCCCCCCTCGCCTCCAGTTATTGCATCTGCTTCCTATCTGCTCTTCACTGCCACCTGCTTGTTTCTCTAACATCCTTGTTGCCCCCCCCACTGGTATTCCACAGCACCGGTGGTTCACGAATTTGTTGCACATCCTCCAGCAGCCCGACCCACATTTCCACAGTGCGGCTCCCCACCCCTCCCACCATCTTCCACAGGGTCGTGGAGGAGATCCTGGGGAGTCTCCTTGGCAGCGGGGCCGTCTCTGAGGGCATCGTGTGATCTAGCCTCACCTCCTCCGGGCAGTTCCGGGCCACGATACTAGCTGGTGAGGGAATGGGGCTGGAAAATGAGGGTTCCGATCAGTCAGCAGTGGAATATGGTGGCAGAGCGGGGAGCGTTGGGGAGGTATTATAGGTTGAATTGTGTCCTCCGAAAAAGATCTGTTGAAGGTCTAACCCCCAAGACCTCAGAATGTGACCTTAATTCAGAAATAGGGTCTTTACAGAGAAATTAAAGTGAGGTTACTCGGGTGGGTCTTAATCCAATGACTAGTGTCCTTATGAAAAAAAAAAAAAGGCGGGGTGGGGGGAGATTTTGACACATACAAGCACAGAGAACACCATGTGAAGACGAAAGCAGAGATCAGGGTAACATGTCTACACCCAAGGAGCACCAAAGGCTGCCAGCAAACCACCAGAAGCCGGGGGAGCAGGCTGAACAGAGTTCTTCCTCACAGCCCTCAGAAGGCACCAGCCCTGCTGGCACCTCTGTTTCCGACTTATGGCCTCCAGAACAATCTATTTCTATAGCTTAAGTCGCTCTGTGGTACTTTGTTACGGCAGCCCTAGCAGACTAACACGGGGGAGAAGAGGCTGAGCTCAATCCAGACATCCCGATGGAGATGCTCGTTAGGCTGCTAGAAATAAGAGGCTGTTTCTCAGTGGAGAGGTTTGTCTCTGGAATATGAGCGTCTGCTATTAATTAGAGATAGAGCTTTGGTGACTCGTTCAATCTCTCTGTGCTTGTGAGGAGGAGATACAGCCATGGCTCCTAAATCTCTTTGAACGTGTTGACGGTGCAATAAAAGTGCAAGCTGTGGATGTCATCTCTCCTCACGTGCCTCCAACTGCACCTAGTGCATAGTAGGCACTCAAAACATTTGTTTAATTAAAAACAAACAAAAAAACCCTGTGGTTCCTCCTCTACAGCAGGAGGGAAGCACAGAGCGTGGTCTTCCTTGTTTGGGTCCCAGGCCCACTCCCGTCCGGCCCTCTGGACGCCCCCATTGCCAGCACACTGCATGCCCTTGCTTGTGCCCCCAGTTCAGCTGGTAGATATTCTACCCATCACTCCCAGGCCGAGCTCAAGTGTCTGTCCATGAAGCCTCCTCTTCTTCGGGACGGCTCTGCCTCTGCAGAGGCACTTAGCAAGCCGTGCCATGTCTCTGGCTAGCTGTGCAACTTTGTTTCCTGTGCTACCCCCCTGCTGCTGCTCTTTAGAGAGCAGTTCAAAGAGATTTAGGAGCCATGACTTTATCTCGTGATGTTCATCTTTGTCAGAGGTCGGCAAACTTCGGCCCTTGGGCCAAATCCTGTTTGTGTGAATTTTATTGGAACACGGCCGCATTCATTTATGTGTGTATTATCTATGGCTGCTGTCCTACTACAGTGACACAGAGACCGTAAGGCCCTCAAAGTCTAAAATGTTTGCTCTTTGGCCTTTTAACAGAAACAGTTTACCAAACCTTGATCTTTGCAAACCATGCAATGCTTAGAACAGGGTCTGACCATAGTTGAGACCATGCCAGACTTGCTGTGCTCAGGGGCTTACACAGACTGGGACGTCTGGAGAGGGGTCTGGAAAGCGAGTACAGTACAGAGGTGAGGGCAGGGATCCCAAGGACAAAGAGTGCGAGGTGGGGATGCGAGGGTCCGAGAGGGCGGAGGAGCCAGAAAAGCCCCGCGAGGATGGACATCTTCAGAACGCTTAACACCTAGGAAGGAAAGGGCCCCGTTTTACAGATGTGAAAGCTGAAACACAGAGGGGGGAAGTGATTCTTGTTTAAGGGGGGAGAGCATAGCATGGAGGTTCAGAGTTTGGCTCTGTAACTGGACCACCTGAGTTTGAAGCCTGGCTCCATCATTGATAGCCTGTAACCTTGGGCAAGTTCCCGAACCTCTCTATGCCTCAGCTTTCTCATCTGTTAGATGAGGGTAGTAATTGAGCTTATCTCATGCAAGGATAGGGATTAAAGGAGTCCATACATGTAAAGCACTTATAACAGTTCTAGGGAATTAAAACAAGAAGTCCACAAATGTTGGCTCTAGCTAACCTGAGAGTGGCAAGGCTAAAATCCAGGCCTCCACTTGGTGTGGGGTCTTAGGTTGGGCCATTAAGCAAACCTGGGGCATCTTAATGCTGAGGGCACGTTTTGTGGGACCACCACCATTTCCACGCTTGTGGTCATGACTCTCAGCTATGTATTTACTGAGGACACTGTGCTCCAAGCTTGTGTGGCAATCTGGGGTCCCAGAGTCCCTATTGTCTCCTCTGTCTTTGCTTTTAATGTCTGTTTGCTCCTCCTGGAAAGGAATCTTAACTGAATGTGGAGATTCAGGGTTACGACTTCCCGAGCACTCACACGAGCCAGACACCACTGAGTGCCGTGTATGGGATCTCGTGGACTCTGCCCGAGCCCTTTGAGGTTTATCTTACCACCTCTGCTTTACAGAGGAGGGAGTCCAGACTCAGAGAGGCTAAGCAACCGCCCAGAGGTCACACAGCTGGCATGTGGCAGAGCTGGGATTGCAGGCCAGGCCTCTCTGACCCTTATAACCCCTTCAGCACACTCTCCCGTCACCCATCCTCGCTCCTGGTGTCATCCAAGTCCACCTGCAGGCTGCCGGCTGGAGGCTGAGCAGGTGTCCCAATCCAAGCTTCACCTCTGTCACTTGCCTGACCTTGGGCAAGCCACTTCACCCCTCTTCTTCTCCACAGGGGCATGGCTCCCTCCTGGCACACTGAAGCATTAGCCAGTGGGACAAGACAGGAAGATGTACCAGTGGGGCCAGCAGTGAACCAGGACCTGGGACTGCTCTTACAGGGCTGAAGTCTCTGTGTGACCTTGGGTCGGCTACTTCCCCTCTCAGGAACTCAGTTGGCTGGGTGGCAAAGGAAGGAGGCACACACATGCCACATGCTTCGGGCCATGGTTCTTCTTGGCTGCAAGCTGGAAGCATGGGGGCCTCCGCCAGCATCTCTGGGCACGGAGCCCTAGGCCTCGGGATCTTATGGAATCGCTCAGGTGGGAGGAGAGCTGCTGCTCTAAGTCCCCCAGTGCCAGCCTTCCCGGCTGCTGGTGTGCAAGACCGGGAAGGCACACACACCGTCCCCGGAGCTGGGAATCCCCTTGCGGCAGGCTGGCTGTCCCAGTCCCACAGCCCGCCCCTGCTTCCCTCCCTCCCTCCCTCCCTCCCCTGGCAGGCGGGGAAGCCAAGCTGCCAGCTGCTAGCAAGGCCTATTGTTCAGCAGTGACAAGAAATGGTTGCAGGGGCCCAGACCCGGGAAGGGCTGGAGACAGAAAGGGGGAGGGGCGGGCCGAGCTGGGGAAATGTCTTCGAGGGGCCTTGGCTGCCTGGAGAAGCTGGAGCACAAACACCCCCAGCAGACTTTTTCACACTTGTCTTCCCGGGATGTCATCACTGGAGGATGTGCGTGTCACTGTTTTTGTGTGTTAGTGTTACCGCGTCAGGCTGCCTCTAGAAAAGGATTTATGGTCACTTGTCTCCCAGCTGAGCGCTGAAAACAGTGCCAGGTGGCCAAGTGCTTTGAAAATGGTGTTGTTCGAAGTCAGTCCAATCCACGCGCTCATGGGAAATACCGCCTTCCTGGGCCTGGAGACGTTCCAGGGATCCTGGACATTTGTGTATAGCTTAATGGTGTAGGAAGCATTTCACATACATTTGTGCTGTTTGATTCTCGGGACGACTCTGGAGGGGGTGGCAATGGAGGGAGGCTGAGCTTGCTTGGGGAAACTGAGGCACACAGAGAGGCAGGGCTGCAGACCCAGGCTCTGGACTCCTAAATTTATTACCTTCCGGTGCTTCAGAGCTTAAAGAAACTGGCCAGAAACTTAATTACGAAAAATAATGGTCAACAGCCAGCCATGGAGCTAGAAGTTACAAATCCCTTGGAGCTTTGTAACAGACTCAGTGGGAACTGAAGTTATTCAGAGCTTCTGTTCTGTCCTTTCTAGTGCAGTAGCAGGGCCCTGAGCTGGGGAGGGCTTAGGAAAAATGAGGTAGGGCAGGACTGGTCAGGGAAGGAGGTGGGAGTTTAAGTTCAATGGGAAGTTGCTGGAGGGCCAGGAAGTGGCCTGATTCATGTTTAGAATGAATTTGAAATTTGAAATAAAAAATATGAAACCATTCACATTAACACTATATACTTAGGTATGAATCTAACAAAATATGTACAAAACTGATATGAGGAAAACTACAAAGCACTGATGAAACAAATCACAGAAGATCTAAATAAATGGAGAGATATTCCATGTTCATGGAGAGGAAGAGTCAATACTGTTTAGAGCTCAGCTCTTCCCAACTTGACCTATAGATTCAACACAGTCCCAGTCAAAATCCCAGCAGCTTAGTTTGTGGACATTGACAAACTGATCCTAGAGTTTACGTAGAGACGCAAAAGACCCAGAACAGCCAACACAATATTAAAGGAGAAAAACAAAGTTGGAGGCCTAACTACCCAACTTCCAGACTTACTATAAAGCTACAGCAATCAAGACAGAAATCACAGTATAGGAAAAAGAATAAACAAATAGATAAACGGAATAGAACAGATTGCCCAGAAGTACACACACACAAATACAGTTAACTAATCTTTGACAAAGGAGCAAAGGCAATTCAGTGGAGACAGGATAGTATTTTCAACAAATGGTGCTGGAACAACTGGCCATTCACACACACACGCACACACACTAAAAGAATCTAGACAAAGGCCTTATACTCTTCACCAAAATTAACTCAAAAGAGATCGTAGACTTACGTGTAACACGTGAAACTGTTTAAAACTTCTACAAGATAACACAGGATAATCTAGGTGATCTTGCATTTGGTGATGACTTTTTAGATAAAACACCAAAAGTATGACCCATGAAAATTATAAATTGGACCTTATTAAAATGTAACATCTCTGCTCTGCGAAAGACACTATTAGGAGAATGAAAAGAAGCCACAGACTGGGAGAAAATCTTAGCAAAACAAAGTAAACAGTCCAAGTCCAATTAAAAACGAGCGAAAGATCTGAACAGACACCTCACCAAAGAAGATATACGGATAACAAGCATATGAAAAGTGGTCAACATCACATGTAATTAGGGAATTGTAAATTAAAACAATAATGAGGTACCACCACACACCCCAAAACACTGACAACACCAAATGTTGGTGAAGATGTGGAGCAACAGGAACTCTCATTCATTCTTGGTGGGAATGCAAAATGGTACACTTTGGAAGACAGTTCGGCAGTTTCTTAAAAAGCTAAGGATACTCTTACCATATGATCCAGCAATCATGCTCATAGATATTCATCCAAACAAGTTGAAATATAATGTCCACACAAAAATTCAGCACACAAATATTTATAGCAGCTTTATTCATAACTGCCAGAAACTGGAAGCAACCAAGATGTCCTTCAATAGGTGAATGGATAAACAAAACGTTTATTGATGCCGAAAGCTCAGCCTCTCTCTACATCAGTGCCGAATCAACTCTCTGAGATAGAGTTTTGGGTGAAGCACCCCAAGCTCTGGTCTGCCTCAGGACCTTTGCATTTACTGTTCCCTTCCCCTCTATCTTTGTATTTCATTGAACCCTATGAAATGACTATTTTTGTAGATTAAAAAAAGGTTAAATATCAGGATTCCTAATATATCTTATTCCTTCTCATCCTCCAAATCTCAGCTCAGATGCCACCTCCTCAGAGTGGCCCTGACTGACCATCCCACTCCCAAGTAGGCATATCACTCTGTTTTATTTTCTTAGTAGCATTTATTACCATGTGAGGTTATCTCATTTATTCGTTTGCTTTCTCCTTCTCCTTCTCCTTTTTCTTCTCCTTCTCCTTCTCCTTCTCCTTCTCCTTCTCCTTCTCCTTCTCCTTCTTCTTCTTCTTCTTCTTCTTCTTCTTCTTCTTCTTCTTCTTCTTCTTCTTCTTCTTCTTCTTCTTCTTCTTCTTCTTCTTCTCCTCCTTCTCCTTCTTCTCCTTCTTCTCCTTCTTCTCCTCCTTCTCCTCCTTCTTCTTTCTCCTTCTCCTTCTCCTTCTCCTTCTTCTTCTTCTTCTTCTTCTCCTTCTTCTCCTTCTTCTCCTTCTTCTCCTCCTTCTTCTCCTTCTTCTTTCTCCTTCTCCTTCTTCTTCTTCTTCTTCTTTTCTCTCCTGTAGTATATAAACCTCCTGACAGTAGGGACCTTGTCTTGGTCAATAAGCTTCTCAGAGAACAGATGGTCTGGGGACCCCAGATAATTGTACCACCCTAGGGAGGGGGAAGCTACCCCACTGCCCCTGAAATTTGACTGATGTCATATTTCCAGCCAGCTCTCTGGTTGGGAACAGAGCCTGATTTACCTGACAGAACAATAGGGAAACATGATATTTTCCCCTTATGTGTTGAGGGCCAAGTTCAAAGCCTCCTCCGTTGGTAGAGTGGAACAGCAGCATGGGCTGGAGGCAGAGATGACTGAGTGGGAACCAGCTTTGCCCCAGCTACCACCTCCTCCAGCCTGTCCCCCCGTAACAATAGAATAGCTTTCCTTATACTTACCATGTTTCCTCAGCTCCTACTCTGATGCACAACCTTTAGTGACTCCCTATTGCCATAAGGAAATATGCAAACCCCTTTTCAGGCTTTCGAGGCCCTGCTTTCTCGCATCCCACTGACTCTTCCAAAAGTCCCCTGCCTAGGACACCCTCTTTCCTCCCTACCTCCCAGGCCCTTCCCATCCTCTGGAGTTCAGGCACACCTCTGGGAACCTTCCCTGACTGCCTGTGCTCACAGGCTCCTGTGCCCCCCGCCAACCCCCCCGCCATTCGTTTGCTCAGCTCATGGGGTTTCGAGGATTGCTGGGGCCTGTTTCAGAGCTCAGGCTCCAGAAGAACAGGGACTGAGTCCAGGGAGTGTGAGCGCCAGCTGGCTGCAGAGTGTGACTTGTTGGAAGGGGAAGGAGGGGAGACTGAGGGGCCTCCCAGTGGGAGAGGACCTTTGTCTCCTCCTTGGTGGGTCCAGACCCCTAAGAGCACACCAGCTCAGGAAGCTGGGCCACAGTGCTCTGGAGAGGGGTCCATGCAGCCGTCCCTCCTTCCCTTCCTCTCCCTCCCCCAGTGTGGAGCCAGCCGAGTTGACTAAAGTGGCAGGAAAAATGTCCCCCAACCCTTCCAAGCTGCTGCACATCTGTGCCCAGACAAAGCCAGCTATTAATCCTAGCTTTTGTGTGAGTGTTTGGGTGTTGAATTCCACTTGGATCTGCCAGCCTTTGGAAGGGGAGATTGGAGGGGATTTAGTGACAACAAAAGGAACCCACTGAGGGGAATGGGAGGGGGCCAGGGGAGCTAAGAAACCCAAGTGCATTCACTCTGAGCCTGGTGAGGGCTCCTGGGAGCCCAACTTCAGCCAGAGCCTAGCAGGGCTCCCAAATTCCCAGGGTCTGAGTCACAAAAAGAGGCCACTCCCCAAGAGAAAAACACCAGCTTCACGGGCCTGCTGTCCACTCCAGATGCTGTCTGGGCCTCGGCCCCAGCCTGACAGGGCCTGTGCCCTGCCCCGGTACCGCCTCTTTCAGACTGGGGCAGCCCACTGCCCAGGGAAGTCCAGGATGGAGGGAGACAGGAAATAGGGAGCAGGCAGAAGCCCCAGGGACTGAGTCCAGATCAGGGAGAGCCTCAAAGTCCCCAGGAGTCCCCAGCCAAGTCAACCGCACAGCAATAAGGGCCGAGGGCCTGAGGCACTGGGCTGCCTAGTTGCCTGGATCCGGTTCTCCCGAGGAGCCCTTGGGCACGTGGTCCAAGCCAGATGCTGAGCCTCCAGGGACTCCTGTTCCCACAAACCCTAACTCTGGCTGAGGCATCAAACCCTCAGAATAGCTCTGGACAGGGTCATGGTGTGTGTGTGTGTGTGTGTGTGTGTGTGTGTGTGTGTGTGTCTTAGAATGTCCAGTAATTCTGAGGGGGAAGACCTGCCGCCCCAGGCAGGTGTTATTTGACTAGTTTATGTAGCAGAAGCTCTGATCTCATTGCTAGATTAATAAGCGGCCTGAGGTGTGAACTGAACCCCACCCGCCAATCTGCCCCTGCCCCTCCTGCTTTGTGAATTTCACTTTTTAAAATGCGCTCCCCATCTGTGGCTGTTTGACCCCCAAAGGCTCACCAAGCTGTGGAGCTGTTGTCTGACACAGTGAAGTACAAGTTGTTTTAACTCTGTGTGGTGCGGAGACATACCCCGGGCTTCCTCCACATTTCTCTACCTTATCTGAGATGTCTCGTCATATTCATTCATTCATTCAATAGTTGACTGAAGTACTGCTCTGCAGGCCAAGTTCTGCTTTAGCTGCTGGGCAGGAGATGCAAAATGTGGCTGCCTGCTACAACGAAGTTTCCGGGCTTAATGAATGATTTTCTAGTGGTTGTTAGCACATCCACAGATGTTTTAGTCTACCTTAATTAACTCTAGAAATAAAAGGGTGAACTCGAATCATTCGTTCATTCATTCCCTCACTCATTCAGGAGAGGTGAAGTCAGGCTGGCCCACCAGGTCCTCTGTACTAAAAACCCCAAATGTTCTCCCAACTCTCTCCTGGTCTTTGGGGAAGGGGATTTCACAGGTGCTATAAAGGCTCTCTCCTCCTGGCACTGTTTCTGGTGGACCTGGTCTCCGGCAGCCCCCCTCCAGAGGCGAGTGAAGAATAGGTGGGCCATGTGCTGCCTCCAGGACGATGGCCTCCTCTGGGTCAGTGAGCGGGTGCAGCTTCTCCAACTCCGGGATGGAACCTTCTGGAAGCCAGAAAGCCACTCCATTCCTGGTTTTGTCAGAGAGCACCTGCACTGTTGCTGAGGAGGCTCCCCGAGGATGGGTGAGAGACCCCGGCTGCTGCACTGCTTGCAGAACCCCATACCCGGGGACACCTCGCTCTGCACTGGGTCCCGTCCATAGGGGCTTCCCGCCAGGTTGACAGCGAGGGCCTTGGAGGCACAGAGATGGTCATGGGAGTTGAGAGGATCGGTGACTGCAAGTGGTTTTTAATCCCTTTGTCCTACATTGTAAGGGACGGGGGTTGGGGGCGGCAAGATGAGTCCACAGGCCTTGGGCGGCACTGACGCATCCGCACGTGGACTGCGATAAATGGGGTTACTACTGTGGGGGGAAGGTCAAGACAGGTACCGGTCTGCGGGCATCTAAGGATGGGGTGTGGAGAAGGGCTGGGGTCGGGAGACCTCACCAAGTGCGGCTCGCAGGTAATCGGTCCTGGCGCAGAGACTAGGCAGGCCCTTCTGCATTCTGTGGCTCTGGGGCTCGGCTTCTCTCTCCAGTTTTCCTCCCAAGATGGTCGCAGGACCTCAGTGAAGGTCACGACCATCAGAGGCTCCCTGTGTGTATCTGCCCACCCCTGGGGCAGGAAGGGTCTGGCTTCCCAAATCAGTAATGATCAGAAGTACCATTTATTGAGTGCCACATGCCAGGTGACGTGCTAAGCTCTTTACGTTGCATTAGCTCTGTGAAGACTTGCAACCACCCATGAGGTCAGCACTATTATTATTCCCACTTTATAGCTGTGCACACCGAGGCTTAGAGAAGTTAAGGACCTGACCCAAGATCAAATAGCTAAACGGAGGTGGAGCCAGGACTTCAAAACCTGGGCTCTACTCTATTCTGATGGGGATCCCTAAGACCTCTGGATCTTCTACTTCCCCAGGGCCACCTCCCTCAGCCATTTCACAGCCCAGCAATGTGGAAAAGGCCTGGAAGAGGAGGAAAAATCCAGTTTGAGCCTCTAGTTTGGCCTCTTGGTCAAAGGTGAGATGCAGTGAAGAAGATGAGTGGTCAGCAGATTATCTGGAGCTTTTATTGCTCCAGGATGACCCCTCTCCTCTCAGACGAAAACAGATTAGCAGATTTTGCTCTTGAAGGTAAAATTTTAAAATGAAAGGTTTTTTTTTTCCTTTTAACAAAAGCAAAGCCAGAAAATACAGAGACACAAAAATAAACATGTAAAATGCCTTTCTATTACTCAGAGGTGATGACTGCTAAAACCTTGCATATATTTTTGTCAATATGCAAATATTTTGTCAATATGCACTTTCTAAGTGCAGACACATACACGCACATGCTTTTTCACACTATATTTTTAACAGAGTAAAAATGGTATTATTTGGAAACTGCTTATTTTTTTTCACTCAGTAATTTATCTAAACATCTTCCTAAGCAGGGACATATTTATTCACCCACTATATCATATTCAACAGCTGTGTGGCATTCTATTCTACGGCTGTACCGTAATTCGTTGAACTAATCTCCTAGTGGTAAGTATTTAGGAATTTCTACTTTTTGTTCCTGCTGTGATCAGCAGCTCCAGTTAAAATCTCAGTACATCCTTATGTAGAACCTTGAAGTGAAATTAATGAGTCAAAAGGTGTGTGTGTGTTGCCCAAGAGCCCTCAGGAAGGGTTGTAGCCATTTATTCTCATATTCAGAGACCCCTGCCCCTGCCCCTTCCCCACCCAGTGCCTGCAAGCGTGCGTGCGCACACGCGCACGCACACACACACACACACACTGTTGCTATTTCTGGAATATTCTTGCATTTAAAAAACAGGTTGACAATTTGATACATGAAATACTATCTCATTATTGTTTTATTTAGCATTTCTTTCATTATTAATTGGGGTCAACCGTTTTCATGTGCCTGTTAGCCACTTTTATTTCTTCTCTCAGTTGCCCGTTCATGTCCTTTGTCCATTTTTCTATTGGATACTCTTCTTTTAGCACAGTTGTCCTATTTAGGTGAGTAGTTCTCAACCCTGGCGTATTAGAATCACCCGGAGGACTTTAAAGAAAGAAAGAAAAAAGGGAGGGAGGGAGGAGTGAGGAGGGAAGAATGACAAGGGCAGGAAGGAAGAAAGGGAAAAGGCCCCATCCCTGAGTAAATATTTGGTGGAGCCTGGGTTTCAATATTTTTTAAAGTGTTCTCGTGCTTCTAATTTGCAGCCATGGCTGAGACCCTTGTTATAAATTAGATTTCTCCCACGGTCTGGCTCCAAATGCTTTCATCGCAGAATCTATTTTCATTTCTTTGACACCCAGTTTTCTCTTGTGAAAAATGGGCAGCAGAACTGGGAAGCAACACAGCACCCTCATCCCAAATTCTATAAATCCCATCGAGGAGGCTGGAGTTTCAGGAAAGAGGGTGAGGAAGACACTGAGGTCAGGCTCTCTGACAGGCAGATTGGAAAAAATTAAAAATGCTCACTCAGGCAATTAAACTTTCCCTGAAGACAGCCTGAGACCTAAATGGAGGGGACAAAGCTGGTGTTCTACAGAACATGTTTGCTTCTCTACTGCACCCGCCTTCAGATGCACAGCAATCTTGCCCTCTCTGGGGCTTCAAGGTGTAGAGTTAAAGTCTTATCTGAGGCATTTCATCTCCTTTCAGATGTCAGCAGGAGACAAGAGGAGTGCAGCCGGGGAATCAGGTCCTTCAGGAGGGAGCCATCCCCCGGCACCCAGGCCTGCCCTGGGGATGGGACGGATCCCTGGGTCGGTGCAGGGGCTGCCTCCACCACCTCTATTCCTCTCAAGGGGGTTATGACATGCTCAAAACAAACGAGTACCGTTAAAGCTCAAAGGCTCTGTCCCCTTCCCCCCACCATAGTGCAGGGTGCGCAGGTCCCACCTGGGGGACAGGATGGGATGAAAGGGTCTTTCTGGTGAATCAGGCAGGAAGGTCCCTGGAAACCCCCAGGCTGGCTTGGTGCCACTCCAGGTCGGGCACACGGAGCACAGCAAACGTGAGCCTTCCCACCACCGCCGCTGCCGCTGCGCCCGAAGGTGGTAGAACACGTGCCTCTGCTTGAACCCTGGCCCACCTGGTGCCTGTGTGTGAACCCAGGCCTCTGTTTCTTCATCTGTAAAATGGAGTTGGATGCTGATGTTCAGGGCTGCCGAGAGGACTAAAAAGAGCGGTATGTGGGGCTTCCCTGGCACAGTGGTGGCGCAGTGGTTGAGAGTCCGCCTGCCGATGCAGGGGACACGGGTTCATGCCCCGGTCCAGGAGGATCCCACATGCTGCAGAGCGGCTGGGCCCGTGAGCCATGGTTGCTGGGCCTGCGCGTCCGGAGCCTGTGCTCCGTAACGGGAGAGGTCACGACAGTGAGAGGCCTGCGTACCGCAAAAAAAAAAAAAAGCGGTATGTGGCACATTGCAGGTCCTCAGTAAATGCCAGGAGCTCTCTGTGTCTGCCCCTCCACGCCCTTTCCCTACCCTCGCCTGTCAGAGCTGAGGGCTCCAGTCGAGCTCAGGAATCTCCAACCCCTTTTTCATCCCCACGGCCCGCACTTATTCCATTTCTTAGGGACAGGGAAGGCGGCCCTGCCTACATGGTCCCTGGGCTCCCAGCGCTGAGTGGAGCTTGCCCCGGAAGCTGCACCCCTCCGCCTGTGCCCAGGCTGCGCCCAACCTCCCTGCCTTCTCTCCTACCATCTCCTTGAGAATCCCACGCCTTTGCACTTTCCTGCCCAGATTTAACCAAAACACGTACTGTAAACCTAATATTTATTGAGTACCTACTTTGTGCCAGGGACCAAGCTTCATCTCCATTACCTTATTAATTGTTCACAGGAAGATTTTTGTTACCCCATTTTACAGATGAGGAAAGTCAGACTAGTTCTTTGTAAAATCACAGGGCATTAGAGAACTGGATTCTCATGCCACCATGCTGTGCTTGGTGTCATATACACTGACTGCCTATGTGCCTGCCCCAAGGAGCTTAAATTCCAGCAGACGTTCTCTCCCCCTCTCCTCAGCTCCCACTGCGTCTTGCTCTGCTCCCTCTTCACCATTTATCCCACCCTGCCTTGCATTGCTATTTTCTGGGTACCTCTCATCTCCTTTGACCATGGGTTCCCCCAGGACAGAAAATGTGTCTTTGTATCTTCATCTTTGAGTCTGGCACAAAGCTTAGAACACTGTAGGTTCTTAAATTATGTTTCTAATTCTAAAGTAACGTGTTCAGTATAGAAAAAAAAAAAAAAAAGGAAAACACAGAAAAACTAAAGCAGAAAAGAAATATCACCTATGATCCCACTACCCAGAGAAAACTATTGTTAATATTTAGGCAAATTTCCTTCCAGTCTCTCTCTCTATATATATAGTATTTATAGATATATAGTTTTTATTCTGCATAAAGTAGACATTTACAATACCATTTTCTATGATGCTTTTTTTAAAGTGCTCTTTGCTTCTGACTTTTTTTTAAAATATTTATTTTATTAATTTATTTGGTTGCACCAGGTCTTAGTTGTGGCAGGCGGGCTCCTTAGTTCTGATGTGGGAAGTTTTAGTTGCGGCATGAATGTGGGATCTAGTTCCCTGACCAGGGATCGAACCCGGGCCCCCTGCTTTGGGAGCACGGAGTCTTAGCCACTGCGCCACCAGGGAAGTCCCTATGATGCTTTTTTTACCTTATATCATGAGCAATTCCCACATCATTAGAAATTCTTTGAAAATGGTGTTTTTTGATGGCTGTAGAGTGTTCTCTCCTGTGACGGTGCCCCTCCTGTTTAAATCACTCCCATAAACAACTCCAAATGTTGTGGTTCATTTATAGCCTCTCTGATTATTCCCAGAGGAGAAATACCTGAAGTGGAATTGCTGAGACAAAGAGAAAGGATATTTCCAAGGCTCTTGGCACATTACAGTTGGCTCTGAACAAAGCCCTGCTCTATCAAACCCTCTTCCATCCCCACCCACCCAGATGTACTCACCTACTAGCTGGAAGGCCCAGTGCCCTAGGGCCCCCTTTCTCATTTCAACTCCCCCTGCCTTTTCAAATGGTCAGAAGCAGGTGGGAGGGTCCTGGGAGATGGGACTTGAGAGACTTGGCCAACCGATGCCCAAATCTACCCCTCTCTGATCTGCACTCCATCATCAGAATGACTCCTTTGGGTTAAGGGCAGTGTGACTCAAAAGTTGTTGGTTGTACAATGGACTTCTACTTGGAGACATTCCCACTAAGCCATGGCCACCAGGCAGATCTTCTTAGTCACTAGATTAACAGCCGAGACTTGGGCCTCAGGGATTGGAACATTACAAAGTTATGCATGTTTTTAATTTTATTGAATATATTATGTAAAAATATTAAAGATTAATCTGGGGAAAAAAGAGAAAATATCATGCCTACATCTTTTCCCTTTTCCCACATTTTTCTAGGTCAGGGAAGTAGTCTCTGTGAAAGGGAAATAACCTTTAGTGAACCTTTAGATCAGTATCTTCAAAAGTATCCAACACTTTCTTGGATAGATTTTCATTCAGCCTATAATGACATCCATAGAGCAATGGCCATGGGTCTCTAGCACAGGGCTGGATATATGAGCCACCAGGTGCTGTGAGCCCCTCAGAGGCCATGGCCAATACAGCCAGAGTGCTTTTCCAGCTCCACTGTAAACAATTTGGGATTTAATCTAAAGAGATTCTAAGTGGGTCAATTCTTTGAGGTAATTTGTGTCAATTTCCAAGTCACTCCTGGTCATCGTCCAGGAAAGACAATTTTTATTAAAGAACCCCAGGGCTGCCTGTAGGGACAGCCTCCCCGATCCCTCACCAGTCGACACTCAGCAGAGGCGGATGGCTGCGCAGAACAGCCCGCTAACTGAGGGAACCCAGGCAGGATCGTCGTCCTCAGGGAGCTCAGCCTGCCCTCCCACCGAGCTGGGCTGGGCGGTGTCCGTGCTCCAGAGCGGCGGTTCTCAAGCTTCGCGAACGTGCGGGTCTCTGGCAGGGCCTGGGAACACAGCCTGCTGGGTCCAGAGACCAGTGCTGGCCCGAGAGTCTGCATTTCTAAGTTCAAGTTCCGGGGGGATGCCGAGGCTGCTGGTCCCAGGGTCACACCTCGAGGACGCTAGCCCGGGAGCTCGGAGAGAGGGAACCAGGGGCACCCCGGGGCGGAGGGGCGCGGAGGCCGGGCCCGGGGCCTCCCGACAGGGAAGCGGCGGAGGCCGGAACCGCGGGCGGCGGCGCGGCGACTTGGTCCGGGTGACACGGGGGCGGCGGGCGCCTTGGCGGCGGCGGCGGGAGACCCCTCCGGCCACCCAGGGCGCGGCGGCCCGGCCTCCCTCCCCGGCCCCGCGGCAGCTCCGGGGCGCCCCGCGCGGCTTCCCGGGCCTCTGCGCCCACCGCCCGGAAGGGAGACAAAGGCACCACGGGGGACGGAACTGGAGCGTCCCTCCTGAATGTCCAGACTGTCTGGGCCCCTGCTTCTCACACCCTTCCTCCTTCATGGCTGTCATTGGCGCTGGGCTCTCCTCCCTGCCCACGGCGGGGGCGGGGAGAGGAGAGCGCGCTCCACATGCAGTCGCTACTCTCACTACCCGCCCCGCACCAGGGGCCGCCGTCTAGAGCCCCAGATTCCATCCCCAGAGCGGCTTCTCACAGCCATGTGACCTTTACAGCTCACCTCAGCTCCCTGGCCTCAGTTTGTCCTGGTGTAAAGCAACTGGGTTGGAGGGGGATGTTTCTGAACTTCCTATCCTATCCACCTTGACCTGTGAGTGGCAGGTGGTGGGATGGGGTCTGGTGCAGGCAGAACACGGTTGAAGCTGGGTAGGGGCTGTGAGGTGGTGGAGGAAAGGAAGAGGGGAAGCGGGAGGGGGCCTCCCAGGTACCTTTGCAAGCTCTGCCCGCCCTCAGTCCTGGCCTCCATGTGCGGGCTGGCAGAGCCCCTACCCAGGGAAGACGCCCATGGGAATCCCCTCGCTAGCTGGGTGCCCGGTTTGCAGTCACTGTTTGCCAGAGGATGAGGAAAGGGACAGGAAGGAACGTGCAGGCTGGACTGGAAAATCCAGCTGTGCAGGAGGAGCCCTGACTGTACTTCACACTGGAAGCTGAAGCCTTGCTTGGCCCTGTCTCCGGGGCACATGCCCTGCTGGACCCTGGGGAGCCCCGTCCAGGGGCACAGCTGCCACTGGGTTGAGAGCTCCTGAGCCAAAAGTCTAGTAACTTTTAGCTTTGAGGCCACACACATGTGCTCCCAAGATTGTGTGGAAATATTATTTTCAACTTAAATCCATCTTCCTACAGATTTACTCAATGAGTTCAAAGATGTTCAAAATTAAGAGTTCTTAATTTACAGGCTTGGCAGCAGCTTCCAGCACATTAACCCGAAGGCCTTATATCCTCCTCAGCCCACCCCTGCTCCCCTCTGCAGAAAGGGAAGTGCCCACAAAATGTCCAGATGGTTCAGAGAAGTATGTAAGTCTGTTTGCAAGCGGTAGAAATGCCTCTCCAAGTAGCTTAAAGATATATGCACCTATAAAATATATAAATATAGACCGTATTTTATATGTGTATTTGGCTCACAGAGTCTAAATAAAGGTTAAAAACTGGTAGGAAGGACAGGGATGTTGTTGGGCCCTGAATGTGACAGGACTCTCTGATGGCAGCTCCCAAGCTTAACAACTTAAAGTCTCACTGCCAATTTTCTCCAAAAATCTTAGAGCGAGGAGATCCTTAGCAAACCTATCTGTGAAGGGTCTGCCAGAGGCCCAGACCACTTCACCACGCACTGGGTCTGGGGAGAGGCTCCTTTAGACCTGAGCCTGCACGGGGCATGGGGAGCCTACTTCCTGGTAATGGTTCCAAAATACAAGGACCTCCACTGCCCAGGACTGACGAAGCCCACACAATTCTCAGGCTGGCACCCACCAGCCAGTTCTGCCAGAGAGCTGGGACCAGCAGGGTGAGGCCAGCCTCCCCGAAGGGGTGGCCACGTGAGAATTCGACCTGTTCAGCAGAAGTGGTCAAAGCCACTGTGTGCAGTGGTGCGGGTTGTGCACTGCAGCTCTGGAGGTGCTATGTGTGCTGTTGACTCTGTGAAGGCGCCCCCTGGAGTTGTGCAGCGCACAGTGCGTGTGGCTCTGGAGGCATTCCTGTTATTCAGGACAACCGGGTGATCTTTACAAACAGATTAGAAACAGAGCTTCCTGAGGTACCTGCACACACATGGCCTCATGGAAGCCACCGGCCATGGTTCGGTGACTTGATTTCTCTGGGGGTCACACTGCATTCTCAAGGTGGGGTGCACTGGTCATTGTGGTAAACGCAGAGGGAAGCCTTGTTTCAGGCCCCACCTGCCCTGTGAACCACTGGGGCCTGCCTTGCAGCAGCAGGGAACATCCCCAGAGTGGCCCAAGCACTGGACTTGTAGTTAGAAGCCCCAGACCTCCATGAAAGGGGAGACATGTGACCTTGGTCCAGTGTCATTCTATGTGGTAGTTTCCTACGACTGAGTAACAAATTACCACAAACTGGGGGGCACGAAACAACAGAAATTTATTCTCTCACAGTTCTGGAGGCCTCGAATCCAAATCAGGGAGTCAGCAGGACTGGTTCCTTCTAGAGGCTCTGAGGGAAAAACAGTCCTATGCCTTTCTCCTGGCTTCTTCTGGTTGCTGGCTATCCACACGATCCTTGGCTTGAAGACACATCACTGCAGTCTCCGCCTCCATCTTCACATCCCCTTCTCGCGGTGCGTCACTTCTCCCTTCCTCTTCTCCCTCTTTTTAAAAAACTAAATTAGGAACTTCCCTGGTGGTCCAGTGGTTAAGGCTCTGTGCTTCTACTGCAGGGGGTGCGGGTTTGATCCCTGGTCGGGGACCCGCACGTGGCGCAGCCAAAAAGTAAAAAACAAAAAAAACCCTGAATTTAATTTTTTATTGTGGTAAAATATGCATAGCATACAATTTACCATTTTAACCACGTTTAAGCATATAGTTCAAAGGCATTAAGTACTTTCACATCCTTTCCTCTTTTACAAAGACAGTTGTCATTGGGTATAGAGCCTACCCTGATCCAGGATGTCTCATTTTGAGCTCCTTAATTACATCTGCAAAGACTTTTTTTTTTTTCCCAAATGAGATCATAGTCAAAAATTGGGGGGAGATGTCTCTTTTGAGGGGGCTGCCGGTCAACCTAGCCCCTATGGCCTCCAACCCTCACTTTTCTCATCTATGAAGTGGGAATCATCACACTTCCACCTCTACCTGGTTGGTTGTGGGCACTTAGGTGCCATCTGTGCTGAGGGGTCAGGGGCAGCAGGCCTGGCTTGTCTTGTAGTTGCCCTGCGTGTGGCCCTGATAAGCCCGGTCTCCATGTGGCCTGAGTTTTGGCACCACGGGGACTCCCCATGAGAGGGAGAGCTCTCCTGCAGAAGGGCAAACAGGCACCTGGTCAAGACCCAAGGAGGAGGCCGGGGTGGGGACAGGCTGGACATGCTGCCTCGTTGACCTCTCTCTACCTGTAGAAAGCACTCCTTGGACGACCCCTGTGACTTTGATGCAAAACGGGGAACGAGAGTCGGGGAACGAGAGTGAGTGTCATCCTGGAGACCATCCCCACTTCCACAGGCCACCTCTCCGGGCTGGGGCTCTAGAGGGGAGGCAGTGCGATGGGGCCGGACTGTTGGCCGCCACGGGCTCTCCCTCAGGAACATGCTTCTGAGCAGAGTGACCTTCTAGATTCCCACTGCTCCTGCCCAGCGTGACCTCTCGCCCCTCTCAGTTCCCCTGATCCTTCCTTGGCTCTCAGCCTTCACAGCAGGAGGTGTGTGACACCCAGGGCGACCTTGGGCCACTTGCCCAACCTCAGCGTCATCACCTGCAGAACGGAGATAACATAGGAGATCCTTCAGGGGGTGGGTTGTGAGGCTCAAATGCGATAGCAGAGCTTGGGGGCGTCGCATGGACACATGGACGGGCAGCCAGCCCCTCCGGGTTTAGATCTGGTCTGCTGTGGGCTTTGGGGCAACTTATTTAACCTCTCTGGGCCTCAGTTTTATCATGTGTAAGATGAGAAGAATAATAGTGCCTATTTCATAGGACTTATGGGGGGATTAAACAAGCTAATACACGGAAAGCTCTTTGAATAGTGTCTGCCACCTTACCACGTGCTAGGTAAGAGCCGGCTATTATTATTGTTGTTGTTGTAGGGTTTAACACGGTACTGTGCATATAGGAAGTCCTTGAGAAATAACTTAAAAAAAAAAAAAACCGAAACCCAAACCCAAACCAAAACACCCCAACCTGCCTTCTCCCTTTGGGCCTTTTCTTCCCAATTAGGCTGAGCTCCTGGATGGGATGGGGGAACAGCAGGAGTTTGACACAACTTGGTTGATTCATGTATCCAAAAAGCTGCCAGGTGCCATCTCTGGGTTTTTCTTCTTACCTTTTTTTCGTTTTTTGTGTGTGTGTGTGTTTTTTTTTTTTGGTGGCTGTGAAAACTGTTGGAAACTACGGACCCTCTCCCCAGAAAGGTGCTCAGAAGCAAACATCACAATGTGTTGCACAGACCTTCAGGGGATCCCTGACCCCCGCTGAGGACCAGGGCAAGAAGCCCCTCTCTAGATGACACCCTCTCCCATGTCTCATTTGTTGGTTTTCCTCCAACAAAACAAAAGCTGCTCCTCCTCCCTCACCCTTCAGTGGGCGGTACCCCAGCTTCTACCCCAGCTCCCAGCCACCTTCACCCCCCACCCCAGACCCCCTGGCTCAATGCCCACTCCAAGCCACAAACCTTGACGAGGAGTTGAATACAGCACTTGTTCGGCATTTGAGGGCTAAAAAAGAAAAAGAAAAAAACAGAATCAACTTTAAAAAAAATCAGACAGAAGGAACCATCCTCCAGGCCAAACACCATAATTCATGGGGCTCTTATTCACTGAGTGGGACTAAATGATATTTACAGCCAAGAGGCCCTGGACTCACCGAGATGAGCCATCCAGGAGTTGCCCAAACTCTGGCAGCAGAGTGGAGAGGGCAGGGGCGACCCAAGGCCGGGAGCTCAGACCACTGGCAGGGGGAGATTTTATTGTTGTTGTTCACAGATGATGGGGTATTTTTCCCCCGCTTAATGTTAAGTGTAATTTCGGAATTTTAGTACATGTTCCTGGGAAAATGATAACTTCAAACAATTGTTTCCTTGAGACCAATTATGTGCTTGGAATTGGGCTATTTGCTGTGGGTGGTGCCCGTTCATTCATTCATTCATTCAGGGTTTATTAGGTGCCTTCTTTATATGAGAAGCTGTTCCGGACACCCGGGATACAGCCACGAACAAGGCAACAGAGGTTCCTGTCTTAATGAAGTTTATAGTCTTGGCAGGAGAGACAGATAACACAAAATAAACAATAAATAGATGTTGGGTGGTAATGTGTGCTGAGAAGAAAGTCAAAGCAGGTGGGGGCTGGAGAGGGCTGGGCACTATGTTACTGAGTGTTCAGAGCAGAGGCCTGAAGGAGTGAGGTTTGGGGAGCGTCCCAGGAAGGGAGGAGGGCCATCCACCAGGTGGCCAGTCTTGTTTGGGTTGGGACAGCTCAGCAGGACTAATGACCCACAGGACCAGTTGCCACAGCTGGGGGTTTCTGGATGACAAGTTTGCTGAAGGCCCCCAGTCCTCTGCTGGAACTTTTCCTGGGGCACATAGGTCCTTCCTGGCCGTGGCCTTGGGCCTCCCTGCCAAGCCAAAAGCACCCCCAGGGCTGTTTCTTCCTCATCCCTACCCCTCCCTAGGATGGGTTCTGGCTGATCACCACCCACCCCCCACAATGTTTACATCCACTGTCCTTCAAACTCAAAACAAGACAATTATGAACATGGGCAGACTGTCAAGGATCACCTTTGACGGAAGTGCCTGGGAGGGGCCTCTGAGGTCTCCCTGGATTCCAAGCATCGCCGCCATCACCTCTCTCCAAGCCCCTTCAGCATCTCCTGGAGGCCTCCTTGTGGAGCTCAGCTACTTCTGTAGCCCCACCATTCAGGTCAAAAGTCAGTTGCTCATAATCATTTAATCATGAACGGCTGGCCTGCTGGTCCCTAATTATGTCATCGAATCAGGTGCTGCATGGTAAACAGCCTTGTTCCCCTTAAGGCTCCCAAGTCAGGTGAGACACATCGTAGGTACCCAATAAGAACTTGGTATCCTAAATAATAATAATAATTAATTAAAAAATAATATGTAACATTTATTCAGCACTTACTATCTCCAAGTGTCATGCTAACTGTTTAACAAAAGTTCTTTCTTTAATTCTCCTAAGAAGCCTGTCTTGGCATTTTTTACTTTAATTCTGACCCCCACTTTGCAGACCGGTTCCTAGTTTCACAATTAGGAAGTGGCAGTGCCAGGATTCAAACTCCAGTTGCCTCATTCCTGCTTCTCTCCCAGGAACAATGTTCAGGCCACATCTTCTGTAGTCCTCGAAGGCTCAGGATTCCTTAGTCGTGGGGCTGGTGAATGCTTGAGGACAGCTGGGAAAGCCATGAGCCCCCAGGGCCCAAGAGCGGCAACTCCGGTCCTTGTGTTTGCTCCCGTCCAAGCTCCATGTTGAAATGATTATCCAGAATAATAGCTCATGCCCCTTCTTTCACAATCCTCAGAGGCAACCCACAGGATGGTTGAAAGTCGGACAGGTTGATGTGTCACCTTTTATGGAAGTGCCTGGGAGGACCCTTTCCCAGAGGCCAGCCTGCAGAGGTAAGTACCCTGGTTGCAGACACTCCCCTTCAGCCAGGAAAATGTTCAGGTCTCCTGGCTTTCTTGTCAGTCATTAGGGGTTCCTGGCGGGTCCCCACTAGCATCTGAGCTAGGATAGACCATTTCTCATCTTTGCTCCTCTCTCAGGGCCGATTGCCCATCCATCTCCCCGTCAGTGGAGGTTGATGTTAGATAAAGACCAGTTGTCACTGGTGGGCTCTGCCCCGATTTTCTTCCCCTGAATGCATCCTCTCAACAGGTGTCTGGTGACACAGGACCCATGAGGTCCTGCCTGCCTCACAGATGTTAGGTTCCAGCCACAAAACCAAAAAAAAAAAAAAAAAAAACTGGGGTGGGAAAGAAGGATCCAGATTTCACTGAAAATGAGGCTTTTCAGGGTTGCTGACTAAGGAATTTTCTTTCCAAACATCTGAAAGTGCAAACAGATTGTAAATTAAGAGGGAGTTACAAGATAGTAGCTGAAGGGAAACAACGCCTCCCTGCTCTCTGGTTGTGGCTGGTGTGGCACTGATGGGACCCAGGCAGCCAAGAAAGATGATTAGCCTGGCGGGTGGGTGGGATGGGGCCAGGGTGCTGGGGACAGTGTTCAGGCCGCTTCCTTGAGCCAAGGGGGAGTAGCTTCTTCTGACAGGAGGTAGAACACTGGTCTCTGTCTTCTCTTGCGCCAATGAATTAGTGATTCCCACCCAGATCAAAGTTCAGGCTCCCAAGGCAACTCAGCAAAAATAAAGTGAAACAAATTATAACCCATTCAAACCAGGCTTCTCATGACCAAAGCATGAAGCCAGGAGTTGGACGCCCCTTGAGTCACACTTCTCTGCTCCTTCTGAGTAAAAATACTGATTTCAGTGAAATGTCTTCATTCAGCTGAGGTTTGAATTTATAATGGGAGGAGAGCCCCTGGCATAGCTGTCTCTGGCGGTAATCCTGCTGGGTTTGGGGTGCTGGGGCCATGATGGGGAGCCTGGGCCCAGAGCGGAAAAGTCAAGAGCAATTCCCCCTGCCATGACCACACCACCTCCAGACGCAACGCGGAAGCACTGCTTTGGAGAACAGAACAGGAAAAGAGGGGTGGAGAGTGGGAGGACTGTTGAAAGCCCAGAGCCGGCTGGGCAGGTTTCAACGTGGAGCAAACCTTCAGGTTCCCTTGTCGTGCCACTGAGTTCAGTAACTATCAGCGTGACACCCCCTTTCAGGGATATCAAGCTCTGTCTGACGACCCCTCAGTGTGGTCCTCTGAGCCCCTCTGAGTACGCCCAGGCCTTGCTCAGAGGCTGACTGTCCAGCAGCATCCACTGAGGGCCCCCTCTGGGGAAAGGTCGGGATTCTGGGTTTGGGAACCTCCTACAGACCTGCGTGCTTTCCAAACAGGGCTTACCTGGCGGTGTGAGCTGTGCCCCAGGGGCGGCCGAGATACCCCCACGTCCAGTCCATACTTGCTGCTTGCACAAGGCAGGAATCGAGGCCAAACCAAAACAAAACAGACAGCTTTGGGCAAAATGGAAACCCCATGGGGTTGGTGTTGGCATTGGGGCGCGGCTTCAGAGCTTGGAGAATCGAGGGGGTGATGAATGGCATAGGGTGTCTCGGAAAAATTCAGACAGGACTTGAGGTAGGGCTCATAATATTTGCAGGCAAAGGCACACGCAGCACAGGTTCTGGAAGGATCCCTCCATTTCACCGAGGGGTTCAGCGTTCACAGGTTCAGGAAGAAAACAAGGTGAAAGTCCGTCCACCTGCCAGGTCCTGTGCCAGAGACCACGGGCCCAACCGGAGCCAGACACAGTCCTACCCTCAAGAAGCTCACGGCCTGAGGGAGAAAGGAGCAAACCGGTCATGAAGCAAGGCCACAGGTGCCTTGGCAGCCCTCATCACTCTGTGAAGCGTTCGGCCTCTGGCGTCAGACGGACCTGGCTTCTAGACTCTTCTGCTTCCTGGCTGAGTGATCTCGGGGAAGTTGCACAATGTTCCAGGTGTTGGTTTCCTCCTCAGCAAAGTGGGGGTGTTCAGGTACCTCCTAGGGTTCCGGGGAGGATCCAGAGACTGAGCGTGTGCAGAGCACGTGCCTGGCCCCCGGTGGTGCTCCTAATAATGCAGAGAAGCTGGTTTGACGATAATAATGTAAACCTAGTGTTATCAGAGAAGCTTGCCAAGCACCCAGGGTGGCTGGAGACCAGTCGTCTGCTGTTCGGGGCGGGCCAGGGGCGCGGTCCAGAAGGGCTCCCAGAGGATGATGCTGGCCGCACGGCGAGGCAGAGCAACCCTGGGAGGGGGCGTTTGGGTCCCGGAGAGCAGCCGGCAGTCCCGGGAGAGCCCACTGCGCAGGGGACAGAGCCCCCAGGTGCTCTGCGACATGTCAAGGAGTTAAGACTTTGTCGGGAGGGTGGAGGGGTACCAGGAAGGCTTTCTGACAGGAGAAGCGCACTCTGCCATCAGCAGAAGATTAGATGGGAAGGGAGGCAAGGCGGGGAGGGTCAGCGTGGGCTGTGACAGTGGGCACGTAAGAGACTCTGGGGGCCTGAAGACGGAGGAGATGGGGATGTAGGAGGCGTCGCTGGTAGGACTCCAGAACCGACAGGATCAGGGGTAAGGTAGGGGAGCAGGCCAAGAGCGAGCGTGGAGTTTGGCCACCAAGGCCAGGGGTGGGGGTGTGGAGGCAGGGGAGCGCAGGGCTGTGTGGCACACGGGCTTCCGTGCAGGGGTCTGTGGGCCGTCTGGGTGGGGGCGATGGGGCCATCAAATCCTGTTGCAGAGCTGGGGGAGGGGCAAGGGTAAGGATCTCCAGCAAGACTCTTGGTTACCTGTTTGGGCTGAGGAGCCATATGGGAAACACTATGTAGGTGACCAGAGTGGCCCCTTTCCTGCGGCAGACACAGCACTGATGATATTCTCACCCACTGACCCTTGTGATTTTTCGTGACCCTCGTCACTGACCCCCCAGGAGAGAGACGACAACACCGGAGAGGCGCATGAGCGTGGTCAAAAGGTGAGTCCAGAGGTAAAAGCCAAAGGAGCCAATGTCACCGTTCACAGTCAAGTTCAGGGTATAGATAAGGGGTCTGTCGTCCTTAAATCCTGATTTTGGAAAACTGAAGGAAGGGAACAGTTCTTGAAAGAGGTAACTTTAAAATAAAATAAAATATTATTATATGAAGTGATACAAATGCTATCCTCGGAGATAGTCCCCCTGAAAAGATGAGGTCAAGTGACGGACAACTGAGGCATGAGATACTTGGAGGGCAACCTGAGGTTTGTGGACGTTGGGTGGACTTTCTGACTTTACTGTCAGGAAGACAATCGCTTTTCCCACCATCAGCCTTTTATCTGCATCATCAGCGATGGAGTACTGACCTGGATGAGTGATGATAATACAAAAGTATTTATTGAGTTCTTACTATGTGCCAGTGACTACGGATTATCCTCATTTAACCTCGCATCCTGAGTAGATGCCATTTTATCTCCTACTAGTTCTATCACCCTTATGCTTCTTTGGGAGCACTGGGGCACAGACATTATCAAGCTGGATGAGGGATTGGAGATCATGTGTAGAAATGCTCAGGGTACCCACGAATTGCCACAGGCAGAGTGTGAGGGATTCGGCAAGCCTTCGCCCGTTCTTAGGATCCGTGGGCACGATAGAGAAACGTGGGTGTCACTGTGCTGGGAAGGTGTGTGCTGAGTCTTCCTGGCTCTCTGCAAGGGCAGTTGCAGGGATTTGTACTGGTCAACATCTGGGTCGGTGATCTGGATCATAAAGGTTATTTATCAATCTGCGGATGACAAAACTGAGGAAGGAGGGAGAGACTACATGCTAGATGGTACAATAAAGATTTGATGAGAGGGACAGGCTGAAGTGATCATCCAAAGCTAACAAAATAAAGTTGTAAAAGGACAAATGTAGAACTCTGTTTTCAGATCTAAAAACTCAAGTACACAAGTAGATGATAGAGAAAACCTGGCTTGATGGCAGTTATGGGAGAAAAGGCCGTTTACACAGTTTAAAGAGGCAACATTATTGCCCTATACAATAATGGAATTGTAGGTTAAATTTTAAAAAAATGTCTGAAATTAAATTAAATACGAGCCCCTTGCAACATCTGACCCAGTCTCAGGAGTACATTTTTTTTTTTTGCGGTACGCGGGCCTCTCACTGCTGTGGCCTCTCCTGTTGCGGAGCACAGGCTCCGGACGCGCAGGCTCAGCGGCCATGGCTCACGGGCCCAGCCGCTCCGCGGCATGTGGGATCTTCCCGGACCGGGGCACGAACCCGCGTCCCCTGCATCGACGGGTGGACTCTCAACCACTGCGCCACCAGGGAATCCCCCTACTTTACCTTTTGATTCTATAGATTCCAACCCCTCATTTTATGCATCAAGTACCTGTGACTTAGAAAAGGGGTTTATCCAAGATCTTACAGCTGATTGGTGGCAGAGCTATACTTAGAACACACAACTCCTAGCTTAATCCGCTGCCCCTTCTACCTCACCAGGAGGCTCCCTACTTCCACCCAAGATTTGTCTTAGCGTCTGTGCCCCTAGAAGGTCCCGGTAAACCTGAGCTGCCCCCTATTGATTCTTTCCCCCCTTGGAAAAGCACCAGGAAGGCAAGAGATCCTGTTTGAGGCATTGCTGCAGCGTGAGACAACGATCCCAGATTTCATTTCACTGTGTATTACTTTAGCTCCATGAAATACTGTATGAACTGGGAAGTGAAAAACAGGAGTGACTCAGGCTTCCGGTTGTCCTACATGATCTGTTCTCTCCTTCCTTACTACTAGAGTCCCTTTTAGATGGCCACCCAGAATAAAGGTGTTTCCCAGTCTCTTTTGCAGCTAGATATGGCATTGCAACTAAGCTCTGGCCAATAGGTTGGAATTAGAGAAACTTAGGAAAAGTGTCCTTAGCAGGAAGAAGCATGCCCTTCGCCCATGATGGATGGAATGCAGACTTGGCGGCTGGACCCCCAGCAGCCACCGTGGACCATAAGCTAGAAACCACGTGTTGATAAGGGTGGAACAGGATGGTAAGAGCTTGCATCTCTGATGAGCTGATGAAGTCTCTTTACCGGCCCCAGACTGTTTCCTCATGTTTTACAGGCAAGAGAAATAAAGTCCTAACGTTGAAGCCACCGTTACCATCTTCCATCAACTCTGTCATTGAATGTAAGAACAGCGTTATTTCATACATCACTAAGAAAAAGAAACCACTGCCAAATTAAACAGCTATCCCATCCAGCTAACCCATTCCAATTTCAGAGAAGTTCCAGTGTAGCAAAAGGATGAGTCTTATTACATGAAACGCAGTATTTTTGGTTTTTGTTACTCATAGCCAAGCCTAATCCTGATTCAAGAAACATGAGGGAGCAAAAAGACAAGTTCTAAATAAAGAGCATGACAATCATGTAGAGGGAAGAACAAGTCTCTATAAAAGAATGACTCATAAAAATAGTAGTGACACATGACTCAATTTAGGGAAGTTTCTCCCATAACTTCCCAATCTGGCTTGAATTAACTGGGGAATTATGTATGGCTATTTGGATTTGGCCATAAAGTGAGATGAGACTCCGGGGGATGAGTGGGCTGGTTTTAAGATGTCAAAGACCCAAAGGGGATTGCTAAGCCAGTCTCCACTGTGTGTGATTTGGTTTCAGGGTCTCTGACTCCTTGGTTTCTTCTCCCCAACTCTGCAGGGTCCTCCTGGCTGACTTTGAGGAGGACAAATGGGCAGCTGCTGCCAGAAGCAGCTGATGACCAAGACAAGCCTGCAACCAACAGGCTCACCCTTAGCTGAGATTCGCATGGAGATGCTCACGGCTCTTCCCGCACCAGCCCTGCTACTGCTTTCCAGTGTAATTTGAGCCTTGATCTGGTGCAAAGCTGAGCACTTTTGGTCCTCAGCACTAGAGCCCTGACCTTAAGCTATGACAACCCAGTATTAACGTACCTGAGTGATTAAAACATCAAAGGCCAATATGACACACGAAAGGGAAAGGGAAAGGGAAATCTGGCTTATTGAAAAGTGGTTATAAGATGTACTATCCACTTTGTGTGTCATTAAAGCAGGGGCACTTTCATGAGAAATGTCCACTTGATTACTTTTAAATTGTAACAGAATAACTTATTTTAATTGATCCTATCTCCTGTGACTGCTTCTTGAATCTACCGGGACACCAGGGGCCTTTATAGATTTTGCATATTCTATGCTGTGGCTATCGTTTATTGACGGTCTCCTCATGTGATAAATGTTTTACACCTATTATTTAACACATCAACCCCACAGGTAAGTGGTATCATTCCCTTTTTTTTTTTTTTTTTTTGCGGTACGCGGGCCTCTCACTGTTGTGGCCTCTCCCGTTGCGGAGCACAGGCTCTGGACGCGCAGGCTCAGTGGCCATGGCTCACGGGCCCAGCCGCTCCGCAGCATGTGGGATCCTCCCGGACCGGGGCATGAACCCGTGTCCCCTGCATCGGCAGGCGGACTCCCAACCACTGCGCCACCAGGGAAGCCCCTCATTCCCATTTTTAAAGATAATATAACTGTGGCTCAGAGAAGGTTGATTAACTTTCTCATGGTATCACACACAGCTAATAAACGGGCTCTGAACCTAGGTGGATGAAGGCTACCATTATCATTTAGTTGTAATGGACTGTAGAAGCAGCCCTTTAAGCTTCAGTTACTGAAACATGTAAAGGTCTGCTGAGGAATACTTTTATCCTTCCATTCAGAAGGTCCACCGGGCACTGAAGACTTGTGACTATTCTGAAGGAAAGCCTTCTCTGGAAAAAAAAAAAAAAAAAAGTTGGGGAAACGGCAGGAGATGGACTGGATAAGCATTCTTGCTCCAGGCCTTACTTAAATTACACTCAGGCAACCGTTCCAATGGCCCGTGTAATAACCTGGCGACACAGGAATCTCTGTCAATGACAGAGGTGCAGAAGAGTTCCAATGGAACATTCCCACAGCCGATGAGGTGGACTACTGTTGGGCTGATTGCCTGTTTTTACTGAAATACATCATGTGACTTTTTGCTGAAGCAACATCTAATCTAATAACAATATATTAAAAGTGCTTTTAAGAAATTTTCTGCTCACCTTAATTTCATGCATATATTTCCTTGGGAAGAAAAAAATTCCCTACAAATCCCTATTTAACTTTGCCAATTCTGATGAAGATATATTATAATGATCATGGGAATTTCTTGTATGATCTCATGTTCTACATAAAAACAGCTCAGCTACTTAAAGGGTTGATTCAAATTCTTATGGGTGAGAATCTAATTCTTCTTGGTTTTAATAAACTGGAAGCCCTACCAAATGATTTCTTCTGGATTGAAACACATTAAGATGAAACAAAACTTAACATTCAAATTCATTACATTTTCCCTCAGATACCAAAGTACAGACACCAGGCTAAACTTCTTTTAAATTATTTTATTTTTGTGTAAGCTAAAAGGAAATTTACACACTGAAATCTCAAAAGACCTTGGGCATGCACATTAACCTTGTTAGAGGTTCCTCTACATGTCTCTTTTTTTCCATAGGAATTTCCCCAAACATTTAAAACCCATAGTTTTTACTGTATATACAGCCTAAACCATAGCAATCTATGATTATGTCATTTTACACTGTGCAAAATCCTCAAAAAATAGTGGTATGATAGAACAAAACAATCAGTAACAAGTAAATTTCATGGTAAGACATTCATGTAATTTGGTCCTTCTCTAAACCAAACTGATTTAAAACAGACAGGCACAATCTCTTTAAACCCCTTCAATCAAGTTCTGACAATGATCCATACCCTAGAACAAAAGCGCAATCGATGAAAGTACCTTGCAAAAGGTCAAACAGCAACAGGCCAGACTGAAAAGATTAAACAAGAGCACAAAAAGGGTAACAAAAGCCAGATCTGAAACAAACCCACCACACGTAAAATTAAAAAAAAAAAAAATTTAAACAGGGATTGGAGCTTATTTATGAGAGCAAAAGTAATTCAGTGTATGATATGAAAAATTAATAGGACAGTCAATGCAATCTGAAAAGACTGAAGGGGATTTCACAGACAGTGGAGATTTGACTTTTTAGTTTTCATTTTTTTATTTCAAAAGTTTTGTAAGAAGGACACCACCAGTGTATTTCACAAAGACATAAATGTATACACCCCAGCAACACAAAAAGAATAAATCTTCAAAAATGTTCACCCCGATTATTTACATTTGTTTCTAATATAAATTTAGGACTTCAGTATGTAAATAAATATACATTACTATGTATACCTTTCTAGTGCGGCTTACCAACAAATCAGCTGAACTTTAATTTTTTTTTTTTTTAATTAGAGCAGGTATGCTTTTGATGGTGGGGAAGGGCTGGAGGGAAGGAAAAGCAACTGAAACCGTCCAGTTCACATCAGTTATCAGTCTGCCTTCTCTTGGGAGCTTGTGGAAGGTGTCAAGGTGGTTGGGAACATCAACACCTTGGCATGCATGAACGTCAGGTCAGGAAGGCTGGCGATCACCTTGATGGCTTCTTCACTCAGGTGCTCTTCTCTTTTCGGTTTCCTGTTGACAAATGAAAAAAGAGATGTGTGTTAAAGTGACACTTGCTGTAGGTCAAACGGGAGAAAATCTACTCTCAAGGTAGACAGCAATCTGTGGGGACTTGAGTTATCTTTCCCTCTGCCAGTCCCTGAACCTCATAATACCTTTGTGTTGAGTGCTTCCTGTGCCAGAGGCCAAATCCCTTACAAAGATTCACACCGAATTTATGTATGTTCATTACAGTTGGGCAGGTACGTAGACATTCACATGTACCTGTGCACAGCTCGCAGCTCTATTTAAGCTTAGAAGCATCTACCTAGGCATACTTTTAAAATGTTACTAGGGAACTCCCTGGTGGTCCAGTGGTTAGGATTCCGTGCTTCCACTGCAGGGGTCACGTGTCCGATTCCTGGTCGGGGAACAAAGATCCTGCGTGCTGTGTGGCGCAGCCAAGAAAAAGTTACGCAGCAGAAATATGATGCTGAAGCCCTAGTTAATAACACTCTGCCCAACTGGACTTCCCCCTCCCCACTGAGAAACTACCAAAGTTGCCTCAACATAAAGCAAAGTATGTCTGGCACGGTCCTTGTAAGTCATTTTAACCTCAGGCTTTCTTCAACCCCAAAGGGGAATTCCAGGACAGAAAGCCCTCAGCTCAAAAACACCCAGCCTCTGCCCCACTGGGATGCAGAGAGATGGTAGGTCCAAAGGCCGCAGCACTAGGGCCAGCTACTCATGCCGAGAATGCACATAGGCAGGAAGGACTCAGGGAGAGGGGAAATCTCGAAATCTGTTGGGTCCTATAGATGAAATGCCCCTAATATAAGAAGTGATCAGCGTGGCGACACAGAGAGGAAGAGCTCCTGCTGACCCGGGTCTTCCCAGCAGGTGAGCCACAGAAAATGCCAATTGAGCCTCGAATGTGGCTCAAATTGAGCACATGATTGTAATCCAATCTTTATGTTTTCTAGGATGTTAAATATACTGAAAGATAGCCGCGGTCATAAAGATATTAATTTTAGATCAAAGTAATTTAAAATTGTTGACTCTAAAAGGCCCAATCCTCTTTCACAGTAAATGATAGTTGGTACTCTATTAGGTGCGACACAAGTTATTTCTTCCGCCTAAGTATTTTCTTTGTCCTTGGGATGAGGTGCAGGAGGTCAGGAGATGAAACAAGAAAGAAAAGATAGATGCAGGTCTTTGTTTTATACCTGGACTTTTCTGTTGTTACCACATTTAAGTTCAGGCTGAAATCAAAAGATTTTACGAAAAGACTGAAAAATAAAACATCAGACTTTTAGGACCAAAGTTCTTCAATATGGGGGTCAGCTTCAGGTACACTGAAACCATCAGTAGATCAACTCAGAAGAATGGAATAGCACTCCAAATTTTTTCCGATTAAAATCTACATTTTTAATTGCACTTAAATCATGGTAAAACTATTAAGTGGATGGTTGATGGGAAGTTGCCTATCTGCATCATTCCACAATAAAACCAGATAGTTCACTTTTTAGTCTCAAAGTGAAAAACTGGAAGACTACATGGGAAAGGGCAGCCTCTCACCATGGTCAATCTTAGCATCACTCACGATGGGGTCAACCAGACATTATGTGTCGTCTGATGCGATACAACACCTATGATGTATTCCAGCCAAAAGGCTTTACCTGAATCCATCAAACCTTTAGATATAATGTCCAGTTTACAGGAAATAAGGGGAATAGAGAAATATTTGAAAACTACTTGAAGGAAGCAAATGGACAAATCCAGAGATTGGGACGTTCTGCAGGACAAGTGGACCGATCTTTTCAACAAGCTAGCGTTAGTAAACTGAAAAGCAAACAGAAGGGATGGGGGTAGATATACTAGGTTAAAAGTGACTTAGCCATAGCAGCTAGGTACAATAGTCCTAGATTGGATGCTGATTTGGAGAAAGCAGAGAGAAAGGACATTGTTGGGGAATTTGAATACATATAGCCTGGCTATTAGATGAAATGAAAAGTTACTGAAATCAGTAGATGGAGACCACTGACTGCAAGGGAAGGCTCAATTCCGTATAGACTATAAAATCTCCTTTTTGGTTAAAACACTACTCATATGGGTATATTTGCAAAGATAAAGATCTGAAAGAATATGCACTAAGGAGTTATAGTGATCTGACTGGTAAGAATGTGATACTTTCATGAAAGATTTTTTGTCTATTTTCTAACTTTCTACTCTTACTGTTTCTGTAAAGATAAAAAATTATTAAAAACAGTAACCAGTAAAATTGCACCTAAATGGACTTCTCGCTTGTGGAGTGCAGTTGGGGTGTGGGGAAGGAGAACAAAGAAGTTGTTTTCACCCAAGGAATGGTTGGTAAATATTATTCTAGAGTTTCTACCAATTGCCTTATTTCAGAGACACTACTTGAAGGCTGTCTGAAGTTGTATTTAAAAATAAGAAAAAGTTTACGTAGTTCATAGTTTGTGCGTTTATCTGTAGTCGCTATGCGTTGATGTGATCTAGTTTTCTTAGAATGTAAGAAAGAAGAAAATGCTTGAGGGGAATTTGAAAATAAAAAGTTACATCATGACCTTTCCTTGAAGCCAAAGGCAGTGACCTAATTTTGATTTATACTCTTCCTAGTTAAGATTTATCCTTTTGGCCAATGCAGTACAATTAAGAGTTCAGAAATAAACCCATACATTTATGGTTAAACTGATTTTCAACAAGAGGGAAATGGGGCAAGAACAGTCTTTTCAACAACCAGTGCTGGTACAACTGGATATCCACGTGCAAAAGAATGAAGTTGGACCCCCTACCTTACACCATATTCAAAAATTAATTCAAAATACATCAAAGGTCTAAATATAAGAGTTGAAACTTTAAAACTCTTAAAAGAAAACCTAGATGTAACCCTTCCTGACCTTGAAGTAGGCAATGGTTTCTTAGATATGACACCTAAGGCACAAGCAATGAAATATATATGTACATATTTATGTACACATATATGTATATCTATCTATAGAGATATATACACATATACGTATGTATATAGGGCTTCATCAAAATTAAGAAACTTTTGTGTTTCACAGGACACTACCAAGAAAGTGAAAAAACAGCCTGCAGAATGAGATAAAATATTTGCAAATCCTGTATCTGATAAAGGTCTAGTATGCAGAATATGTAAAGAGTTCTTAAAAACAACAACAACTTCCCTAAAGAAGAGATACAAGTGGTCAATAAGCACCTGAAAAACTGCTCAATATCACTGGCCATCAGGGAAATGTAAATCAAAATGACAATGAGATATCACTTCATACCCATTGGGATGACTATAACCAAAAGACAGTAACAAGCCTTGTGAGAATGTGGTGACATTGGAACCCTCAAACTTTATTGGTGGAAATGCAAAATGGGGCCACTGCTTTGGAAAACAGTTTGGTAGTTCTTCAAAAAATTAAACAGTGTTACCACGTGACCCAGAAGTTCCACTCCCAAGAAAATTGAAAGCATTTGTCCACACAAAAACTTGTACATGAATGTTCATGGCAGCATTACTCATAACAGTCAAAAAGTGAAAACAACCCAAATGTCCATTAATTTATTAGTGGGATAAACAAAATGTGGTATAGCCATACAATGGAATATTATGCAGCCATAAAAAAGGAATAGAAAGTACCAATACATGCAACAACTTGGCTGAGCTTGAAAACATTATGCTAACTGAAAGAAGTCAGACACAAAAGGCTATATAATGTATTATTCTGTTAGTATGAAATAATCAGAATATGCAAATCCACAGAGATAGAAGGCAGATTAATAGCTGCCAGGGGCTGGGAAAACTGGCATATAGGGAGTGACTGCTAATGGGAATGGGGTTTCTCTCGGGGATGATAAAAATCTTCTGGAATTAGTGGTAATGGTTGCACAACCTTGTGAATATACTAGAAGCCACTGAATTGTACACTTGACATGGGTGAATTTCATGGCATGTGAATTATATCTCAATTAAAAGGTCAAAAAAAGAAAAGAAAAAACCATGCATGCCTTTTGGCAACTAGTCCTCTGGCCTGTATAATCTTCAGTTAGAGGTCTGTGGCTACTAACTAGCTGGCTACCCACTGATTAAGATTAGGAAGTAATTTTTCTCTGTATTAGAAAAGGTAAGCAAGAAGATGGAACTATTTTAAAACTGAGAACTTGCATTTCTTTAAAATAAGAAGTCACTTTCACAACCTATGTTTAGAAAGTGAACAGCACATGTACTTTCTCTTACATATGCAAAGACATTTGGAAAAGAGTATGGGATGTTGTTTGTTACATGGCAAATTTCCTCTACCTAGACCACTGTTTCTTAACCTTTTCTTACCCTACAGTTCCTCAGTGCTTTTTCACTCCATCTTCTGTGTATTGACAAAAGCCAAGATTTTGCTGAGGTGTATACTTTAAATTTTATTTTATTCAAAAACAAAAACAAAAAATGAAGCAAAACCAAAAAATAACAAAGATGCTTAAAATTCCTTTGGAATTATGCCACCCCACCTTTCTCCCCCCTGTACGACTGAGAATCACTCATGGGGGCACTTTACAGTATTACCTTCTAATTATAAGACTTGTGAATATTTGCACTTCTCACCACTTTCAAATAGTTAATTCCTCCAAAGAGAAAACACAAAGTTGACAACTTGTTTTCTTTGCAATTTATTTTGTTTTAAATGTGAAGCTGGACAGGTACCAGAGACTAATTCAATGCAGTTACAAAACTGACCCCAGGATACACACTATAGTTTCAGTTCATTCCATAATAGTACAGAGTAAGAGAAAAAATAAAATAACTTAAAGTGGTAGGAGTTGGAAGAGTGCCCTAGTGTACAGAATGTTTTAAGGGTGAGTTGAAAAGTTAGGAGAGCAAGCAAGTTAACAATGTGGCTTAGAGCTCCTCCTACTGGCACAAAGAATGAATTCTAACCACCGGGACTTTGAACACTAACTACTACAGTTCACTCAGTGAGACTGCAGAGGGAAAAAGGTGAGGAAACACTAGGGCTGTCCTTAGAAAAAGTTGTCCAAAAAGTAGCAGGAGAAAGCCCAAACGATAAAAGTGTCAGTTTTTTGTTTGTCTGTTTGTTTTAAAAGTCATTAGCTTTTGGTTAACATATATAGAAAAAATGGATGAGAAATCTGTATAAGGAGAACATTAATTTGAAAATGATTTATTTGGAAAGAGAAATTAGAAAGCAAGCAAAAAATCCACACTAGCTTCATTTACAAGCAAGTTCACTTAATAGGAGGCTTTAACAGCGCCAGGTAGTGTTACTACAAAGAAATAGGGGTGATAAGAACAAGGGAGAGAATCTGTGGCTAAACAAGAACGTGCAGACTACAAATCCATTCCCGGGAAAAGTTCAGGGTAGCCTTAATTATAAAACAAATAATAATGGATTTTCATGATTATAAATATTAATTGTATTAGTAATAATAAATATCTGTTGAATGGGTACTTAAGCACAAACACAGTTTTAAAGGTGATGTGATAATTCAAGCCAAAGTTTTAAGACAGGTAAGCATTTATTATTTGCAAGGAAAACACGGCTTTATTAAATGGATGTTTTTCTACAGAAGAACTGATTTAAAAGATAAATCTGAATTTGACGTGTGAGTAGAATGTATTTAAACAGGAGAAAAAGCTATAATATCTCTGCCTAACTGGGCAAAAACAGGTGAATATTTTCACTTTAAAGTGCTGATGAATCACAGATTTGGTACAGCAGAGTTGGTATGCCGATCAACCAGTATTTGCTCTTGCAGTAGTGACTTCCTGGTTCATAAGATTACCTTCTTATTAGAAACTGCCTTATTCTTATGGCTAACATGTCAAAGCAATGGATTATTCCAGTGCTTAATTATGTAAAACTAAAGGTTTCCTGAATCCTGCACACAACGCCCACATGACATTCCTGTATCTGAGATAACTGCTTTTCTAAAGGCCCTGCCCCTGAGGGGCTCCCAGAAAGCTTGTTAAAAGCAAGGCTTCGGGCTTCCCTGGTGGCGCAGCGGTTGAGAGTCCGCCTGCCGATGCAGGGGACATGGGTTCGTGCCCTGGATCCCACGTGCCGCGGAGCGGCTGGGCCCGTGAGCCATGGCCGCTGAGCCTGTGCGTCCGGAGCCTGTGCTCCGCAACGGGAGAGGCCACAACAGTGAGAGGCCCGCATACCGCAAAAAAAAAAAGCAAGGCTTCATGACCCAAATCAGAGGTGTTACACATTAGCGAAAATTCAGAAAATAAAACAGTGGCCATTCCCTACTCTCTCTTAGCCCAGAGGTGAAAGGATCAGCCTAGGTGACTCTGGGAGTGTGAAACTGGGTTCTCAAAGATGGTCATCTCAGTAGTTATGAAAGAAAAGGGGGAGCATTTCTGTAATGGCTTCATGATCTCAATTCTTTTATCAGATTCTTCTCTACAAAGTTGGGTGTAGGGGTAGGGAAGGAGAGAAAACGACATCTGTCAGCCCTTTCCAGTCTCTCATGAAATAGCTCCGCTCTAGTAAATCCATAATTAAACATAATTTGATACTATTTTCTGGAATTAGGCATCTATTGGTTTTATAAATGTAAAGTGAATTTTAATATAATATATTGAAATACTGCCAACTTATGTGCTTTCCCATCTGGGCTACTTTGTTTAACACAGAATTCAAAATTAGGGTGTAATGAGCACTAGCTTTTACCTGGTAGATGTGCTTGTCTTCTCTACTGTGGACATGAGTCTCGCAAATGCATCAGTCACTTTGAGGCTTGACGTGGAGATTTCCAGCTTAGAAGTTGTTAACTCATACAACTCTGGATCCACACCTTATAGTATAAAATGATAGTCAGTGATGGCAAGCTGCAATGGGTACTCAGCCACAATCCAAGATGCAAAAGGCAATTACTCTGTAAACATCTGAGTCTTTATAAGCACAACACATCTTTAGAACAGTGTAATATTGCATTTAGTTTTTAAATTACAAATTCCACTCTTCGGAGTTTTTATAAAGTAGGAAAATACTCTTAAAATTCCACTCTGGTATAAATATAGCCTTAATTAATCTAACGTTTATGTAGATGATACCATCAAAATACTTCTAAAAAATTCTACCTGCTATAGAAAACTCCCTAAATTTTGTATTTGTTTGTGATATGAAGGTTATCAATGTTTTATAAATAGAATGCACATGATTTGTTACATAATATGACACCTCAATTTTTAAATTGACTGACTTAACTTCATTTTTTGAACCTCCCTTTTCCCTTACCTCCCTGACCATGTATCCTCCATTATTTTCATCCATATCCCCAAATTTGTAAGTTAATATAAAGTCTCAGATACAGTAAATAATTTGGTTAGTTTAAATATATTCTGACTATCTGAGGACATGAAATATTACCCAAAGTATCAAATTATTACTAAAGAAAAGTTATATACCGCATTGTTCTTTCTTCAGGTAAGAAGTGGGGAGGGTAAAATATTTTCAGAAAAAGTGAATAAAAGCACTACGTTTGAACAAAATGAAAATTGTCTCAAGGGTTATACTTCTATTGTCTCATAGCTGAATCTAGTGGCTAACAGTTCAAAGATCTTGTTAGAAAAATTCAAAACAAAGCTGAGTTAGAGGATTAGATCTATTGTAAAATCTATTAAAATCCTTCCCATCTGACTTCATTAAAATATACATACATATTTTAAAACTTTCCTTGAATATTAATTTATATCAAATATGAGGACTACAAAAAACAAGGAACAATTAAATATTTTCAACTCAAGCTAAGCGTTGGAAAATAAAGGTAATCAGATAAAAACTTTTTAATCCTACACTCTCTTTGGTTTTAGCAAATTCAGTAGTTTCAGGGTATAATAGAAAAGCAGACTGTAAGTACAAATGTCTTATAGCTTCATCAATTTCTACTTATCATTTCTAAAAAAGCCCTAAGACCCGTAGATAAAATTATATATACATGTACCATATCGATATTAACAAACAAGTTTCCTCCTTTAGGATATTTCTAGGTTAAGAAAAAAAATCAGGAACTGCCTTCTATTAATCAACTTTGTAGCTGACTAGCAGATGTAAACACAGATCTCAGATGTTTACAGAAATCATACTAGCACAAGCGGCTTCCACAGTTACCATGTCCAACAAGGGAGGAAGGCTATAGAAAATGTTTGTTGACTCTCCGAAGTTCTTAGTATTTCATTAAGGTACAGTTTCAAAATATAATTTAAAAGGCCCTTTCTTTGTATTTCTATAGTAAGTATTAAGGTTGCAATTAAAATGTAAAAATTTACAGATGCCTGTAAAGGGACCAGATGAACCCAAAGCACCTCCTTCCTCCACTATGAAAGGTTAGATTCCAAGTAACCACAAAATTTAAGTACATGGTGAATGCACAATGCAGAGTAAACAATTGCATTCTGACTGGCAACAGGAAAGTGCTAGTAAAAATTTAGTTGGGTTTATACAATACTGACAACTTGGCCGTCAAACAGTGAAGTGGGAGATTTTTAAAAAAACCCTTCAACCTCCCCCAACCTCCCAAAACCATTATCACCAAAAAAAGTACTATGGCTATATTTTATACTTTTCAAAAACAAGACAACTACTTACTCTACACAAAAAACTGGAGAGTAATTTTTTTAATGGAAGAGTTTTTTTTTTAACAGAACCTTAATGAGGCATAGTTTAGTTACATAAATAAAGCTAGCCAACCAAGTTCTATGCCAACCTCCTAAGTCTCAAACACAGAATAATTAAATAACCGCAAGCTAAGACAAAATGACTTTCCCAGAAACAAGTCAGAAAAAGTGCAAGCAAGTGGTGAAATGGAATACTCAGGAAAGTGTTGACACCTGTAGCTTGATGGTAAGTTTTAACAAAACCCAATAGCAATAAAACAAGCCAAAGCAAATTTATAGTAATCAGGTTTACACAGCAGCTAGAGTATATTAATGAAAATACGGAAGGAAAATATTTAAAAGGTTCCAAAGTAATGAGGACCGCCATTGACCATGCTAATTTCATTTCCATTACAGCTCTAGGCTTCTGAAACTGCTTGCTCTTCTCAAAGCTGTGTATGTATACTGAGCCTGGTTTATCAGGTCATTTCTGTACTTCTTTTTACAGTCAGATGATTTGTGCTCTTATGGGTGATTTTTAACTGAGTTTGAAATGTAACCAAAAATTAAATTTAAACCAGGTTTTTAGACACCCAAAAATAGTGGCCTCATTTGAATTATGATACAGTCCATGACAAAACAAAGCTGAGAGCAAATCAGAAATAGGAGCTTGGTAATTCATTCTTGGGATTATAGTAATAAGGAAACTGATACACAAGTTTTTGGGTTTCTTCCCCCCATTAAGTATTAAAAACTAATTAGCTCACCCAGGTCATTTCATAGCTCACATGTGTTTAGAAGTAATTTAAATAGTGAAATATTTTGAAGTCAAAACCAGACACATTAGTTTTTCATATGCTTGTAAAATCTTGGAAACAATGAAAATGATAACCAGGGGATTAGATTTGCGGAATCCAGTCATTCTACAAAACGGCCTTGGAATGTCCTTATAGCACAATCAGATTTCCATAACCAGCTCTTGGAGAAGGGCATTCTGGGTCCCAGGTTCACCCTTAGCTGATTGTCTTAGTCTCCCCCATTTCCCATCATGGCTCCTAAATTGCTAGAAGTGGGTGGCAGGATTATCTAGCTGAACAAAACCAGCAGATTCTCAGGAACCAGGCTGGCTGTCTAACTGATCCTAGTGGGGACTGAGAGGGACCCTCCCTATGCATTCTGGGCATCAGCATCTATATAGCACCTCAACAGCCGCCTGGTATCAATGGGCATGATTACCAGATCACAAGTTGGGATGACAGGGAGTCATTAAAATCATATTAAATAAAATGTAAACATAAAAATGCCATTATATTTTAATCGTTTATTCAGTTAGAAGATGACAAAGTACATTAGGCCTTTGGTCAATGAACTGAAATTTTGCCAGGCTGAACATTAATTTAACAGGCACTCCAGTAAGTTTTAATTTCTAGCTTTTAGTATCTCATAGCAATTATTTTCTATTATTATCGTTAACATTTTTTTTTTCCTCCATGGAAAACAGTAAACTTTCTATTCAAGAGCTACATAAAACAGTAATAATTCTATGTGGGACTATATAACTAAGTGCTAGACTCCAACATTTTGGAACCTAATTATACATTTAGCAGCACTAATGAACAACTAATTGAATGCTAGAACTTGTAAAAGGTTCTATTATCACGGACACTATAATGTAAAGTCACCTTTGTGTACTAAAATATTCTTATATCTCTAAATTTGTATTTTTTCAAATGGCTTTGTAGAATATGCTTTAAAAATAAGCATATAAAATATCACATTTTCTATTTACAGGGGGAAAAAAACCCCCTGCCTTTAACTGTGTAAGGACATTAGGGCTGTTTTATATCTAGAAACTACTTTCAGCTCTGAATATTATACTCTGTCAGTATAATTTTAAGCTTTCCTTAAAATACATTTCACATAAGTCATTTTTTATAGTTACACTACTAGAAAATAACAGTAGATAGATGAAAGAAAAGTAGTAGACATTATAGAGAATACAATCTACTTGTTTCCTTGTTTATAGGAAAGTCAAGTGATGTGGTCATGCTTTTAGTAAATAAACTAGAATTATGGTTTTAACACTCTGCTGACCTGGGATTGTGGTGCTGCTGCTAGAGCTACTGTCATCCACGGGCCCAAAGAAATCAAGGTTCAGAAGAGTGGAACCTCCACTAGCTTGAAATTCAGTGACCGTGTTGGTAGGCAGCCACACAGAAGGTAAGCCAAGGGAGGAGGGGTTATGTGTAAAAAGGGGTAAGACACACACTTGAACATGCAGGTTATAATTAGTAGTCATTACATATTTTTAAATCAACATTAAAACAATGTGTACAGTATTAGTTTTTCACTGCTAAGGACATTTCTAAAGTAACAATTTAATTCAATGTACATTTTCTCATGTACAACGTAAATAATTTGACACTTAGTAAGGTTTTAGTTAGGAGTTCGGTTCTTTCAATTGAAACTCGAAGCCATACCAGAAAGACCAAGGGGAAAGTATACCCGTTAAAGGGAAACAATACTTTAATCTCAACCCAACATTAAATCACTGTACATGCCCAAATAAATCTTTTATGTTAGTAGTGTTGGTTTCTAATTAATGCTTTTTAAAAGTGACAAAGTTGTCAGTTTCAGGACAGGCACCAATACATTAACTTAGTTTAAAATAAAATAACGTAATAAGGAATGTCATAACTGCCCTACCCTGATGTGCAACCTCAAGCTGTACTGTTCCCCTTTAACTCTGAAACAGTAATCAGAAATAGTATACATTTTTAAAGAAGTTGTTTGTTAATAAAAAGCATGATGATTTGACTGAATAAGACACCAGACAACAGCAGAGGGTGCATCCAGGCTTTCCTTCAGCACGGATATTCAATTGGATGCTTTCCAGATATCCTGGGATCCCCCACTCTAAGGCAAAGCTGATAGAATAGCAGGTGTTTTAGACCATGGCTCAAACAACTTATGAAGTATAAGGAGTAAGAGTAATTATACCTCAGAGTTCAATTAAAACTTGTGATGTCAACACACAGGAAAACTAGCATTTTGTATTACTTAAAAACCCCACCTTATTGGAATAAGTTAATCCATTTTCAGGATTTTCTTTTAAAGCCATAAGTGAAACCAATTATTTCTGGAACTACCTACTAGTATTTTGAGATAAGTTTTAGAAAAGGATCATGAAAATCATTCGTTTTTCCTTTGCATATAAGTGCACTATAAAATATTATTAAATCTGAAAACTACTTTGAGTCAATAAATATGGATCTATTTGCACATCGTTTTTGGTTAAATAATTGTGCTTTGTGCTTTAAAGCAGCCTCTACACACAAGACTTTGCATCCAAGAAAATTCCATGAACTAAGACTACAAAAAAAAATTTCAAGTAAATTGGTCTTACCTAAAATATCATTTAAACTGCCTAGATATTTGTGGAAAATAAGGAAGCTTGTTTTTGTCTTGAGATAAAGAAACTAAAATTTTATCTGGCTACTACTACCTATATATGGACATTAATACTGTTAATACTAGTAACAGCTGGTTTCTTGAGCAATCACTATTCAGAAAGAAAGCCTGAATTTCCAAAGATAAGAAGTTATGTTCAAACAAAAAAGGAAGTCAGCAGAGAGAAGTCTGTCTGAACTTTGTAGCTTTCTTAACTCTAGCTCTGGTGCTAGAGGCTCTACGGAGAGACGTACCATCTAAAGGGTTAGTAAGGCCACTGCTACTCCAGTCAAACTGGACGGGTGGTAGAGACTCCTAGAGTTGAAAACCAAAAAATCAAAATTAATCAGTATAGGTTGTAGCAACATAAAGAATCCTTAAAAATAAAACGAAACACTATTATAGCAAGATCATTAGGCAATAAGATACCTAAAGACAAAATTGGGATAATTTACAATTTCAGAAGGTTATCTACAAATATTAACACAAACTGAAATTGCAAAATTTATAAACAGTACAGCTTGTTGACATTAAAAATGTTGTATCTGAGAAATGGAATTATCTTTACATTTTCAAACAGAAATTTATGGACTGATCCTATGTCAAGATTTCAATCTATTCTCAAATCATGATTTAAACTACTGGCTTGATTACAATAAAAATATTTAAAAACATCACTGATTTTTTTTTTCCACTAAAGAGTTATCCACTTTATTTTAAATGACTATCCACTTAAAATTTCTTAATAGATAATATAATGCAATAGAGAAGGTACCACTGAAAGTGAGGCAATTTGGGTTATTAAAGACTAAGTAACTAGTTGTATAAACATGTATAGTTAATTTAGTTGGTTTCCTTATATATAAAAATCTAAAAAAAACAATCATCTTCTTTAATTTAGAAATTACTTATAATCAGTATTAGAATTTAATTTTTAAAATAATGTACTGAAAAGTATACGCAGAACTCATTTGAGTATTCTAGGTTTTAAAATTCTGTTAACTACCAAACACATAAAGATAAAATGAGCAAATGATACATAGAAGATGGAAGGTAGTACAAAACATTTAAAAATGATCACTGCTTTATTTTAAGAATATTCTTGACAAGAAAAAAAATGCCTTTTTTTCATTTTCTTGTTTTATTTTGAGGGTGGTGTCGGCAACAATTATTGAAATAACCTATGTTTTATTAGACTCTTACTATCAACACGTTGCCATCTTTTTTTTTCTACATTGCTCACCACCATGCTTTACTGGTAGGCACTTATTAAAACTTTATAATCGGGACTTCCCTGGTGGTGCAGTGGTTAGGAACCTGCCTGCCAATGCAGGGGACACAGGTTCGAGCCCTGGCCCGGGAGGATCCCACATGCCGCGGAGCAACATGCGCACCTTAGCAAAGAGTAGCCCCTGCTTGCTATAACTAGAGAGAGCCCGCACACAGCAACAAAGACCCAACGCAGCCAAAAATAAATGAATAAAATATAAAAAAATAAATTAAAAAAACAACAACTTTATAATCATTTTTTCTGTGTAGACAAAGACATTGTTCCCTGTAGGAAGGGAACATGAATCGGCTATTTTTGAAAGTTCAATCCCATGACATTATAATACAATTGCTTTGATAACCAATTATAGGCATGTTACTATAAGCACTTAGTCTCCCCCATATAAGTCGGGCCTGGAGATGGAGGGGCTAGGTATAAACAAAATAAAACACTAACATTAGTGGTTGCCAGGGGTGAGAGAGAGTTGTGGGAGCTGGAGTGGGGTGGGGCGGGGGCTTGGCTGTGGAAATGGAAGAAATGCTGTATGCTGACTGTGGAGGTAGTCACACACATGGAAAGATGACACAGAACCACACACACATACTGCACAAATGTCAGATTCTTGGTTTTGATATTGTACTATGATTATGTAAGATGTAATCATGGGGGAAACTGGTGAAGACACAAGGTACCTCTTCTGTACTACCTTTGCAACTTCCTGTGAATCTATAATTATTTCAAATAAAATTTTTAAAAATCCTGGTGAAAATCTAGTTTATAACCTACCTGCAAGACCGATAAATAACATTTAGAAAAGATTTTCTTTAGCTGATCTCAAAAACAAACAAAAAGCTGTAGGCATTCCAACAGATTCAACTTATATTATTCTACTTCTAGATCAGAAACACCTTTAGAACTATTCAACACTGACTGGATGGACCAAACCCAGATTTACATAATAACAAAGTTTCTGGGTATATGGAGCAAAGGTGTTTCATTAACATGTTTTACCTAAATGATGTCAAGTAGCTGGATGTTTTGAAATATTTCAGTGATTTTCTGGAATTTTAGCTTCTCACAGAGGTGTGTGGCATTTTGAAGACACAGCCAATATTATAATAATGAGGTGCTAAATCATGAATCAAAATTTAGTGGAAAAGAGAAAGATGAAAAACAGATACCTAAATAATTATAGGCTAACTAACGGCACAGACAAGTAGGCAACTTAAGGAGAAAGCACTGGAACGAAACATTTTCAAACAACTTTAAGTAATGTGGCATGAATGATTAATGCAGAGACAAAAGAAAGGAGACAAGGTCATAATAAAAAGAGGGAGAAAGAAAAGACTAGAGACAGGAGACTCTGGCTCTAGTCCTAGCTATAGCACTGATGTGTGCTTTTGGGTAAATCACTTAGTCTTTCCAAATATGTTTTTCTAAGTGTAAAAAGAGAGTACAGTGCTAGATAGTCATTTTTTCTTTCTTCTATCTCTAAAACTCTGATTCACAACTGAAATAGCAACATAAAGTAGCCTAAGAAAAGAAGTTTGCTAGTGGTGACTAGCTGGATAACTGATAGCCAGAGAGCTGACTTTACTCAGCAGTGAATAAAGTATGGTTAAAGTACTGATCTTAGAGGGGAATCAATGGCACCGTGAATGGTGTGACCTTGAAATTCAGTGGATAAAGATGCAAACGACAACAACAAAAAGTATCACTACTGCTTTTTACCTATAAACTGTTTTTTCAGGTAAAAGTATCTTAAAAAAACATTAACAGTTGTTAGTAAAATATTAAATTCCTAAACAAGAGATGCAATGGCTATAAGACTGATGAGTACAAACTGATGTGGAAGATAAAAATTCAGTGGGTACCAAACTGAAATAGAAAAGACAGGCCAAAAAGAACGCAGTCATAATGAGAATTATACAACCATGATAAGTTTGAAAGTCACTGTTCAATGATGCCAAAACATAAGAGGAAGGTCTGCTATACGCTTTGGGCGGGGGCACGGGGAAATTTAGGTATTGAACAGGTCTTTCCTGACACATTTTGCTAAGCTTCTAGCACTAATGGCTATGGCTGTTTAATCTGAAAATTATCACTAGGAGAAAGACTGCATGGCCAAAATGTTAAGTGAAAAATATATACATGTTTATATAATGTATATATAATATATACATTGCATGCCAAAGAATAGTGGTAAGAAATATCACTTTATATAGAGAATCTTTACAATGCATTTCAGATGTTTGTTAAGTATCTTAACCTGAATCAGAAGTATGGAGCCAAGCAAAGGTCATGCAATCTAGTGATGGCGGTTAGGCATCTCAGCACAAAACTCTGATACGCATGCTGAAATCTTCAATTTGAATGTTAGAATGCAGACCTACACAGGCTCAAGTCAATTCAGAAATAAGTTTGAATTTCCACTGGGAAATATTATTTTCACTGGTTTCCCAAAAGCCTAAAAACTAAAGCCAGTGAGGATCACAAACTACCATAAAAAAGTACAGAATAAACTTGTTAATTCATTATTTATATGTGTATTTTTTAAAAAGAGAAATGTGTGCATGAAACAGAATAAAAGGACATATTTGCTTAAAAAGAGCTTTTAAAAAATATAAGTAGCAAGAGACCAAGTTCCATCTTCCAGCAAAAATGTTAGATATGCTTAGATGTTGCTGAAAATTCCTACACTTGCCTGTAAATAGGGAGAGAGTCCCTTGATTACAAGTACATAGGGGTGTATATGTATGCACAGAGGTGGCAGCAGCTGAATACATATGGAGCTGCAACTAACCTCCACTAAATTAACACACATTAATTTCTACTAAAAATCTTCTGTTAAATTAACACACATGCTTTTTTTAGGTTATCTAAACTTTTAATCAAGTCTATAATTAAATTATATAAGAAAGATGATAAGTATGAGGTATGACTAGGCAAAAATGACAGGTGACAGCTAACTCTGATAAAATAAGCAATAACTTATGGGGCTGTAACACGTGGAAGTGGTTGGATAGAGGAGAAGAGGAGAAGGAGGCAAGTAAAAGTAGCAACAAGTGGCCTCAAGTAAGAACAGCTCCATTTCCAGAAAACATACCAGGCAGTTACTCAAATTACTTTCCTAATACCTAGCATCGTAGGAATAAGAATGTTGATTGGGGCAGAAGTGAGAATGTGCTGTGGGAGAAGTAATTTTGGAACCTGCATAAACCTGGCAGGCCTGGGAGAGCAGTTGATAGCCAGAGGGCAATATAAGGCCAATGAAAAGAAGAGAGCTAAGGACAGATTCAACCTACTGAGACATTTTGCCCAAGGCACCTTGCCTGTTGCCCAGCCATCAATAAGGCCAGGCATTTTACGCATTAGGTCCCCTTGCCCACTAATTCAGTGCCAGTAATAAACTGGCTTCAGAGGCATGTTTAAGCTAAGTCCAAGTTTAAACCACAGTGGTACACAGCAGTAATATTAGATGTTTCTTGAAACACACCTGAAAAAGTAGGACCTTGCTTTACAAAATTATTTTCCAAAGTATGTTCTTCAGAAAAGGGTCCTGTGGCCAAGTAAACTTGAGAAATGAAGTAAAATTAAATAGGGTTATTCACTGCAAGATTCTTCAGAGTCCTTAATATGTGGGTTGTGAATCTCCAAGGGTGGTTGTAGGGTATGATATGAAATATTGCCCAAACTTACTTCACTATGGAACCCTTCTTTAGTGGAGCATTTCTGGGAATTAGTGTTCAATGGAACATACATTTTGGAAAAGGCTGTCCAAACATACATTATTGTGTTAGACATAATCAAAGATGATATTTAAGGTTAAGAAATGACAAACACAGCAAGAATATGTTTTAGAAATGGTAATGTTCATTAAGAATACTAATATTTTAAAAAACAATTCGATGTCGAAAAAGTAAGCAAACCAAAGTGGCTATGTTCTCCCAGATAAAAAGTAAGAGGGAAGGCTTTGATATTAAACATATTAGACTGAAATACGATTTGTGCTTAAATGTCCCAAGGAGGTAAAGGATAAGAAAGGTAAGAGAGCTTTCTTTTTTTCCTAATCCATAGAATGTTTTGTTAAAGGCCACATCATTTTTAACTTAACAGCTTTATTCAAACTCTCAAAACAACAGTTTTTGATGTAATAAACACACCTAGATTTTATTACTTTATAAAATTTTTGCAGGCTTCAGGAAAAACACACTATAGCAGACTTGAAGAGCTGGTATAAATGCAGTGTTTTCCATTTTTTTGAAATCTAGCACTTACCAGATTTGTGTGTCAGTAATAATGATCATATAATGTTCAAGCTGTAAGGGATTTTTAGAGATGCTTGCTTCAAAGTCCTCATTTTATAGGTAAAAAGACTAAGTCCTGGATAGGTTTAAAGGACTTACCCATAACCAGCCAGTTCTCAAATTGCCTTTTCTATTTTTTTAAATTAAAGAGAACTTGCTCATTGTATTTCAAGGGATATTAATAAGTAACTGAAATCACATCTATCATGAAACTAAATTTTAAAAATATTTCAAAAACTATAAGTTATATATTAAGGGAAACAACAATGTGTGTGGACATACGTGTATATACATGCATAAAAATATCTATATACATCCAGATATTTTTACCTGGAATTGGTCAGATGTACATGTGTTCATTTCTGGTGACACAGTGGTTGTCTGACCGATGGAAGCGATTTTCTCTGCAGCAGATAGTGGTTTCAATGGTTCCTTGGTGGGCTCTAACATACCCTGAAAAAGGTATATTAGCCATTAATGGGGGGGAAGGATCAGCCCATAAACTTTGTAAACTTTTTTTACAAGAAAGTTAATCTAGTAGAAAGCAGAAAGAAAAGAGGTCATCTGAAAAGAACTGAAGACAAAAAGGAACTAGTCCTAAATTTTGCTTCGTGAAAATCTTACAGCACTATAATGGGAAATGTTTCATAATAATACCTTTGGAATCCAAACTTTTTGAAGCAAGACATTGTAATTGAACTGGATTTGTTGTAAAGTGCCTGGTTATCACTGTCACACAAAAGCATAAGCACATGGGATGGTGGGAGCAGGGAAGAGGCAAGCAGAACAGTATATCACATCCATGCCCTAAGAATCCAACATTATTCTGATGTTTCAGATCTGAAACTGCAGGAAAGGGCACTCTTCAAACACATTACACCATGGTGGTGCTTGGAGAGGTGAGAGCTGATTCTAAAACACACCATATAATGTGATGACGTCTACATGTTTCAATGTGAATTTAGTGTTTGATCCTTGCTCCACTATAGATGGGAACCTTAGTTCTTGGTTCTTTGGACTGGCAAAGCACAGACAGTCATTTCAGAGGGGAAAACATCTTACATATTCCACTATGAATCTAACACACTTTTTGAGTAAGAGAGAAAAACATTCAAGATGGATGTAGAAACAAAGAAGAAGAAAAAAATCAGCATTTTGCATTAATGTTCTACCAAACACTAAAAATAATGGGTAATAATCCAGGTTACTGGCATGAAAAAAGGCCCAAGCTTTTACAAATTTTAAAATAATACTTGATAAGTTCTTGAATAGTTATCAACCAAATAAAAGTCTCCCTTTACTACTGGGGAAAAAAACCCAAAGCTGCTAAGTCAGGAATCTTATAGTTAGAATCTATGCATTTCTAAAACCAAGTTTTCAGGAGAATTCCCCTACCCTCATAAAATCAAGCATAAGCTAAATAAGCAATTTACAGATTTAGTTCTTAACAGTGCATGTGAAAGGCTTTAACCTAGCAGCTTGAAAAATGAAAATAAATTCATGGTCTAATTCAATACCATACACATTATACAGGCTTCCTAGTGTGCCCTTCTACAAAGGCTCCATGCATTTGGCAAACAATTACTAGTCTTAGCCAACTTTTCTAATATGAACTCTCCCTTAAGTCAGTGGTTCTCAAAGTGGTCCCCATCAGTAGCTTCTCTATCACCTGGGAACTTGTCAAATGTGCAAATTTTTGAGACCTACCCCAGACCTACCGAATAAGAAACTGGGGGTGGTGCTCAGCATTCTGTGTTTTAACGAGTCTTCCAAGCCACTCCAATGCACATTAAAGTCTCAGAGCCAGTGACTTAAATGACAATTTCAGGTACTATTCCTCAAGATGAGATCAAAAGATACTGAACATCTCATGTGCGTAAAGTACCATGGGAAAAATTCAGGTATCATTAGAATTTGAAACCAGATATGAAAAAGAATAAGTTTCTAAATATAAGGCATCACAAAGATGGAGGAGGAGATGATACATTCACTAAACCAACTTTGGTATTAAAAGCTTACAAAAATGGTAAAATTACATTACTAATAAAAGGTTGTAATTAAGATAGGAAAAAAAGCATAGACATTAGTCTCTAATTCCACATAAAACTTAAAGAATTGGCTAATGTGCTGACCCTAACACAGAGCATTAAGTAGGTTACTGTCGCCAACATGCTGAATGAAAAGTGCCCACAAATTAAATTCCTACTTCCTATTCAGAATGTGACAATAACACCACCAACAATCTCTAGAATGCTACTCCCTGAGGAAAGAGATCCACATAACCAGAAAGTTAAAGAAACGTTCTGGATTACATTTACCTACAACATAAAAGAGAGTAGGGATGATCAAGGTGTTTTGAAAATACAAGATAACCATTCACAAAGGAGCAGAAACTGATTTTTTAAAAAAAGGTCAAGCACAGAAGTTTTTGTGCAATTCCACAAAACAAAACAAAGCAAACAATTCAATAACAATAATTAGAGCTTATTCATGGAAAAGTTTGCAGATTAAAAAAAGGTCAAGTTCCACAGCAAATTCATTTTCACATGCACATAAAGGGTTATTAAACTTAAACTCCATACCAAGGGTTCCTCAGTTATTTTTTTCTCTATCTTAAACACAGTATTTTTTTCTTATTTTCAAGTTATTGGTGAAAGAATTTTAAAATACTTTTACTTTGATAGGACATTTTTATGCACCAATAACTCAAAGACACACCAAAAACCACAAACAAGTCAAACTTTAAAATGTGACTGAGTCTTGATAAGGTACAGAATGAAAATTCCTCAGTTTTCCTGGACTACCTGGCATATCTGAAAAAACAAAATTCAACACGTTTAAAACATTAATGGAAAAACTAAATACCAATTATGGGTCCTGACTCATTTTCATTTGTTATAATTTGGTATTTCCAAGTTTTGATATACATCCATGGCTTCAATACTGCATTATTTAAAAATAATCGTAAATGCATTAAAACAAGTGATAGCTAAGGCTTCAGATACTTCAGCTTCTTCTTTTTAAAAGCAAATTAAAAGAGAGAGACTTCCAAAGGTGGATTTTACAAAAAGTTATGAGCACTAATATTACTATGATAAAAAATAATTTTCAATCTAAAGCAAAAGTGTCTATAATTAATAGAATACAGAAAAATATCCTCAGATCAAGACTTGAAGGGATTTATGAAATCGTAAAAGGATATACTGTATTCTCTTAACGGCCCCACAGTAAACGCCCCCACAGTAAACGTCCCTTAAAATACACTTTCCATGTCATGCTATGCAAGATGATTTTACAGAATAAATGCAGCAATGATAAACACATGCAAAGACATCTTTGTACTTACCAATCCTGCTGCATACATGGGCACTATAACAGGTTGCTTCTTATTGCCCGTGAAGAGCTATATACGTACGTTAGAGAGAAAGAACATATATTTAGAGAATGATCTGTCATAGAATGAAAGTTTCCAAAATATGCTTGTAATGCTTTATTACATACATCGTGAATGATAAATTGAAGAAATTGTTAAATTGCCCTTATGGGGTTATATTTTTGATCTCCTAGCCCAATTCCTTCATTTTATAGTTAAGGAAAAACACTAGAACAACTTTTCCTAAAAATAAGAAATATTGCAGAAAAATCTAGATAGATTTATGCTTAAAAGTTGGCATATTCAAAAATACATGAACATGTTAAACCAACTAATATTTATTTTTCTGAGGAACTAGTTTCAACAGAAGTGTGACAGAATTTAAAAACATTCATAGGTTGATTAAAGGATTTTCCAAGGTACTAATAAACTCACAATGTTTCGGGTGTCTATTCCCAAGGAGCACAAGAGCTTCTTGTTGCTATGGGAGCCACCCCACTGATATCTCAAGCCATGTGCATCATGGATGTCCTGTAGCTCAGCCCACACATCCAGCAGTTCCCTGCAAAGGTCACGATGAAGCCATGGGTTACTCAATAGCTTTCATGGGTTACTCAATAGCTTTCACCATGAATTCTACTTTTAATCTTGTGTCTAACATGAGTATATAACTACTATAACTACTACTATAACTATAACTACTATCTGAATGAAATCAACAGCCAACACTTAGTCATTAGAAAAGTAAGTTAAATTCATTTGAAACAATCAAGCAAAAATTTGGCCTGTTTGTTATTTTTTTTAAATTGTAAGGCAAAAATATTTAAAAGGAGGAAAGATACCACCCAGCATCCCACCATCTTTCTGGAGCTATTTAATGTTTTCTCCTTGAGTCTTGACCCACAAATACAGTTGCAATTACAGCATATTTAAAATTCTGTATTCTTTTTTCAGATTTTAAGCATTTCCTTATGTACATATGTATCTTTTTCAGTGGTTGTGTAATGTTCTATTAGACAGATGCATCATCATTTATTTAGCCACAATCATCATACAGTTTTAATTAAGTTGTTCTTACTGTTTGGCTCCTATTGCTAGTAGTACAAGAATATCTTCCTGTATTTTATGGTGTGTGTTATTGCAGAATTGTGTTATTTCCTGAGAATGAATCTCTTGGGTCTAAGAGTATGAACTATCTGTACAGCTAGCATATTTTTAAAAAATATCTACAGTTTAAAGATGGCAAAACATCAACCTTTTTATCCCCTTCTGTTCTCAGAAATCACCCCAAAACAAAAGTCAAGAAGCAAAAATAATATGCATCTTCAATGAAATTAAGAAATCCTGCCTCCAGAGGTGGGGAGTAACGAAATGTAACAGAACTATCCAGGAATAAGAATAAAATTAGCAAGTCAATCTAGACCCTCTAACATCTAATAATTAATAGGAGTTCCAGAAAGAAAACAGAGGCAATGGAGGAAGGTAATTGTCATTATAAGAGAATTGCTCAATACTGAAGAACAGAAGCTTCCAGATTGAAAGGTTCCTACCTAGTACTCAGTCCAATGAATGAAAAAAGATTCATATCGAGATACTTCATTGTGAAATTTCAGAACGCCAGCAACAAAAGACCCTAAATTATAAATTTGATGTAGGGGTAGAATAAAGTAAAATTTTACCTCCTGTGTACCTTTTTCTCTGAGGAGGCTATTAGAGGATGTGCTCCACCAAAATGGGATTTAAGTGAAGGGAAGTCCCAAGACAACATGTGTTTAGGGGGCCCAGACTGATCCATTCCAGATTGGAAGGAACTGGAAGATGGAGGACTCCAGGTAAAAAATGGAATGGTCAGCTTGATAGGTCTTATCACAAGTAAAATTATATTCACAGGCTGTTGGAGGGTAGGGAAAGACTCAGTAAATGAAAAAGAGAGGCAATTATTAAATCCAGGAAAAAGGTATACTATAAAGAAAATAGTGGCTTAGCTGTGAACACTATATATATGATCGTAATAATGAAAATACCAAATAACAATTTAACCAAAAACTATGATATAAGTATACTGGGAAGATGAAGAGAAGAGAATAGCAGATGTAAGATCTAAATTTTCATCTATCATACTAGGAAATCAAAAAATAATATAAAAAATTGATTAGAATATCGATTTAGAATTTTTTTAAAAAAAGCTCAAAATGGACAAGTAGAGAATTTTTTAAATCATATCTTTTAGCACAATATAATTTTTTAAACTTAAACACAGTAATATTTTAGAACCTTAATGGTTTAAGATAACCTTAGATAATCTTATAAATTAGAACAGTTGAAACTAACAAATATACATGCTATCTGAAAAGTGTCTACTACTTACCCACTTTCAGCTAAGGCCTCTCTTCTTTGTATTGGCAAGGTGCTTGCTTCCAGCAAGTGCTTCAGGGAAGTAACTTCTTCTTCAGTATCAGGGACAAATATGGAAGGAAAACATGCTTCGAAAATTCGCTCCAGGCGGTTTAGTAAAGCTGTCTGCATCAAAACACCCCCCAAAAGTTTATTTTCATTTTTGTAATTTTAATAATGTCATAGCTTTATCATTACTACACACACACACCCCCATACAACAATACCCTGTCTGCTACTATGGGGTGGGGGAACTACCAGTCAGATACAGGAAACACTAAGTGAAAGAAGAATAACTACTCATAGAACAGCTTTAAATAATTGTGTAATGACAAATAAATGTCATTACACACCAAGCATCATGCCTGGCACTTTACAAACATTATTTTACTTAATCCATTACAAAATTCTACAAAGAAGCAATTACTACCCCATTGTACAGTGAGAAAGCAATCTCAAAGTTTGAATAATCTGCAAGCAAAAACAAACCCAAAAAAACCAGACAGTATTCATAATCTTTCCATAACACTGGGGTGTTTCTTACTACCACTCACATACTCTATATTTAGAACAATAAGATTGGATGCTTGCAAAAAGTATTATCCTATTATAGTTGAACAGAACCTGGATATGAACATGTGAATTCTGAAAACCTTTTTTTTAATTTTTAAAAAATCTTATTGAAGTATAGTTGATTTACAATGTTTTGTTAATTTCTTCTGTACAGCAAAGTGACTCAGTTATACATATATATATATTCTTTTCCATTATGGTTTGTCACAGAATATTGAATATAGTTCCCTGTGCTATACAGAATGACCTTGTTGTGAAAACCTTTTAGAAATATCTGCTAATAGAAGAAACCAAAGTAGGAAAGAATGTCTCAATTTTTACCAAGAAATTCAATGGCTCATTTATCATTTTGATGATCTGTGCTATCTTTTAGAAATTCCATTTCTCTACTCTTCTATGGTGTGCATATTTGTATTTCTGAATAGTACACTATCTTTCCTCCAAGCAAAGCCTGCATATCCCCTAGAGTATTTTCTCTGAGAACACTGGCATTTTTGGAGTATTTTTATTAATTAAAACTTGTTGGATTTAGATTAACTTAGATTTTGGGGGTACTAGTAGGTTTAGTCTACATGTAACCTACAATAACATTTATTCCCACTTTCCTAACTTTATTTCAGATACATGTAAAATATTTTCAACTCAGCTCACCTTACTACTTAAACATCAACTAGGAATACAAACTTTTAAGTCAAAACTTGTTGGAAGATTAAGTGTACTACTGAAATGACATCCTGTGTACAAGAAAATGCCACATCATGGCGGTACTTCCTGCCAAGTAACAAAACAAGTTAATGCTTGGTTTCTGTTGTTTAGTATAGTCAGCAAACAGGAAAATTAAAAACAAAAGGAAAAATTTTCACATACATATTTTCCAAAACAAAATCTCTTTTGGAAGCAGTATCAGAGCAAAAAACTTGACACTGCATAATTGGTCTCAGGGTACTCTTCTGCTATCTCTACAAAAGTTTAACACCTTCATTATATTCATGTATATGATACGGGAAAAGGTTCTCAGTATCAATTATGAAACCTACAGTAAAGAGTAGACTCAAGATCCCAAGGCTTGTGAAACTTGAGTGCATCAAGGGGACCCATACTTAACTCACTTCAACAGAGGGAATGGACAGACATTACTTTTAAAGGGATCAGATAACCATCTAATTGGAAACATAATAAGCATTGGCTCCTCTTGGGCAGGGAGGGTAAGCAAAAACTCACATATGACCAAATTTTATTTCTCTGTAAATTAAAACAGAATCTTTCTTGTATCCTCTTTGTTATCCTTTTAATGGGATAGAAAAAACATTTATCTAAGGATGAAAGAAAGGATCTCAAAACATATTCAATGATTTGGATCAATCATTACACATAACTACCAGGTCTTAGGTATAACAGTGAGCAAATTCTCAAATTAGTGGAATGTACTTGAAGAAATAGAACATTATTTTAACCCAATCACATTTAAACTTTGTTTTAAACTTCTTCCCAACCTTTTCTCATAAAGAATAAAATTACATGGAAATTTTAAAAGAAAGTTCCATATGTCTTTAGGATTAGATATTAGAGTCAATTGCTTCAAATCTTTTGCTGAATGAGGTAGAGCAGGAGTTGGTAGATTTTTCTCTATAGGGCTAGATAGTGAATAATTTTCGTGTTGCAGGCCATCCATAAACAAATAAGTGTGGATGTGTTCCGATGAAACTTGATTTACTAAAACAGGTGGCAGGACAGATTTGTCTGCTAAGCCATAGTTTGCTGACCCCAGAGGTAGAGCCATAAATAATTTTTTTTAATAAATATTCAAACAACCAGAATCTACTAACTGACCAGCACCACTCACCACAAGGAGGAACTCCTCAACAATTCAACAAGAAAGCAGCTAACAGAATTAACAAAGATTTTGATTAAAATTAAATTTCCTAACATTTTACTTTTTAAAGTATATTAATTTCCAACTACCAGTTTGATGCTAAAAGGGCTACTATCTTGTTCATGGTAGTAAATAATGCCAAATTTCATTTACTACTAGTTAATTCCAGTAAGTAAATAGCTGATATAATTATAACACTTCAATAGAGGACTGTGGACCCAAGGGGCTGAGACTCAGTTTCAGGATTTATAAACTGGAGCTCTCAGGGCCTACCTTACAAGGTGAATAATAAATTAGAGGAGTAAATGCTTGACACCCAGTGTGTGCTCAAGAAGTGGTAGCTTTTATCACTACTGTTGTTATTATATAGATGATACATACAGACACAGTGGCCTGCCAAGGAATAAATGTCAAAACCAGGTTCAAATCTCACTAAGGCTATTTCTCCACCACTATTTAGCATTCTAAATCATTATGAAAATACTTGTCTCAATTTATATCAATTTCTAACATATTACATCAAGAAATTAAATAATCCAAATATTTTGCATCCTCCCCAAGATCCTCCTATCAAGTTGGGAAAAAGGGACCTAATTAAAAAATATCTGTTGTTAAGAGCTGCTTATATAATGAGAACCTGTTACTGCTACCCCTTGGGGATTTTAAATTTTGAAAACTCGTGAACATTTTGGTTGATTGTTGGCATCTGTGAATTAAATCTTGATCACATTATGAAAATCAAAGAGTGTAAACCACACATGAGGTGTGTTAAGATGCTTTACTTCCCAAGAAGCACAATAAAGTTCAAACATACGATGGAACATAGCCCAAGTAACTTGGTAAGTAGAAGAGGTACAAGAATATAACTAACATTAACCCTCAGAAGAAGAGAAACTAACCTACCATAAGAATAGTTTCTCTTATGACCAAGCAGATAAATTTCTTTCAAAAAAACAGATTTCCCAAAACACTGTAATTAGACACTCAATTTTAAAAAACTCATAAAATTTGAGCATGAGATAAAAGGTAAAGGTTGGAACTTCCCTGGTGGCGCAGTTGTTAAGAATCCGCCTGCCAACGCAGAGGACACAAGTTCAATCCCTGGTCCGGGAAGATCCCACATGCCGCAAAGCAACTAAGCCCGTGTGCCACAACTACTGAGCCTGTGCTCTAGAGCCTGGGAGTCACAACTACTGAGCTGGCGCGCCACAACTACTGAAGCCTGTGCGCTGCAACTACTGAAGCCCACGCGCCTAGAGCCTGTGCTCTGCAACGAGAAGCCACCACGATGAGAAGTCCACGCTCACCGCATCTAGAGAAAGACCGTGTGCAGCAACGAAGACCCAAAGCAGCCAAAAATAAATAAATAAATAAATAAATAAGGTAAAGGTTGATACTGGTAAAGGTTTTGGGTTTTTTTGTTTCTTGAAGATTATTAAATAATTTTAATTGTTTTAAAATATATTCAATTTTTTCCTCAACATTGTCAGCCAAGGTAGTTTAACACATGCAATAGCCTTAAAGTCAGTAAAGAGAAATATTATTTAAACTTCGATTTATTCTACTGTACATAAGCAAATTATTCATCTAACACTAATATTCATAGTTTCCAACAAAGCAAATAGTAAATTTTTACTAAAGAGCCAGTGCTGCACTCTAAATTAATGTGAGGGTAACAAAATAAGTACACACACACTTAGCATATTAAATATTTAGCTGAGGTTACAACAGTAACTAAATAGCAAACTAAATAAAATAATATTCACTCCAGTTACTTGAATTTCAAATGCCTTCAACTTCAAAGTCAAAGAGGAAAAATAGTCATCAGTTCTCCCTTGTATTTGGAATTAGGAAACTGGTGATTGAGCCATGTCTGTCAATTCAAACACATATCAAATTCTAAACCTGCAAACAGCAGCATATCTGGCCATTAAACATTTTAAGAACAGGGGGCTCTGATAAATGCAGGGTTGAAAGGCAAATGCTTTTCCAGACAGGTACGAGACTCCCTTTTTCATTTTGTCTACCGTTTCCAGTGCTAGGAAGCCAAAGGAGAAGGTCTGCTACTTGCAGACAAGCACACTTGGGCTCAGAAGAGTTCCTACCTGTCAAATCTATTCTAAGAAGGGAAACTAGCCAGAAGCAGCATTTTTGCTCTCAAAATAGTCTGACAGGTGAGTATACAGCTAAACTAGGGGTACTCCCACACAAATTCTCATTTATCTCCCTATTACTTTTTGCTATTCACCAAAAAATCCAGTTGGCAACACTATTTCTTGCACCTTTTTTTTTTTTTTGCGGTACGCGAACCTCTCACTGTTGTGGCCTCTCCCGTTGCAGAGCACAGGCTCCGGACGCGCAGGCTCAGTGGCCACGGCTCAAGGGCCTAGCCGCTCCGTGGCATGTGGGATCTTCCCTGACCGGGGCACGAACCTGTGTCCCCTGCATCAGCAGGCGGACTCTCAACCGCTGCGCCACCAGGGAAGCCCTCTTGTACCTTTGAAGACCATTTTCTAAGAAGTGCATTTCTGAGATTATTCAGTAACAGCTAACATTTATTGAGCACTAGTTATGTGCAAGACACTGCACTAAGCACCTTTAATATGCACAATTTCATTTTACCTTCACAATGAGTTTTGAAGTAAGTACTATTATTATTCTCTAAATCTCAGGTTCAGAGAAGTGGCTAATGCAAGTCAGTGCTGAAAGCTGGATCTAAATCTAGCAGTGTGACTCCAGAGCCTTGATTTTTAGGTACTATACTATAATCAGGGCCAACTTACGCAGTAGGCACAGGGCCTAGGGTCCACAGTAATTTTAGGGGTTCATGAAAACGTTTTAATAGTTACTATTAACATACTCAACCTTATACCAAGTTATAAAATAGAATTTTAAATATCTTTTATGGGGAAGGGGCTCACAAAAGTCATATGTGGTCTTAGCTATACTACTCTCCAAAGGTACACTGGCTTTTATAGGATTTCTCTATCTTTCCCAATTTTCTCATTTCTCATATATTTGTTTTCCTATCAGGGTCCTTTTTACCTTGAATCCCTCTATATTTTACTTTTTTCAACCCATACAGTGTTTCTGGAAAAGCAAAAATGATTACCCAATGTTTTAATTCATCAATGAGGGCAAAGCACTATGCATGAATTCACTTATACTCATTCCCAGTTCTGTCCTATCTCCATGTCTGGGTTTGGAGGAAGAAAACCCTTTCATTTTATACACTGGTGCAAGCAAGTCATATTATCTAATGCAGAGCTTCTCAACTGACGCGGCTCAGTTACAAACAGGTTACAGGTCTTCCAAAAATCCTGAAAGCTATATATGGATATTTGGCATTCCCTCTTGTGACAGTTAATTTTATGCATCAACTTGACAGGGCCAAGGGGTGCCCAGACATTTGGTCAAACATTATTTTAGATATGTCTGTGAGGTTGTTGCTGGATGAGATTAATATTTGAATTAGTAGACTAAGTAAAACAGATTGTCTTCCTTAGTATGGATGGGCCTCATTCAATCAACTGAAGACAGTTTGCGGACTACAGGTCTTAGGACTTAGTGATCATCTCCATAATTGCATGAGCCAATTCCTTATAATACATCAGTCAGTCTGTCTGTCTCTCCATGCATGCATGCATGCATGGTTCTACTTCTCTGGAGAACAATGATTAATACACCTCTATTTTGTAAATGACTACAGTAGAGTATAAAAAGATTGTGTATTGAAATTCTCATTCAGTTTTCCAAAGGAGTGTATAAGACCAGCACTGAGGATCCTAGACTGGTTCTGAGGCCACTCAAAGGCATATCTCCTTTAAAGTATCTTGATTTTAGGGTAATTTCTAAAATTCCTTCAACATATTTCTAGTTAGTTTTCCTTTCTCCCTTATGAACAGTAGTTGATTAATGTCAATAGTTTTAATATTGATAGAATTAGGTCTTGTTCTTAAGTGGAAGTTTAGAAGAAACATAAAATCCACTGGGCAATTTAATCTTCCATTTAAGAGGATACCTTATGCCTTACCACCATTAAATATTAAGTAAGATATCAAGTACAGTCTACAACTGTATACTTATCAATCCCCAGTTTCAAGCTATGTAAGAAGAGTAACCAATTGTAGTACTCACTATGCTCTAAAAAGATAGTTTGCCCCTTCTGCACAGTTTCTGGATAAATCTAAGAAAGTATTTCTATCTGTTTTGGAATTAAAGACAGAATTTCAAATTTTCTGAGGGAAAAATAACAAAAGGAATTGCTGTCCAAATACTTCAGGCAAGCAAAGAGCTACACGGCCAAAATCTCCATTTCTTTCTTTCTTTTTTAAATTGAGATATAATTGACATATTAGTTTCATACGTACAACATAAGGGTTCAATATATGTATATATTGCAAAATGGTCACCATAGTTACAAATTTTTCTTTTCTCGTATGAGAACTATTAAGAACTACTCTCTTAGCAACTTTCAAATACACAGTGCAGTATTATTAACAATAGTCACCATGCTGTACATTGTACCTCCAGGGACTTATTTATTTTATGACTGGAAGGCTGTACTTTTTGACCACTTAATTTCTTTATTTTGTTGCTTACTTATGTTTTCAGTCATAAGTTCAGGTGTTCACCCACATTAAGGAAAACCTGCACAAATCTTAGGCAGGTGATTAAATAAATGAAGGTGAAAATGTAGTTACACTCAGTTTGAGAATGCTGACTTTCTGGTGAACAAACCAATAACTTAATCTCAAAATAACATATGCCAAAGTATTAGTGATTCTCTTCTTTTTCCTTTTTGTGATACTCAATTTTTAAAGCTCTCAAGATAAATCTTCTAATAACATTTTCCCAGTAACATTATCAACTAGATGGCTAATAAAAGAAAATGACTCATAGCTTCCTTTTCTATAGCCAATTAATATAAGGAGATTACTTACCAATTACCTAAATTCTCAAATAACACCCAGAGCAATATTTTGAAAATTTTACAAAAGCTCAGAGTTTAATGCAGTGCTCATGACATTATCTCCTTTACCTTATACCAAAGAAAAGGCATCTTGGCTATTTCAATCAAGGTTCCTTTCTGGAACATTAACAGGTTAAAAAAAACCCCAAAACAAAAAACTGTTAAAACAATACATGTAATGGTCTTTTGGAAAAAGAACTGCTTTCAAAGTAAGGAGATTTTTGTTTTTTGTTACTGTCATTTTATTTTGTTTTAAATCTCAGCCCCAAAAGTGAAGAATAATTTTGAGCTTTTTCCAATTTCTACAGTAGAGATACCACTAACTTGCTTTTCTCTACAATTTATAAGAATGTTAACAGGAGAATGAAATAAACTTAACTCTGCGTTCTCAGAAAAAAATATTCACTGAAGGGGAAGACTATTTCTCAATAAATGGTCATTATGGCTTTTACATCAAGGCCTGAACCCTCTGAGGCTTGCTGGACTCACCATCTGAGAATTGGCTTGACTGAAAACATTTTATAAGTTTCAAAGATTTCTTCTTGGTTGACTTTTCCCTAAGTAACCAATTACAGCAATAAAGTTACAATAATTGATTGTCTCTTGACCCAGGGAACATATATTTTATTAAAATGTTAAGATATCCTTCTGGTAGGCTGAAAAAAGGAAAGTACTAAAAAAACAGGGACCTGGACAATGTCACATACATAGCAAAAAAGTCAAAGAAATTTGAAATGACAACTATACCATTTGTCTGACTTCACAAAGAATTGTTCCCCATGTTTGCTTAATTGAATTAACTGAGCTCTGAATTCTAAAAGACTCTCACAACATTCTGTCAAAACAATTTGCGGGCACTCTGTTCAAGACAGAATTGTTGTATCCAGGTAAGATTCAACAGGGATAAATCATTTTATGATTAAAAAATCTAACTTTTAGTGTCATTAATATGTGAGGATTTCTGTGCTGTCCCCAAAATGGTAGCAACTAGGAGAAACATTTTAAGAAAAATGTTAATAAATCTAATCCTCTCCTAGAGAACTAGAGTAATGTGCATTTCCAGCAGATTCTGGAAAAGGAAGAAACTACAGGTCACAACCCTCCTTTACAACGGAAGGATAAGAATGGAAGTCACTTTCCAGCTCAGTCACTTTCCATTTCCCCACCTCAATTTCCTTCCAAACTTCTCTTCTAGCCCCCTTCCAGCAGTTTCTCCTTTCCAACATGCATCTCCAAGTTCTGCTCATTTTGCATAGCCATTCAGCAAAAAGAAAAGCCTGAGGACTGAACCAGACAAATCTCAGGAAGTCAAAGCATCTTGACACAATCCATATAGTTTTTGTTTTATTTTTACAAAATAGAATCATACTACAAGATTCTTATTTTTCAATAGATTTTTCACTCGTTTTAACGTTTACTGTCATTTTATCTTCACAAAAGTCCTTTGCAACAGATATTACCTCCTTTTTACAGACAACTGAGGTCAGAAGTAACTTGTCCAAAATCATAACGCTTATGACTCTGAGTCAATATTCAAACTCAGATCTGTAAGATTCCATAAAGCCCTTGTACTTTATTTCCTCCTATATCCAGTTATCAGATTACACATAAATAACTTCAATCATATGATGCAAAAAATTCCTTTTTGAAGTGGTCATACTTTAAAAAATACATTATATGATGATGTTAAAAGTTCTAAGGCTATAAATTAATGATTATCCTAGTGTCACCCTATACTCTAATAAGATGAAACTAAACAGGGAAAGGATTAGCTCAAAAACCAACAGTCTTCACTTTGCATTATATAATTCATTCCTTGTTTAAAATTGTAAACTTCTGCCTCAATAATGAATTACTCAACAGGAATAATACACATTAGCCAAACCATGTAATAACTGAATTAGCAAATTAAGCTATTCAGACACTCAATGTCAAATGAAAAGTGATTAGCTGTGCACTCCAACTGGTGGTACCACAATTTCTACAATATCTTAATGTATCAGCAATATCAAAGCAATTATGTATAACCATTTTAATTAACAGACTCTGGAAATATTTCCAATTGAAAATGGTTTGCTTAGCAAAAGATAATTGGAGAAGCAAAGTTTATAGATTCTAATTTTATTCTCAGTATTTTTAAAATAGGCCTGTGGACCAAGTGTTACATATATCAATAAAAAGCAGTTATATTCAAGGGAGTGCTTTCTTCCATACCCCTGGTTAAATTTAGCACAGGGTACAACTCAGGACTGGGGAACAATCTGGATATCAAACTGCACCTCTAGGGGCTACTTTAGGTCAAAATAATCTTAATGAATCTTCTCTGAAAGAATCTGGACCAGAAAAGGATAAAAGTACAGGGGCTAAGGGGTAAAAATATTCCTGACAATCCTACTTCCTAAGAGTAAACATAAATATACATTTGCAAGAAATTATAAGCAAATAAATAGTCACAGTATGGCTAAGTCAACTATGGCTGTTGCATGTTCTAGCTCTAACCCTTAATCCATCTGACACCCTCACCTCAGGCCTTTCATTAGCTGTTAAATTATGAGGCTCATATCCACTTTTTTCAAATTCTTTTTCTATCCTTCCAGTCCCTATAGCCTTCAGCACAGATTGAGGTTTCAAACTCTGCTTGCTCTTTTTTGTAATCAAAACTAGGTCTTTGACAGACAAAATTAAGAGACATTATTTTCTGAAGCTTAAAAAAATCTTTGAAATCTCAGTTTAACCTTCTTTTAAAATCACTATAAAGGTAAAAACTGAAGGATTTGCTGGAATAGTTCACTAACTGATTAATGAATTTTTACATAAGTGGTATTTATATTTATCAAAAAACCAAGTTGATGATTATGATTATTTAATATTTCTGTAAATATTAAAGAAACCTACTGAGATAAAGAAAAATCTTGCCAAGCATTATTATAAGAATGTCTCTTTAACGTTAACCAAATGATTGTGAAACATGTAACTAATCTACCAAATCTGGCAAGCATTGTGTACCATAAAGAGACGCCTTTAACAGGTACCCAATTAAAAAATACTTTTTGAAAAGCTGAATTAGAAACCTCCATAGCAATTAATATGTCATACAAAATAGAGAAAATGAGTAAATACCTGAGCTGAAGTGGCTGTTTCCTGTAAATGACCACCAGCAACTGCTCCTTTGGAAGCTGCTAAAGGGACGCTGTGCGTTTTGGGGGTTCCTGGAGTATCAATCTTCTCATCTGTCCTATGTGACTGCCAGGCTTCCTTTCGATGATGAGATTCAGTAGCCTGCTGGTCTCCAAAAGCAGCCCAAGAGCAGCTATCTTTCTGTCCATCCTCAAAAGCATTCCAGTCTACAACCTGGCTAGGACCAGCTGAACTGAAGTCCGCAAAATCATCAGAGTCCTGAAAATCACTGCAGTCATCTTGAATATTTGGCACAGAATCAAAATCTCCAAACTCACCTTCTTGCCCAATTTTCAGTTCTGAAACAGGTTCAGTGCCTGTCCCAGTAGATTTTCTTGCCAAACTGCATCCCTCTGATAAACTATCAGAAGTTTGTTTTAGAACTGACTCAGTAAATATAATTTCCTCTGGGCAAGAGACAGCATTTGATTCCCCAAATTCTCCAAAGTCATCACCTGGTTCACTAAAATGTGGAAAGTGCTCTGAGGACTCTTCAAAAGTGACGTCACTCATTGAATCTTGTGTACCAGTAACAAAAGGTGGAGTCGTGCCACTGGCTGTGCCAAAGTCACCAAAATCATCCTCATTGGTATCGTTGCAAGTCACAAAGTCATTACTACTATCATCGTTTTTTACACTCATAGAATCATCCAAAACATTTTCTTCTGTAGGATCAATGCTGAGGCTTGGGGAATCAGTACACTTTCTACTTTCTTCTTTGGAAGAACCAACTTCATCATCAGCATCGTAAGTTTTAGTAGAATCCATGCATAGGTCAGCACGTTTAGAAGTAAATAAATCAAGTTTTTCCTCAGTTTTACATTGTTCTCTCCTACTGGCTTCTGAATTTTCAGCTGAGTCTACCAAACTCCAAGCCTTTGATTGAACACTTGAATTTAAAAATTCATCCTGTTGCAATGTTGGAAGGCTTTGTTTTTCACTGGTGAAAGCTCCATTACTCACCATGCTTATTTCTGAAACACAAACCTGATCCTCTCCAGCACTGTCTCCTTTATCGCCAATGCTTCTATCCAAGGACACTTCTTTTACAGAATTCAGTTCATTGACTCTATTAATTTTATTGTTTTCCTGAATGGTAAGTGCTTCTCTATCATTTAAAACTGCACACCCTATTTCTTCTAGTTGTATCCTTTCTTTTTTGGAAAATGTGGCAAAATCTGCAAATTCCTCCGCAGGACTAGGTGCAGAGTCTAAATTATACTCAGTACTGTGAGTGCTAAGAGGCTTTCGTCCTTTTGAATCAGCTACAGTGTCCAGATCATCTGTTCCCTGAGGATTTACAGTTTCCAATACTGCAAACCCATTTGTTAGAATCTCCAGACAAGGAGGCTTTTCACCATTGCAGCTCTCTAACTGCTTGTTTTGATGAACAACATTCATATCAGTTCTAAAATCTCCTGGGGAGAAACTTTCAGGTGTTCCAACATTCTGTCTCTGCTCCACTACTTTATTTAAATCTCTTGGACTTTCTATGCGATCAATGGAAGTATCTAAAGTTTTAGGTGAAATTATTTCTTTGCTGGTGGTAGAAAGTAAAATATCAGACTGTCCTTTCACAGAAGAAGAAAGTTCAGCAGTGATGTCCTTATCATTACCATTTTTGATGGACTTAAAGCTTGTAAGGCTATCTACATTTTCTGAGAAATCATGAATTGGCATAAAATGGTTTGAAGGTACAAACTCTTCCTTGGGATGAGTATAATCTGGTGTATCAAAATCAACAAACCCTACACCAGAAGGGCTAACTTCGGAAAACCCACCAAATTCCCCAAATTCATCATCATCCTCATCCTCAGCTCCATTGTCTAGTGGTGGTGGGGATGAAGAGTACATTCGAATGATGTCTGGCTCCATTGTTCAATTGCTTTCAAATAATTAATTTACACCTGAAAAAAAAAAAGATTTTTTTTTTTTTAGAGAACTGATTACATAGAACAAAGTCTTTCAAAATTCTCTCAAAGAAACTTCAAAACTATGCAAATTTACAGTGCTCTGTTTTTTATCTTTTAAACTATTTTTATCTCAGGTGGGATTACACAGCTATAATATAATGGCAAAAAAAAAAAAAAAAGAAGAAAAACACTCTCTTCTAGTGTATGTTTCCACGGGCATTGGTAGTACATTACTGAATCTGGGGATTCCAGAAAATTTCAAATAAATACTTACAAAAGTATATGTACAAAAGTCTCTCTTGGGGCACTTGCTTGTTCCCTTAAGCTCTCTTTCCAGTTCATTGGGGACTCAGGGCTTGCCTTATGGATTTGTATGAGTTCTTTATAAATAAAAGACATGAAAATTTTATCTTTAATAATGGCTACGAATATTGATATTTTCCTCACTTTACTTTTCAATGTTTATTTCTGACCCGTTAATTTTTTTTCTTTTAATAGACTTTATTTTTTTAAATAAGTTTTAGGTTCACAGCAAAATTGAGCAGAAGGTACAGAGATTTCTCATATATCTCCTACCCCCATTCATGCATAGCCTCCTCTATTATGAACATCGTCCACCAGTGGTATATTTGTTACAATTGATGAACCTACATTGACACATCATTATTACCCAAAGTCCATAGTTCATATTAGGGTTCACTGTTGGTGCTGTACATTCTATGGATTTGGACAAATGCATAAAGACGTGTCCACCATTACAGTATCACACAAAATAATTTTACTGCCCTAAAAATCCTGTGTTCCACCTATTCTATTCATCCCTCCCTCTCCCCTGCCCTGGCAACCACTGGTCTTCTTACTGTCTCCATAGTTTTACTTTTTCCAGAATGTTGTATAATTGGAATCACAGAATATGTAGCCTGTACACACTGTATGATTTGGCTTCTTTCACTAAGCACTATGTATTTAAGGTTCTTCCTCCATATCTTTTCATGGCTCAATAGCTCTTTTTTCTTTTTTTGTACTGAATAATGTTCCACTGTCTGGATGTACCATAGTTTATTTAATTTTTTATAACTTTCAATTTTGAAATTGCTTAGGACTCATAAGAAGTTGCAAAAATAGTACAGAGAGTTCTCATGTATACTCCCACCCAGTTTCCCTCAATAAGAATACGGTAAACAACAACAGTACATGATCAAACCCTGAAACTGACATCAGTACAACCTATTAACTCAGCCACAGACCTTGTTTAGATTTCACCACTTTTTTTCTTTGTGTGTGTGTCTGTATAGCTTTATGAAATTGATCATATGTGCAGATTAGATTTCAGTAACTTGTCACTACAATTGGGGATTAGAACTGTTGCAAAAATAGTTCAATAATACTCATCAATATAAAGAAAGTCCCTTGTGTTATCCCTTAACAGTCATGCCCTTCCCTAAACCCTAACTGCTGGCAACCACTGATCTATTCTCCACCGTTATAATTTTGCTATGTCAAGAGTGTTATCTAAATGGAATCATATAATACGTAATCTGTTGAAGTTGGCTTTTTCACTCAGCTTAACGCCCTCAAGATCCATCCATGTTGTTGCATGTGTCCACAGTTCATTCTTTTTTATTGCTAAGTAGTGTTCCATTATATAGATGTTGGATGTTATAGATGTTACCACAGTTTGTTTCTCCATTTACTCCATTCAAGTCATTTGGGTTATTTTCTGTATTTTACAATTACAAATAAAGCTGCTATGTACATTTGTGTACAGATTAACCTGTGAACATGAGCTCTCATTTCTTTAAGATGAATACCCAAGAGTGCAAATGCTGGGTCACATGGTAAGTGTGTGGTTAACTTTATAAGCCAAACTGTTTTCCCAAGTTAATTTTTAAGGGGTCAAATTGGTTAATTTTCCATTAGTAATTTTCTTCATTATTTTGCTATCATATAAGCTTAAAACTGAATAAATATTCACTTATTTTCTTCTACTTAGAGGGTTTTTTTACATTTAATTTTTAATAAATTGTTTTCCCAAGTTAATTTTTAAGGGGTTTTCCCAAGTTAATTTTTAAGGGGTCAAATTGGTTAATTTTCCATTAGTAATTTTCTTCATTATTTTGCTATCATATAAGCTTAAAACTGAATAAATATTCACTTATTTTCTTCTACTTAGAGGGTTTTTTTACATTTAATTTTTAATACATCTACAATTTATTTTGGCATATGGTCTAAAGCAAGGGTCTAAGTGAATTTTTTTCTGACTAGCAATTATCATAATCCCATTTATTGAATAATCCTTCCCATGCCCACCAGTTTGATACCTTCTTTTTCTATATATTTAATTCTTAAATGAAATCTATGTCTGGGTTATTTTGGTCCTCTCTATTAAACAGTCAAAAGTGTCACAAGACAAACTTAACATTAAAAGCAAAGGGTAGATTAACATCAAAGTCCTAGAACAAAAACAGCCCATAGACAATGAATTGATACTTACTGCAATTCAGTTGTCCTTAGACACATAAGGAAAACGTTTACTACAAAATTCAACCAGTTTTGCAAGCTAACAACAACAAAACTTTCTTCCGACTCTCAGGATAAAATTTCATAAGATCTTCCAGTTTTACAGAGAAGGTACCTTAGAAACCACATAATTTAATTCAGAGATGAGGAAAATGAGGCCTACTGGTCAGCAACTTTACCAACAGTCAATACAGCTGGTTAATAGAGAATGGCTTCAGAATTTAGAAAAGATCTTTAGGTCAATGACTGGTCAGCTGCTGAGAGAAATAAGTGAGTCAAGAGAAAAAAAACATTCCATTGTAACATATCTACTTTAAATTGTTTACCTATGAAATCAGCATTATAAAGAAGGAAATAACTGCTTTAGTGCTAAGACACCTTCTTTTCTGCTGATTTAAAGAGGAAAAAAAAAAAAAACAGTAAAAGATACACATAAACCCTATTTTCTTCCCTTGTCTAGAGCACGAAATACCCCTTTTAATGCTGGCTGTACAGGGTCATTTGACCTCTGACAGTTTCCCTTTAATGATGAAGTTCCTAGTATTTAAAAATACTCTCCAATTGTTAATGAAAGTGTGGAGAAAGGGACACTTGTACACACATACTACTGGTGGGTGCATACATTGTTACAAGGCTTCCAGAAGGCAATCTGGCTATACTAAAAAATAAAAAGTTTTTAAAGTAAAACAAAATGCTCCAAAGGGATTACTTAAGCAAATTATGCTACATAGGATACTATGTACTCATTAATATCATAATTCCTTTTTTTTAATTTAAAAGCATTCATAATGATGGGAACATGTCAAAAGGACACAAAAACCAGCTTGAAGGGGTTACTGCTGTTTAAATCAGGGACAAATTGAGCATCAAAATAAAGATGATGATAGATTATAATTCACTAAATAAAATAATAAACTATCAGTCCTCATGGATATAAACATATAAGTGAAATAAACTGAAAATTAGATGAGGAACAAGTTACTGCATAGTTTCAAAATATCCCTACAACATACTTAATTACAAAGGGAACAAGTGTTAACTTTACCGTGGTGAAGCCTGACACTTAAGTGATCAAAGTAAACATCACTAGTAATGGGAATATCGAAATCATGCATCACCTGACAAGATGCAATGAGGACACAGACTCACTTCTGGAATATTGCTGCCAAAAATACATAGCCTGAATAAATTCATGAGGAAACTTCAGACAAATTCAAATTGAGAGAGAGTCTACAAAACAACTGGCCTATAATCTTCAAAAGTATTGATCAATGTCATGAAAGTTATGAAGAAATTGGAAAACTGTTCCAGACTGAAGATGACTAGAGAAATGACAAGTAAATATAACACTTGTTTCTCAACTGGCTCCCTTTTTTATAAAGGTCATTATTGGGATGACCGTGAAACTTGAAGAGCCCAAGAATTAGACAGCAGCAATACATTGATGCTAATTTCATGATTTTGATGGTAGTATTGTGGTTATATAAGAGAATGTCCTTGGTATACACTAAAATATTTGAAAGAGATGGGGCATCAGGTTGGCAACAGTCTCAAATTGTTCTGGAAAAAAATCTTATTTGTACTGAAACTGCAACTTATTTATAAGTTTGTGATCACTGCAAAATGAAAAAGATTAAAAGCATTCCAGGAGATTTATGTTTGCATTTAAAATATGCCTACTTTATAAAAAATGTGTTACTTATACAATAATAATGCTTTATTAAAAATTGTGGCAAGATAAGCATAACAAAATTTACCATTTTAACCATATAAGTGGAATCATACAGTATTTGTCCTTTTGTGACTGGCTTGTTTCACTTAGCATAATATCCTTAAGGTTCATACACGTTGTAGCATGAGTCAGAATTTCATCCTTTTTAAGGCTGAATATTATTCCATGGTATGTACATACTAACATCTGTCGACAGACGGATAGGTCGCTTCCACCTTTTGGCTATTGTGAATAACGCTGCCATGAATGTGAGTGTACAACATACCTTATTTTTAAAACTTTTTAGTTTGAGATAATAATAGATGAACAGAGTTGCAAAAATAGTAAAGTCTGTACACCCTTCACCCAGTTCCTCCTAACGGTGACATCTCAAATAGCTCTAGTACAATAGCAAAACTGGAAATGTTGGTATTACTATCAACTAGACTACAGACCTTACTCAGTTTTCACCATTTAAAAAAACCCAAAACACTTGCATTCATCTGTGTTTGTGTATAGTTCAATTTTATCCCACGTACAGACCTATGAAACTACCACTATCAAGAAACAGAACTGCCCCAACTCCCCTACCTCATTCCTGTCCCTGGGCAACCACTAATCTGTTCTCCATATCCATAGTTTTATCATTTCAAGAATGTTATGTAAATGGAATCATACAGCATGTACCCTTTTGAGGTTGACTTTTTTCACTCAATACAATGCCCTTAAGGTCCAATGTATGGTTATTACGTGCATCGGTAGGCCAATTATTTTTATTGTTGAGTAGTATTCCACTGTACAGATATACCAGTTTGTTCAACCACTGACCAACAGAAGGACATATGGGTTATTTCCTATACTTTCCTATTATAAATAGTATATATACTACATTAATAATATATACACTAATAGTATATTTAAATAGTATTTATAATAAAGATGCTAAGAGCATTTACGTACAGGTTTTTGTGTGAACATAAGTTCTTATTTCTCTGGGATAAATGCCCAAGAGTATAATCACTGGGTCCTAAGTTAGTGCATGTTTAGTTCTGTAAAAACTGCCAAACTATTTTCTAGAGTGCTGTATCATTTTATATTCTCATAATACTATATTTTAAAGAACCATCTGTGATGTTTAAGTAGAATCTGTTCATGGTTAATCTATTGCTTTTTCTAAAACTTTTTATTGTTTGAAAAATAAAATATTTTATTATTTCAAGGCTTATTTCAAACTCAGATGTTAAGGCAAATATAAAGATCTGAAATCGGGAACTTTGTAACCAATCCAACAACACAAAGTAGTTTTTCTTCCTGTCACACCCTGGCAAGGTACTCTCTTTCTCCTAGGTGCAACAGGCTCTATCAGCCCCCCACATTATGAACATTTCCACATTCCTCAAACCTGTGTCACCTATCGATGGGAAGAACATGGGCTGCACATTCCCCTTCAGCAGGTCTTGCTCTGGCCCAACTCACCCTTCAGAAACCTAAGAGAGTGCCACTGCTCACGAGTTTCAGCCAAGAATGCCAACCAGCCAGTGTGAAGGAGGCCTGAAATTTTTCAGAAAATTCTTCTGTGCCCAGGGCAATTCAGTAAAATTTGTTAACTGAAGTATATTTGTTCATTGTTAACTGAAGTATTATTTGTATAATGAATTTACATATTAAGTCTGACTTAGACAAATCTAACTTTTTTTTTTAACCACAGGAAAATATGGATTTTAAAGTAGCTATTTCTACTTAACAGAGAAAAGAAAAAAAGATAGATGAGCTACTTTAATACAGTGTCTGGCACACAACCACCTCAATAAATGTTTCTTCATCCTTAATGAACTACTTACACCACACACAAGGAGTCCTAATCAATCATCCAGTTTCTTTACAACCTGAACAAGCACTTGTACGTGTGTGTGTGTGTGTGTGTGTGTGTGTGTGTGTGTGTGTGTGTGTGTCTGTGTCTCTCTCTCTCTCTCTCTCTCTCTCTCTCTCTGCAGGGAAGGGGGTGTGCTCAACCTGCCATTTTTTTGTCTGCTTATTCCAAGACCTGTAAGAGGAGAGTAAACAAGTAATGGGGATATCCAGAAAAGATTCAAGTCATAGTATACACAAGGCTCTCATGACTGAGTAGTAATGGTAGTCCTAAAGGTAGTCAGAGCAGCCCTGTGCCAGAGTAGCAGCCAAGGTGACAGGGGATATAATGAGTGAAGGAGATTCAGTATTAATCTCTCACAAGAAGAGGAGCCACATTTGCTTAAGGAGTTCTAGCCTCAAGTCTGAAATAGTCTTAGAAAAAAAAGATGGTGAGTCTCTAGGCTGAAAGCTCTGGGGCTAAGTGGCAGGGAGGGCTTGACAAGGCAGAGGAATGAAGAGGGATTGGGCTATCATCTAAGACTATCTAAGCCATTTCAAAATAGTTTCTCAAGAAGGACAAAATTGGAGGATTTAACCTACCAGGTACCAAGCCTCGGTTTAAAGCTATATGGCCACATGATAACAAAGATGCCAATGCAGTGTGGGGGGGAAAGAACAACCTTTACAACAAATGGTGCTAGATCAACTGGGGGAAAAGGTCTTTGACTCTACCTAACATCTTACCCAAAAGCCAGCTCCATACAGACTGTAGGCCTCAATGTGAAAGGAAAAACAATCAACCTTCTAGGAGATAATTTAAGAGAATATTTGCATGACTTTAGGGAAGCCAAGATGTTTTAAACAAGTAACAGAAAGCACTACTCATGTAAGAAAAAACTGATAAATTGGACTTAAGATTAAAAACTTCTGTCCATCAAAAGAACAACATTAAGAGAACAAAAAGGCAAGCCAATGCCTGGAAGAAGATATCTGCAATACATATAATTGTCAAAGACCTCATATCCAGAATATGCAAAAAATTCCTACAAATCAATGTGAGACGACCTAAAAGAAAAATGGCCAAAATATTTAAACAAAAGAGTATTTCACAAAGGTGGATGTCCAATTGGTCAATAAGCATTTGAAAAGTCGTCAGGGAAATGCACATTAAAACCACAACAAGAAGGACTTCCCTGGTGGCACAGTGGTTAAGAATCCACCTGCCAATGCAGGGGACACAGGTTTGAGCCCTGGTCTGGGAAAATCCCACATGCCGCAGAGCAACTAGGCCCGTGGGCCACAACTACTGAGCCTGGACGCTACAGTCTATGAGCTGCAACTACTGAGCCCGCACGCCACAACTACTGAAGCCCGTGCGCCCTAGAGCCAGCATGCCACAACTACTGAGCCTACACACTGCAACTACTGAAGCCTGTGCACCCTAGGGGCCGTGTGTTGCAACTACTAAGCCTGCGGGCTGCAACTACTGAAGCCCACACGCCTAGAGCCCATGCTCTGCAACGAGAGAAGCCACCACAATGAGAAGCCCATGCACCACAATGAAGAGTACCCCCCCACTCGCCACAACTATAGAAAGCCTGCATGCAGCAATGAAGACCCAATGCAGCCAAAATAAAGAAACAAACAAAAAAAACACATCACAAAACACAACTACACACCCACCAGAATGGCTAAAATTAGAACAATTTAAACTATAGCCACTGATGGCAAAGATGTGGAGCAACTGGGATTCTCTTTGGAAGTATCTACTAAAACTATACCAGGTTTATACCCCACATATATATATATATGCACTAAAAGACATGCACAAGACTCATGACAACTTAACTGAAAATAACCCAAATGTCCATCAACAGGTGAATGGTTAAGATAAACCATGGTATAGACAAACACGGCAATGAAAAGAACTATTACTATATGCAACAACATGGATGACTATCACAGACATAATGTATAAAAGAAACCAGATAAATACACACAAAATACACACTGTATAAGTCCATTTCTATGAACTTCAAAACAGGCAAAACTAATCTATGGTGGTAATTCAGAAGACTGGTTATTTATAGGGAGGGGGTAGAGTACTGACTGGAAGGGGCATAAAAGAGCCTGTTGGATGCTAATAGAGATAATGTTATTATCTCTTGACCTGGGTAGTAGTTACACAGGCACATACTTTTGTAAAAATTCACCCCATTGTACACTTACGGTTTGTGTGCTTTGCTTTGTGTATGCTATACGTCAAAAAGTGTTTCTCAGAAAATCAACATACTTAGATTAACAGCAGCTATGTTACAAGTGAATGAATATATGATCAGAGTTAAAAATATACCATTCTATAAAAAAAAAGTGCTTGTTTAACCTTGCCTTATTCTGGGATTTAAGGCTATATATGTATGCCTCAAGAGGTAGTATGGTATGGGGGAAAGATGTTGGATCTGGAGTTTGGCAGATCCTAGGTTCAGATTCCGGTTTCCCCGTTTACTATGTTTGTTAGTTTGCCCTCTATGAGCTTCAGTTTCCTATCTATAAAAAGGGGCTAGCAGTCCCTACCTTTCAATACTGTTATGAGTATTAAAGATAACAGACCTTAAGTACCTGGCACATTCTGTGCAGTCAATAAGTTATAAACTATCATCACATTTGAACTTGCACCAAGTCTGTGGCTCAAATCATAGTCTACCATTAACAAAATCTAAGCCAATGTTTGCTTAGTTGGCACAAACATTCACATGACTCTGCATATACTTTTATAGGTCACTGAAAGAATAAATCATTAAAGAAAACTATTACTAACCACATTAAAGATACATGAAGTTGACTTTACTTCTAATTTCTATAACCAATCCCTAGAAAATAGGAAACAATGCCCAAGGTTAAAAGACTGAGACCGTATCCTCTGAACCAACTCAAGGGACCAATAGTAGTCTGTTAAAAGATGGAGGTTTTGAAGTGGAACAGGCCAAGGCAACCCAGAAGGTCTCACCAGTAGTACCCTGAATTATACGGCTGTGGATACTTTCAAGTTAGAGGAACGACCACAAGAAGAAAAGCTTCTAAGAAGGTGCCTGGTTGGATTAGGATTCCACATATTCCTCTAAGAGAGAGTTAATCCTCGACCAACCCTCTACCCTCCATCATCCACACAAAGTGTTAACTACCCCAAAGATCCCTGGGCTCACATTTGGTGATAGTGGTGGGGTCTCTAAGAGGCCCTCTAGGAATCTCCCAGAATCAAACATTGAGAGTTCCTTCCAGAGAAGCTAAAAACCCACCAGAGAGAAATTCCCATCTTTTACAGGACATCAGCCCAGCTTTATCAATGTGTACATCAACTTTCAAGGCCAGATAGTACTTCTAGATGATACAATCCAGCTTTACTAAGGACCCTTCGCTCCAAACTTATTTTTATAGGGACTGGGACAGAAGTGGGTGGTGGTGGTGAAGAACACAAGCAGAAAGGTTAGTGGTAAGAAAAGGGAGAAGAAAGACAAACAATTGTATCTGAAGTTATGTTACTGATTTAGGTAGTACAAACCACACTAACAAGGCTTATTTAATGAAACACATACACAGACACACAAAATCACAAAATCACTACCTTTTTACCACAATATGTTTGAGGTTTATAATTAATCATTTGTTAAATCATTTGGGTGAATGAAAAAAAATCTGTATTTTCTTTAGAAAAATGAATGAAAATATTACATAAGCAAATAACATCAATTTGCATTACAAATGTTGCCTGCTACTGCAGTAGTTCAAATTATTCAAATCTTTACTGTAATATCCTCATGGGAGTTTTAAGATACTATCACTATCAAAATGCACTGTAAATGAATCCGCCCTGCCCATATTCCTGCTTAAGAGTCGTCTTGTCATAAAGAAACAAAAGGGAAGAAAGCCCTTCTTCTAAGCCATATGAAGATTTAAATTTAGTTAACTTTTTGGTTTTCAATACATCTAAAGATGACTGGAATATGATGTCACAAAAGTTTTCATGCCTCTAATATTTAGAATCTACGAAAGGATAATATTTTTTCTCTTTTTGAGTGCTTTGTCCTCAGCATATTAGCTCACTCACGGCTAACAAAAAAAAGAGAGCCCCTAAAAATAAAAGCTTTTTAGTAAAGAATTGAGAAAGACGGTGTTGTTTGTTTTTAGGACTATCATCCTCCCATCAACATAGGCTACAAACTTTAAGGCTACTTAATCACATTCCCACAATCTCAAAGTTGAGCATTTTTCAGATTTCAGAATTTCTTAGAACTTGACAATTTAAAAACAAAAACCCAAGATACCACTGACATCAACTGTATCAATAATATGCAATATTATTTAAAATATCTTTTAAATAAATAGTATATTCCACATACTTTAATTCTCTGCTTCCATCAATAACAATATTAATATTTATTGGGCGCTAACTCTGTGTCTATACTATGTGAAAAGCACTTGTGAATTATCTCATTTATTCCTCACACTATAGTATGAGGTAGGAATGATTATCTTCATTTTACACATGAAGAAATAAAAGCTTAAAGAGGTTAAATAATTCCTCACAGTAGTATAACTAGTAAGTCAGTCACAAGCTAATAAAAATATCTGAAGAATGTCCTATCGCAGAAATAATTGACATCCAATATTAGAATTACAAGAATCTTCCCTAAAAGTTTTCTGAAACTTCCACAACAATTTGGAAGGAGAAAAAAAGGTGCTTACGAGCTAAGATGAAGAAAGTATAATCAGGCTTCCCTGGTGGTGCAGTGGTTAAGAATCCTCCTGCAATGCAGGGGACACAGGTTTGAACCCCGGTCCGGGAAGATCCCACATGCTGTGGAGCAACAAAGCCCGTGCGCCACAACTACTGAGCCTGCACTCTAGAGCCCGCGAGCCACAACTGCTGAAGGCCGCGCCTAGAGCCCGTGCTCCGCAACAAGAGAAGCCACTGCAATGAGAAGCCCGCACACAATAACGAAGAATAGCCCCTGCTCTCGGCAACAAAGACCCAATGCAGCCCCCACCTAAAAAAAAAGAAAAAGTATAACCAACAAAAATGCCTAGAAGTGAATTTGTTTCAATATTAATGTACATAGTGGTAAAAACGTGGTAAACAATGAAAATAAACAGCAAATATCTTTATACCTAAGTTGACCACCCTCAAAAGGCCAGACTGCCAAAAGTGACAACCAAATTATGTCTTCCCTGGTTTCAATATAAGGATGAGTCACAAAAGTACAAATACACTATATATAAGGTAAATGACAATGTGAGCAGCAGCACATATTCACTCTTCAATGAGTGTTGCTAAACAGCAATAAAAGTTATTACTTTACAGAAGCTGGTTTTCAAAAATTCCTAAGAAAGAGCTTTTCTTTCATTGTATATTTTAACCTTCTATGCAAATCCATAAGGTATTTTACTTATTTGTACAGTTTCACAGTAAAACTTGAAGATAAATAAAAACATTAGAAACTGTTTTACCTTTAACTTGTAATATCAACTGACCATATTTGAGAGTTTACTAGCTATTTTTCCCAGAAGGTACTTCAACTTGAAATTGAATAAATGACACTGGATAACTGTTGATAAAAAGGCAATGAAACAGAAGCAGCAATGAGGGCAGATGCATTAGCCCTCAGAAAACCATTTTTTCCCCTAGTACCCTCTGCTCTTACATAGCTGCAGAATAAATTAGCCACGCTAAATTTCCACCCTAATATCCCTGAAACTTTACATTGAAAATAGAATCTAAAAGCAGAAACTACTTCAATTTCATGCCCCTTCACTAAAACCTTGCTTACATCCACAGTATTGTCTACAGATAATCCCTTCTGTTTTCTTTCTCAACTGCTTGCTCAGGGGCCTTCTGTTTTCTTTCTCAACTGCTTGCTCAGGGGCCTCTTTTGAATTTCTCTATTACTACTGATGCTTTCTCATCAGCCTGTCAATGTTCAAGAATCTTCCACCCTCAAACAAATCAGAGTAAATCAAAACAAATCCCTCCCTTCTGTGCCCTTATAGCTCACCTCCTCCTCCTCACCACCAAGCTTCTTGAAAGGGCCCTGTCTATTTGCTATCTCTACTTCCTAATCTCCTACACTCACTCTTCAGTCCAGCACATCTGGCTTCACCCTACCACTCCACTGAAACTGCTCTTCCAAGAGGGACTTTACTTGAGCTCAAAAGACTGGAAAGGTTGTGCAGGCACAGGCCTCTTTTGTTGACCACTGCATCCTCAGGGCCTGGCTCACAGCAGGAACTGAATGCACTACTTTTGTTCTTGCTGGGGCATTTGGTCCACTGACCCTCTTGAGCTGCCACCTCCTCCATGCCCTCGCTGGATTCTTATAATCCTAGCTCTGGTCTCCTCGTGCTCACCCAAAGAAGTTAGGAAATACCTGAAGTTAGGAAATACCTAAGTTCAATCAAGGTAAGTAAGTGTGATCTGAGAGAGGGTGGTCTGAAATACAACACAAGTGAAAGAAAACAAATCCAATCATTTTGCTGCAACCTGTCTGAGGAAAGAATGTGTGGAGAGGAACAGTACTCACATGCAGCTATGGGAAAAAAACAGCCAAAGGACAAAAATTTGTTTGTGTGGGTTTTTTTTTGTTGTTGTTGTTGTTGTTTTGCGGCACGTGGGCCTCTCACTGTTGTGGCCTCTCCCGTTGCGGAGCACAGGCTCCAGATGCGCAGGCTCAGCGGCCATGGCTCACGGGCCCAGCCGCTCTGCGGCATGTGGGATCTTCCCAGACTGGGGCACGAACCCGTGTCCCCTGCATCAGCAGGCGGACTCTCAACCACTGCACCACCAGGGAAGCCCTGTTCGTGTGTTTTTAATAGACCAAATAATATAAATATCTGCTTCAATCTGAGGCCGTTTCTCCGCATAAGTGGAGGTGTCAGCCAGTGTCAGCCAGTGTCACCAGAGCGTAATACTACTCTGGGCAGTCAACTAATTTCCCTTGCTCTTGTTCTCTGCTCCCAGCAACCTTCTTTAGTACTTCATGTAAATCTTCCCACAGATTTTGCAATCAGCTGACATGAACAGCTGACATACTTTGAAAGATATTTCTTGCTGTAGAGTTTTAAATTAGCATTCTGGTCAAGACTGGTAAGTTAAACCTCAAGAGCCCAGGGTATTCTGGGAAAAACAAACCAACCAACCCCCAAACCATACTTTGTGGGCTTTCAAAACTAAAGCCCACATCATTTTAGTCTGTAACTAAAATCTGTACACCTTGTGAAGCTCTTGGCAGCTGCCCTTCTCCTGACAGTGTTACTCTCTGTATCATAACGCCTACCATGAGAGCAACTCACCTTTTGGAGGAAAAAGCATCTAGCTAAAGTTATAAAACTGCAACCAAATGCAGTTAGAATTCAATTATCTGAGCTAATGAGAAAGAAAGCAATGTCCTAGATAATCTAAAACTCACAAATTTGGCCTTAAACTATGACCTATGTAACAGAAGATTTACCTCACAAATGATGTCTTTCCCAAGTACTATTAGTTTTACTTTAATTTGTTCCCTGACCACCCATCAATTGAGAAGAAGATGACCTAGACACACATGAGGTAACAGAAGGAAACCAGACAATGAACCAGGCTTAGAAATAGTCATAAATTATCCACAGACAATAACATAAATGGCATTCTTGGGGTAAATTATCATAAAACAAAAGCTTTGTATATCTGAAAAATCAAATGTAAACACATTCCAAAACAGTGCTCATGAGTGTGTGTGTGTGTGTGTGTGTGTGTGTGATATACAGGTACTACCACAAGTGGATCTACCTGTACTGATAACTTCATGGAAACTATGGAAGGAATTCCCATTACAAACAAATTTCTAGCTAGTTGACCTTTTAGTGGTGTTATTGCTTGGTTTAAAGTTTTACTTTCTCCTAAGAGGTAGAAAGACTAAAGGGTAAAAAGGAAAAAAAACAAAAAACAGACAACATTTATTATTTACAATGTACTATTATACCTCTGGTTACAAATGACTTGAGAATTAGCCTATTGTATAAAGCAGAATTTTTCAAAAATTTCCCCTCTGTAACTCACAGTAGAAATATATACATTGAAAAAAAAAGTTTCAGTATTTACTCTTACTGTGTACTCTTGATATTTTTAGTTCTATTGCATTTTTTCTTAAAAGCTGGTCATGATCCCCTATAGTGGATTTTACAAACCAGAAACAGGTCATAACTCAAAGTGTTAAAAAAAAAAAAAAAAAAAAAAAAAAAGTCTGACAAAAAGGATACTAAAGAGTTTAGAGAAAATGACCAAAATTAACCTCAATTTCCCCCTAATATTGCTCGCATCACTGAGGTTAGGAAAAGGCAGTGGGTAGTTCCATACTGGTACTGTGAACAATGTAAGGTAATTAAACAAAATAAAAACAAGCTGTGAAATTTGTCCATAGTCTTTACCTTTAAATTATGTAAGCAGTACAATTTAGGGCAACTTAAAACTTCTGCAGTATTTCTGGGTATTTTCTAAGGCACTGACTCTCCTATGATCAGCTTTATAAGAATAACTCATTTTCCAGTCTTGGGGCCATTGCTTAAAGTCTATATAAGAAGAAAAAAAAAAATCAAAATATTTCTGTCTAAAATCTTAGCACAGAATTTGTGTTGGTTATGTCATTATGTCTACAACAATGACAAGAACTGTTTGCATCCATTAATTCTGTTCAAGTTTAATTCACCTCACAATAATATTATCATTCTCCTTCCTTCTGATCCACTTCCTCTAAATCCAATTATTGCTTCCAGCATATAAGAAGAGGAAACAGAGCTTCTTTTAAAACAAAGAACTCCTTAATCTGGTGCATTCAAGGACAAAATGCATTCTTAAATTATGTTATTTGAATGAACCAAGTAATTTGATAAAATCAAAGTATTCCCTTTCTCTTTACAGAATTTTACATAAAAGTAATAAATAAAAAATATTATTTATTTTTCAAATTCATACTACCCTCAATCTAGGAAGCAAGCCACTTTAAAGATAAAATTAAAGACACTACTGGTGGGAGTATATATTGGTTCACATATTCCAGGCAATTTATAATATATCAGAAATTTTATAATGCATATTCTTTTGACTAAGCAATTTCACCTGCAAGAATGTATTCGACAGATGCATTCATATAAGTATGCAAAGATATTTCCACAAAATGTTAATTCCTGCATTGCTTGTTTTTAAAGAAGCAACTGAAAACAACTTAAATATCTATCAATAAGGAAATAGGGTAAATAGAAACTGTAACCATTTTTTAAAAAGATAAAGCTATATTGCTAATAGGGAAAGGTGTCTAAAACACATTTTTAAGTGAAAAAGCCTTTCTGAAGAGGCATTCTCTCTTGATTCTCCTCCTACCTATCATATCCTTTCTTTCTCCTCCTTCAGTGGATGTGTTTCTTCTGCTTGCCTCATTAATGTCCATGTTCCCCAGGCCTTGGCTTCCTCATATTCTTATCCCTGAGAGATCTCTTCCCCATTTTGTTTGATATTATCTCTTCCCCATTTTGTTTGATAATTATATGTTCACTATGGCCAAACCTCTATCTATCTGTGGCTGCCCAACCTCTGCCTACCCAACTGCCTTTTTGAATCTCTCTACCTGGATGTCCCAAATACAACTCATATCCTCCAATTCCAAAACTGAAGTCAACCTCTACTCAAAGAACAAACAGAAACCACTTTTCTTATAATATTCTGAGTTCTAAGTCCGGAAATCTGAGTGTTACCTCTGACTGTTCCCTCTTTGCCATCTCCCTCCCTCAAATTAAATGAACCACAAATTAAGTCCTTAACAACTCTTACTGTATTTAATATCCCAAGACCAATATCGTATTTCAGGGCCTCATTATTTTTGGCCAGGATTCCTGTAGTCCACTTGAAACTCCTTATCTTAGCCATAGAGCTAAGACACTCCCTCTTCCCTCCACCCAGACAACACTACCCCCTGGGTTCTCCACTGGCACTACGTTACCTCTAGGTTGTCCCATATGCCACTTCTTCTAATTTACTATTCTTATCTGTCCAGAAAACCCATTTACTAAGCCTTCAAAACCCTACTCAGGCATAGAGTTTTTCTGTGAAGTGATATCACCAATATTTATCAAGTTATTATGCGATAGGAACTGTGCAATGTACTTATTCGTACACTATCCAATTTAATCTCAAACATCCATTTTTAGATAAAGGAACAGGCTCAGAGAGGTCAAAAAATCCGCTCAAGGTCCCACAAAGGGTTATGCAGCAGGACTCTAACATTAAAAAAATCAGTGTTCTTTTCATTATGTCAGGTTGCGTGTCTGAATTAATTCTTCTTTAGACCTATCTCTTTTATTACATTTAACAAAGTGAATCAAATTTAATTCCATGTTTTTCTCCTCTAGTAGGCTATAAACCAATGTGTCTCAATCTTAGCTTTGTATTAAGTATTTTTTAATAGAATAGATGGGCCTGAATATCTGTATTTAAAAAAAAAGTTTCAAAGATAATTCTGATGGTTAGCTAAGGTTAAGAACCACTGTGTTAAGCTTCCAGAGAATATAAATATTACTGGACTTTATAACTCTGGGAATAACATAAACATCTCTAAACTTCACTGCTGAACTCATTAATATAGGTAAATCAATGAAATAGTACTTTTTCTTACAAAAAGTTTTCCCTTACTTACAGTGATTTGATTGTACAAATATTTCTTAAAGTTCTGTCAGTACACATACATGAGAATATCACTACAAAATTTAACTCTCTTAAGATTTCAAAAACAAGGAGTTCACGATAAATTAGTACTTTTCTTAAAAATGAATATTGGAAAAGTTCCTTAAAGGATCAAATTTAAATTACTGCACTAATCCTTGAAACATTTATAATTATCTATATAAATGTTATAGAATTCTTGGGGGAAAAAACCCCACATTTAAAAAATTAATCACAGTTTCACTTGCAGCTGAAACTAAGAAATGAATATGTGAACAGCAGCAACTACAGAAACTTTTCTCCACCTCGAGAAACCAAGGTCACTGGTTATCTGATTAAAATCTGTACATTTTATTCAGGTGTAACACTTGTACTGTGCTTCAAGTAAACTTCTGAAACTTAATGAGACAGAATGCTATCATCTGCTGGCTCATTATGATATAGAGGGAGGAGTCTGAAATATGCAAAGGAGTAAGAAGAAACCGTGATTTAACTACAAGTAAAAAGTAATGAATAGTCAAATAGTTTGGCTTTAGCTAAGAGAAAATTTGAATTTGATACTTGAATCTCTTGTATAATTTTTTTTTTAAGGAACAAAGATGCTATTAAAAATATTCAATGTAAAAAGAGTTAGGGAGTTCCCTGGTGGCCTAATAGTTAGGATTCCGGGCTTTCGCTGCCATGACTCGGATTAGATCACTGGTGGGGGAACTGAGATTCCCACAAGCTGTGTCATATGGCCAAAAAAAAAAAAAGAGAGTTAAGTTATTTCTTAATGATAGGTTCGTTACCTTTTTTTTTTTTTTTTTGGCGGTACACGGGCCTCTCACTGTGTGGCCTCTCCCGTTGCGGAGCACAGGCTCTGGACGCGCAGTCTCAGCAGCCATGGCTCACGGGCCCAGCCGCTCCGCGGCATGTGGGACCTTCGCTGATTGGGGCATGAACCCGTGTCCCCTGCATCGGCAGGCAGACTCTCAACCACTGCGCCACCAGGGAAGCCCAGGTTCGTTACTTTTTATAAATAGCTACTAAAAAATGAAAGCTTTAAGAGAGAAAATTAATCAATGCTTCAGATTTTGAGTGTTGCTATAGCAGACATGTTTTATCTGCAAATACTCCAGGTCAACATTTCTGCATGCACACAATAAACAATTATTATGCGAGATGATAAACCACAGCAAAACAGAAAATACTACAAAACATAAGCAATGACCAAGAAGAAAACAACAACAAAAATGTCCACTTGGGAGGGTGGGTGAGGCAGGAATGTTATTCACTTAATCCATTTAAAAAACTGTGGTCTCATTAGGATGTATACAAATATTAAAGATCCTACTCCTAGAAGTCTTACTTTGAAAAGTATCATTTAAAGTCAGCATTTAAAGAATAAGAAGATATGACTTAGAATGATTTCTATTACCTAAACACAGAATTGTTAATAAAACTGAAACAGCGATGTAGGGTTTTTACATTTATTAAGTTCATTGTTAAGGACTTTACCTTTTTTTTTTCTTCTGCTCATCTATCTTATTTTCTAACTGCTGAGTACTGTTTATAAAATTGAAAGCTCTTGTTACTTGTACAGTATACCATCACATCATAAGCAAATTGGGGTAGTTTGACCTTTTCCTTTCCAATTCTTATGTCTCTTTTTCCTTATTGATTGTGCTGGCTAATGCCTCCAATACCAGATTTAGCAGTAGTGGTGACAGCAGGAATCTAGTATTTCCCCTTAATTAGGATACTGAATTAAGGTACTGATTTTTGGTTTGAGGTATATATGTTTTATCATATTACAGAATTTTCTAATAATTCTTATTTTAAGTTGCTTTGTTTAAAAAAATCAGAAGATGGGTTTTTAAAGTGACTTTTCAGTATTTATGGAGATAATTACATAATTTTTCCTTAGATCTACTAATGTAGCAAAAATACCAATACTTATTCATAAATATTCCCAGCTTGTTTGATGTTAGGGAAGCCCAGTTTGTTTTCTATTGCAGGAAAAAGGTAAGAATTGTGTTAGATTATCTATTCAAATACATATAAGTCAAACAGAAGTATTTAACTTATTTGATCCAACTTACTCCTCACTTTCACTTTTACAAGTAGGCTTCAAAACAAACTGATATTTTCTTGTAAGTACTGAACATACTCAAATTAGTAGCATAAGTTCTTCCAGGTTTCATCTAGGCTCTGTTCTTACTCAACTCTCCCTCAAACAATCTCATCCACCTAAGGTTTAATTAGTACATTCTAGGACTCCCAGATTTCTCCCTGCAGCCCAGCCCTCAAACCTGAAACCCAGTCCAGCCAAGCCAATTCTCTACAGTCCTCTCCACTTGAGGTCCTCAAAGACCTGGAACTGGGCTTAAGAAGAACAGAAGCCAAGCTTTTCTTCCTCAAACTTGGTTCTCATCCAGGGCTCTCTAACCCTGGGCAGATGGCACCACCACCCACCCAGTCACTAAGCCAGAAACTTCAGAGCCATTCCTGACAAAGCTCCCCACCCTCCACTATCTCTAAAGAATTATTTTTATCTCATGAATCTCTCAACTTTGGAATACCTGTACCTCTTTCCAACTCTCCTGACTCCATTCTGGTGTAAGCTTCCATTATCTAAACTAGTCTCCCTGATTAGTATTCAATCATGCCCAACCCAAGTAATCTTTTAAAACGTCAATTTGGGCTTCCCTGGTGGCTCAGTGGTTAGGAATCTGCCTGCCATTGCAGGGGACACGGGTTTGAGCCCTGGTCCGGGAAGATCCCACACGCCGTGGAGCAACTAAGCCTGTGTGCCACAACTACTGAGCCTGTGCTCTAGAGCCCGCAAGCCACAACTACCGGCCCACATGCCACTACTGAAGCCCGCACGCCTAGAGCCCGTGCTCCACAACAAGAGAAGCCACCACAATGAAGGGCCCGTGCACTGCAATGAAGAGTAGCCCCTGGGGCTCACTGCAACTAGAGAAAGCCCGAGTGCAGCAATGAAGACCCAATGCAGCCAAAAATAAATAAATTAAAAAAAAAATATATATATATATATATATATATCTCATAAACAATCACAACAAATAAACTTAAAAAAAAAGTCAATCTGTTCACATCAATCCCCTGCTTATGATAAAGATTTTTAAAAAATCTTTAATAAAGTCTAAGCCATTCCCATCTCTCCAACACAGATTCCTTCTCCCTTCCCCTATAGTTTTCAATGCTCTAAACTAGGCCTTCTTTCAGTTTTTGAAAGTCAGACAATAACATTCTTTTGTGCCACAAGGCCTTTGCACCTACAATCCTATTGCATAAAACATGCCCACACATGCTTCAATTCCTAGAAGAGGTATCAATTCCTCAAGTAAGTTTCCTAACACCCTCCCCCAACCTACTACACATATTTCTTTCAGAGCATAAGAACTGCAATAACTTATAGTCTGCAATAAAAAACATAATTTGAAAAATGTGCAAACTGAGTATACTGGAAAAAACACACTGACAGGTTTAAATGTAGGAAGTAACTTTAAGAACACTATTAACTTACTTTCTAGAACAATGAAGTTATCTTGCATTTCTTTTCCATAGGTAAAAATGTCATACTCTAGAGTAGCACTGTCCAATCAAAATACAATAAAGCCACATATACAATTTAAAATTTCCCAGTAGCCAATTTAAAAAGAGGTGAAATTAATTTAATATATTTTACTTAACCCAAAGTATCCAAAATATCATTATTTTAACATGATATCAATGTAAAATCTATATTTTACATTAGTTTTTGAAATCTGGTATTTTATACTTAATGCACATCTTACTTTGGACTAGCTTTATTTCAAGTGGCACATGTGGCCACTGGCTTCCGTACTGCACAACACAGTTCTAGAAAATAATATCGTATTTCTTGTACTTAAATAGAATCAGAGATATTTTTAAAAGAGCATGACATTAAACAATTTTAACCTCTATCAACAAGGATATGGCTCACGTTTAAACCCTTCAAAAAATTTTAAATTATGCAAACATTCCACGCTACTGAAAAGCCCAAATTCAAAATAAAAATTCAGGTAAACAATTTAAAAACTGCATATTTATTGACCACCTGAGCAGATTACAGGAAGATGGGTGCTCCCGACTATTGCTAGTAGGAGTGATTTTATTACAACCTCTTAGAAAGCAATTGGTTTTCCCTTTGATTTAGTAACTCCACTTCTAAGACTCAGTCCTATGGAAATAACCAAATTACCTACAAACCTGTTCACCGAGATACAATATGATTCATTCATACATGTATGTGTGTGTGACACTCGTATATCCATAGGGAAAAAAACAAAACTAAATGTAAACCAAAATGTTTACAGTTATCTTTTTGTAGTGTGATGACTGACATATTTTTCTGTTATTCCTTTAAATATATATATTTATTGAGTGCTACTCTGTCCCAAGTGTTAAAACAGATGGATATTTGCCACTAAGAGGCATACCAGTTTTCTTTACACTTTCCACATTTTCCAAATTTTCTATAGTAAAAGTATATTACCCTTTCATAATTTTAATAACCAGAAGAATATGGAGTGAATGTTTTGGCCAAGTCAGCTGTAAAGGGACATTTTTGAGTCAACTGGGGAAGAATTTGAATATGGTCTTGAATATTAGTTTAGATGAAAATTTCTTGAAGTGGTAAGGGAGTCTAACTGACTAAATCAAAACAACCTACAAAACAGTCTGTATGATAAGATTTCATTCTGGTAAAAAAGTACACGTACATAAATATATGTGTGGAAAGATATGCACTGAACTGTTTACAGTGGGATTCCTGGGTAATGGGAGTGTAATTTTTTTTTTTGATTGACTATTTTCTACAATGCTTCTGTATGCTTCTGTAATGACTTTTTAAAAATTAAACTACACACACACACACACACACACACACGCACCTTACTGAGCATCTGCTACATACGATAGGTTCTATAAGGGGTAGGACTGAGTAATGGAGCCACAACCTTAAAGAAACTTATAATTAATTATGAGGACCAATATAGGAAGACAGTAAAAGTAATTAATACAAGGCAGAATATAAACACCAAATAAAGTAAAAGGTGGTTTTAAAGATTCTAAGAAAAAGATCTCACTTGACTGGAAAGAGTGGTGAAAATGAGAAAAAAAAACTTCATGAAAGAGAATTTGAAATGCAAAGGATTTTAATTAACAGAGGAAACGGCAGGCACTAAAGATAAAGCATGGGGCAACTGTCAAAGAGCAGGAAGTCATATCATAGAGTTTGGCTGGAATGTAGGATATATGAAGCGAGTAGGCAGTATGCCGGGAAAGTAGGCTGTGTGGGCCTTGACTTTTCAGAAGGGAGTATGTACCTCTGAAGTTTTTGAGTTTAGCAATGGGGAAAATCTTAGAGTTTAGCAATGAGTTTAGCAATGGGGAAAATCTTACAGAGGTTCCAATTGAGTTTTTTTGAGTTTAGCAATGGGGAAAATCTTAGAGGTTCCAATTCTAGTAACTGTCCTACCACTTCTCATCATCTCTATTGCTACCATCTTGGTTCAAGCCACTACTATCATTCATTCATTCATTTATTTATTTTGCGTTACGTGGGCCTCTCACTGTTGGGGCCTCTCCCGCTGCGGAGCACAGGCTCCGGATGCGCAGGCTCAGCGGCAATGGCTCACGGGCCCAGCCGCTCCACAGCATGTGGGATCTTCCCGGACCGGAGCACAAACCCATGTCCCCTGCATCGGGAGGCTGACTCTCAACCACTGCGCCATCAGGGAAGCCCTCATCTATTTATTTTTAACTTTTGATGTATTATTTATTTATTGAAATACAGTTTATGTACATATTATGTTAGTTTCAGGCATACTACATACAGATTTGACATTTGTATTCATTACGAAATGATCATTTAGCTGTATCAGTCACCAACTCCTAATGAAATCTTCCTGCTTCCATTCTTGCACTCCTATAATCTACTTACTGTACAGCAGACAGACAGATCCTTTTTTTTTTTTTTTTTTTTTGTGGTACGCAGGCCTCTGACTGTTGTGGCCTCTCCCGTTGCGGAGCACAGGCTCCGGACGCGCAGGCTCAGCGTCCATGGCTCACGGGCCTAGCCACTCCGTGGCATGTGGGATATTCGCGGACCGGGGCACGAACCCGTGTCCCCTGCATTGGCAGGCGGACGCTCAACCACTGCGCCACCAGGGAAGCCCCGGGACAGATCCTTTTAAAAGACAGATTATGTCACATCTCTACTCAAAAACCCTGCAATAGCTTCCCATCTCACACAGTAAAAAACCAAAGACATTAGAATTTTTACGAAGCCCTACAACACTGCCCTCTCACACTCTAAATTTCTGATTCCAATACACAAACATGCATGTGCACACACACATACACAAATGCCAAGAAAGTGAAGTTCTATAAGGGCTATTTTTTTTTTTAATTTGATCATTTCAGTGACCCTAGCACCTAGAACAGGGCCTGACATATAGTGAGTGCTCAATAGGTATCTGCTGTATGAATGAAAGGAAGAAAACACCATGATGTTAGTAGATATTTAACTGAAATGGTTTGTGGCATATTGTAAATATTTACATAAATAGAACATGCAGTGAATTTATTCTAATTTACTACTTAATTTTCCTCTGGAAACTACTCACCAAAATAGTGCTTGTAAATTAAGCTTTGAGCATACAGACAACCTTTAATTTATTAGCAAGTTTTCTCTGCGAAGTTTACTTAAGTTAGTTATTTGGAATAGGGGTGGTGGTGACTGAGGAGTGATAGGATGGAGTCTTAAATCTCCTATTTTTCCTCTTTTTTCACTTTTCCAAAACTCCTTACTTCCCTGCTTCTTCCCCACATATAGTGTCTTCCTTTTCTCTCTCCCAGGGAATACATCTAATCCAGACCTATAAGTCCTACCCTAGGCTAAGGGCAGAAATAGAAATTAGAAGTGTGATACAGGGCTGTTGAGATGGTTGGCAGCAATTAGAGAAGAGCCCAGGCAAGGGAAGTTACTGCAGAGGACCCCTGGGAGGGCAACAATTCTTAATTCAAATATTTTCAATTAAAAGTTCCTTATATAAAGGAAATCAACACAAAATAACACTAACTCCTTCCTGTCCTCTTTTTAAATATACACTGCTAAAGGATAAGAGTGATCCTTTTTTGTGTGTGTGTGGTACGCGGGCCTCTCACCGTTGTGGCCTCTCCCGTTGCTGAGCACAGGCTCCGGACGCGCAGGCTCAGCGTCCATGGCTCAGGGGCCCAGTCGCTCCGCGGCATGTGGGATCTTCCTGGACCGGGGCATGAACCAGTGTCCCCTGCATCGGCAGGCGGACTCTCAACCACTGCGCCACCAGGGAAGCCCCCTGATCCTTTGTTTTTAAATGAAAAACCTGAACTTTGTATTTTATTATGATTTCAAGCATACAACAAAGCTTAGAAAAATACATACAGTGAATGATCAAGTGCACACCACCTGGCTGTGTTAAATCTTAATCTTTACCAAATCTGCTTCAGATTTATTTTAAAGACAGTACAGTTATGGCTGAAAAACCATGGACTCTTCCTAGATCCCTTATTCCACTCCAGTTCTCCAGAGGTAACTTTTACTGATTTGGAATTTATCATTCCAATGCATGTTTTCATACTTTTGCTACACATTATTATACAATTCCCATAAAATATATCGCATTGGCATGTTTTAAAAACTATATAAAGAGTATATAAATGTGAAAAATAAAATTATTATATCTTGGCTCTTACTTAACATCTCTGTGCCTAAGTTTCCTTTCTGAAAAGTGGGGATACCACCTCCTAGCTTACAGGGTTGTTGTGAGGACTAAATGAGTTAACATATTGCATATAAATCACTTAGAAAAGTATCTTGCTGGGAATTCCCTGGCGATGCAGTGGTTAGGACTCTGAGCTTTCAATGCCGAGGGCTTGGGTTCAGTCCTTGGTCAGGGAACTAAGGTCCTGCAAGCCGCATGGCACAGCCAAAAAAAAAAAAAGAAAGAAAAGTATCTTGCTCACAGGAAGTAGTGTATATCAGTGTTAGTAACTATCATATAAAGTTGCAAACGAATCTGTGATGTGTGTGTATATATGCGTGTGTATATATACTGATTGAGAAAAGATTAATTATCAAAGTGAAATGTATATATACTCCATATAACACCAGATATTTCCAAAATTGTGTAAAAACTAGAAATACTTATAAATTTCAGGCTGGAAAGGTTCACTAGCCTACTTAAAGAGGAATTGAAAGTGCTAAGCATAGAGAAAAGGGTATTTTTTAACTTACAAATTGTAGGTAAAATTAAATCAGAATATCAACGTTTGATTTAAATAATGTATGATTGTTTAAAAATGCCTAAAAATTTAATGTCCTCCTTTTATGAGTTTTTGGGGGTAGGCTTGGGAGAGAAGGCGTAGGGTAATCCTTCAATGAGATGCTATTCGAAGACTTCTTAGACTGTTAAGGGAGGCACTTTAGAATTTCACACAAAATAAAACATTATTTGATAAATTTCACTATTTTTCTGAACAAGTTTTTAACTTACTGTAAGTAGAAAAAAATTAAAGTTTAAAATGATGTTTTAAAATAGGATTCACCTAGATTACAAGATTTTCGTAGACAATTGGATTCTGCGAAATTTATCAATGCAATTGTGGATACATTTTTTTTGTTTTGATTATAGGATTATTTTTATAATAGTCTCTAGGTCAAAAGACCAGAAAACACTAAAATTTAATGTCCTACATATTATGTGAATATCTATGCTTTTAATAGATATCTAGAAAAAGGTGTCTATGCCTTGAAGATTAATAATATAATGATACATAAACAGAGGAATTTGATCTAATGAGCATTTAATAGGTAACATTTACTTGCCTAGATGTTTTACACAGGATATGCGTTTTAATACATGTGAAATATCATCGTGGACAAAATTTAGAAGACTACCTTAGATACTTTGTTTAAACACATCTACTTCTGCAAAGAATTAAAAATGAGTACTACAAAAGCCAATATTTAAGTTGGCAAAGCATATAAAATGTAGAGAAATTGTGTAGATTATGTCAACACAATAGCGTTGAAACAGTTGTTTCCCTTAGAGTTCAGCATATATCCATGTCTAAAAGGTTAACAGAAAGCAACAAATAAACGTAACATCAAGGATTAAACTGTCTCCCCCTCCCATCCTACCAAAAAAACTAAAACGTAGCTGGTGAAAGGGAAGTTCAAAAGTAAAGTTTTACTTTTCTTTTCCTAAAGTGAGAACTTTGAAACGGAACTACTGATTTTGTTTCATTTGCTCCCTAGTAAAATATTTCCATGTATGGGTTAGTCCCTCCCTCGGCCCCAATAGAAGATTCAGTGGGAAACCAAGTTGTAACTTGAATTAACCGACAAGAGAAAAACCTAGTCATTCTCAGCACTTTCCTAATGGTGAAAGGATCCTACCACCGTTCACCCTATACTCCGTCCCCTGCCCAAGCAAGACGTAGCACGTGCCAAACAGGACACTTAAAAGAATAATGGTCCAACTTTTCGCACGCCGTCTGGGGAGGGGGCGCAGACTATTTCTTGAGGAGTGCAAGAAGGAAGCAGAAAAGGTCCTCTCAGGAAGGGATGATGGACCTTTGGTGCCGTCTCCTCTGCCTGTTGGAGGACTCAAAATCCGCTTGCTTCAGAGACCCTAGGAAGCATCACATTCTGGTCGAGGCTGGCCTAGGGCCTGGGCGAAGCAGTCAGTGTTTACACCTGTCACGAGGGAGGGAGAGGTAGAAAGAGGAAGCCGGAGCAAAGCCCCAAACTTCTCAACAAGCTCCCGGGAGGGAGCGGCCGGTACGGAGCTGTGGGCAGGTGGAAGCTGCGGGGTAGGGCGAGACGGTGGCGGCCGGGGACGTTGGAAAGGCTCTCACTTCCCCGGCCGGTGCCCGGGATGGCAAAGAGGGGCCGTGTGCTTCGGGCGCCGCCGCCGGCGTCCCCGCACCCGCCGTGGAAGAGGACAGAGCCCGGAGCGCGCAGGCCCGCAGAGCCGGCACCGTCCCCGCAGCCCCCAGCTCCGCGGCAGGTGCCCCCGGCCCGGGCGAGGATCCGGCCGGTGGGTTGGGCCGGGTCCCCCATCCTCTTTCCGCCGCGCGTCTGGGGGAACGGAGCGGTGGCGCTTACCTGGCTCGTCCGGGGCGGCCTCGATGGGCATGGCTCAGGGGCCCGAGGAGGAACTGGCTCCCCGGAGAAGGACCGGTTATTCGGACGCGGAGCTGGTGAGAGCGGAAGGCAGGCTGCTCTCAGCACTGTCAGCGAAGCAGCGCCATGGACGCCCACCCGGAGTTTCAGCGCTGCCGCGAGACCCCCATCCCATTACCCTCCGCCCTCTTCCGCCGCCGCCGCCGCCGCCGCCGCCGCCTCCACCTCCTCCTCCGCGGAGACCCCCCGCCCACTCCACACACTCTCCCATCATGCAGCGGGAGAACCGCTGCCGCCGACACGTCACTTCCGGGCGCAGGTGGCTAGGTCGGGGCCGGGCGCTGGTGAGTGCTGGGGGGGGTGGAGGGGAGGACACTCTGGGGGAATCAGTGTCACAGTACGCTTACCCCTGCGCAGGCGCCGTCGCTCAGAGCGCCGGCCGCCATTTTGGGTGCGGGCAAGCTGCCCTTTTTCTTGACTTCCTCCGAGTCATCGAGCTGTGAGGGGGAAAGAAGTACTCTCGCACTCCGCGGCTCCTGAAGCAGCGCTCCGGGAGAGGGACAGGTGCTCCTCAGCCGGCTAACATCAACGTTCAGCTCAGGACCGAGTTAAGTCTCTTGCTCTCTAAGTAAAAATTGCAAAGGTTTTGAAATACGGAGCCCTATCTTCTCCACCAAAAACCTACTGGAGAGCACTTATCAGCTTGCCCTTTTCGCCCAGAAAAACGACTTTTTCGTTCACCGTCTAAGTCCCTTCCTCTTTCTAATTTAAGCTGACAGAAGAGGAAGCTGACATATTGAAATAACAAAGAAGAATTAAATCAAATTTAAAATGGAAAACAAGAGGGAAAGCAGCTGCCGAACTGACAAATCGTCTTCAAGACCAACAAAAAAAAAATTGGGGGATTTTGCTAACGTATTGAGACGGTGGTCATTTTTCATAGATGCTGCGGAAGACTATTCGATGAAACTAAAGAAATCAAATCAACTTCCGCGTTTCTTTAACAGCGGTCATAACATTTTTCTATCTTCAGTCTTGGTCATTTGCATTTTTACAACCTTTCCCCTTCCTTTGTAATGTAGAACACCGGCCACTGTAAAAACCAGACCGCCAGGCTGCAAGGATTATTGTTATCGTCCGGGATGATGAGCCCGGGGGTCCTATCCTGCAATCCTGAGCCCTACCGCGTGCTCATTCTACTCACTTTTGCCAAACCTGCACCGGCAATTTGAATGATTTAAAATCGTTCCGGAATAGCAAAGCTCATCAGCTACGCAAAGAAACAAGGTTGGAAAACACCCCCTCAGTCACAGGGAAGTGGCCACCTTTTGAGTGGAGGAATTATACAAATCAGGGGAAAGATAAGGACAAAAGCAGTTCATCAGGGTTGATCCCGCCTCTGCAATGTTCTAGACAACTTGGAGCGCTAAAATAGACACGCATTTGTCTCTTTACAACTCAGTCGCTGTAAGATATACGGAGACTGCATCACTTTAAATTGGAGTAACAATTGCTTTGTGGAGATGCTGGATTTTTTGTTATTGCTCAGTCACTAAAGCAAGAAAAATCTATATAGTTTGTCAAATTTAATCCTATTGTATTTCGCCCCCTGCTGGTTTTGCTTGTGTGCAACCATATATATATGCTATATACGCGATATATATATCGCTATTATTGACCAGGAAGGAAAGAAACAAAAATATTTGTGTGTGTTTGTATAGATACTGGAAATGAATTGATTTTAGATGAACACATGCTTGTTCTAATTTGATAGCTCAACTAAACAGAAATATCAGAATAAGAGCATATGACAAAATCCTAAAGCAGACCCTACATCAAGAAAATGTTTAAACGGAAATAATAAATTTAAACATCAAAATATTAAAAAGAAAACTGCGTTCAGAAAAATATCTTCCTAATTTCTTACATAACATATGATTACAAAATGATGATTTTTGTCAAGTAAATGCAGGAACCAATTCTATTAACTTAAGGACAACAATACAGAAATCAGTGTCCAACGTTGTATATAGAAATTGAGTCACTGTTTGGCCAGCTGATTTGTGAGCAATCAACCAACTTGTAATTGGTAATCTTACACATAATTCTGAAGACAGCATTCCAATGCTTATGAAATTGTATTACAAAAAGAAAGTATCTCTGAATGTTTTGAAGATGATGAAAACATTAACATTCATTGTATTTGCATCCAATGATAGTATTGTTTTTATTTGCTTTTTAAAAGTTATGACCAGGGCTTCCCTGGTGGCGCAGTGGTTGAGAGTTCCCCTGCACTGGCAGCAATGTCTGGAGAAACTTTTGGTTGTCACAACTCGGGTGGAGGTGCCACTGGCATCTAGTGGGTAGAGACCAGGGATGCCATTCAACATCCTGCCATGCAGAGGGTGGCTTCCACAACAAAGAATTATTCAGTCCAAAATGTCAGTAGTTGCTAGGTTGAGAAATCCTGCTCCAGGCCACCCTGAAGCTGCCAGGTGCTACTGTACTGCTTTGGCTAATTCTGTCCACTGGGTCTGTTAATCCTGGGCCCCTCAAGTGTCTGCTACTGCACCTAAAAACGTAAAAGCACTCCAGGAGCCAAATTTCTGCACCAGCTTTCCAGAGGATTCCTTACTGCCATTTTGGGCTTCTTCTGGTGTGTTAGAGCTGACAGAGACAATAATTTTGGTGTTCTGGCCTCTGGGCCCACTTAAGTACACCAGACCCTAAATTCTCACAGCTCTGTAGCTCCCATGAAGTAAATGTTGCTGTACTGCTTTCCTTGTTAGAAAATCAGGCCAGACTTCTCCCAGGATGGGGCAAGAAAGACTTGTTCAGGGGCTATGCTGGGATCTTTCTCTTCTCTAAGCTAGAGAAGAGGACTTGTCTTCAGATCCCAGAGAGGGTCTTTTCCTCCCTTCATTAATACCATCAAGATGAGTGTCTCTCAGGTGAGCAAGTAAGCCTGAAGCTTAGGGCTCAGAAGCAGACAGCATCCCTGTGGGCTGGTTATCATTCCTCTCCACACCTTTCGTCCTGCCATGACCCTGTCTTAGACTATTTTGCCTCATGAAGCTGGCGTATATTATTTTTGCTTTCCCCTCCCCAAACTAAAAGACAAAGACAATTGGCCACAATGAGCCTGCTGATATGATGCAATGTGAAGTACACAGATCACAGATGAAACATACAGATCACGGAAGTACACAGTATTCTTGCCAAATATATTTAGCCTGAATCTAAATAAGCCTTTAAATCTATGTTCCATTTTACAGGAAATGCTGGAGGAACCAGTTGAACAGCACTACAAAGACACAGTCATACCAATCCAGTACCTGGATTATTGGACAAAACAAATAACTTGGTCTCTTCAAAAGGGATATTCTAGATTAAAAGAGACAAGGGAAATAATAACCAAATGTAGTGTGTGGTTCTTAATAGGATCCTGATTTGAACAAAACAGTTATAAAAGACATTTTGGGGGTAACTGAGGAAATCTGAATGTGGATGGCCATGAAATCCTCTTGAGAAATTATTATTAACTTTTTTAGATATAATAATGAAATTATGGACATGTATGAGAATTTCCTTACTTTTTGGAAGTGACTAAAATATCGTAATAAGTGTAATTTATTTTAAAACGGTTCAGAAAAAAAGACCATGTACATAGAGATAAGGAAAATATGGCAAAATGCTAGCAATTATTGAATTGAATCAAGGTGGTGGATATCTTGGTGTTTTTTGTACTATTCTTTCTACTTTTCTCTATTTTGAATATTTTCATAATGAAAAGTAAAAGAAAAGACTTAAAAATGCCTGAGCATATGAGGTTTGGATTTCCCTTACATTTATTTCCAAATTACTGCACACCCTAGGCAATCATTGTCAAACACACATCTCTGATTCTGGAGCAGATCTTGTAAACAGTGATCTTGTAAAGTGTTTTAAAGATATAGAAAGGAGAAAACAAGCAAGGACTGCAACTCCCAAATCAATTGTAATTAGTTTAAACCCTCTAATATGCACAAATACGGTAGAATTACAATTCTGTTCAACAAGGAGCGGTTCTAACGCAGCGTTAGCAAGAAAACAGCAAGAATTATGTTATCATGAGTACTGCACTATTTAAGTGGCAGTATCAACTGAAGTTCTCTCTCTGACTTTCCAATACTGTTCCCTCCGCATGGAATGCCCTTCTTTCTGCTTCTTACAGTGGTCAGTTAACTTTTTTTTTTTTTGAGAGCTCAGCATCTGAACCCCTTTTCATACACTTGAGACAATTGCTAACTTATGAGACTAGGTGGGAGGCAAAGCCTTCCTCCAAGTATAAGAGCTGAAAGTGCCAGTATGGGGACTTAAAGACAGCTGCAGGGTTTTTGCCCCTCTTTGCATTTTGAGATGGAGTTTATCTTCCTTCTACTTGAGTGTGTGTTAGCTAGTGGCTTGATTTGACCAACACAAGTGGTGGAGACGGTGCTGTGTAACTTTTCAGGCTGAGCATTAAGAGATCTGAAGCTTCTGACTTTGCTGCTTGGAATGCTCCCACTTTGAAGGGAGACACCATGTGAAACGTACAACTTCTCTGAGAGCACTGTGCTGTGGGAAAGCCCAATCTATGTGAAGAGGCCCATTGAGGAGAACTGACTGCTACAGTTCCATCTCTTACTCAGTCTTATTTTTTCCTCAATCAAGTAATGCTCAGCCAATCAAATTGGCTAATTAAGCAGAAAATAAATTTATTAAAATAATATTAGATGGCTGGCTGAACTCCTAGCCAACAGCCAGCCATGTGAGTGAGCCATCTTGGATGAGCCTTCAGATGATTTTAGGCCCAGCAGACATTACTTGGAGCAGAACTGTCCGTCTGAGCCTAGTCAACCTACAGAATCTTGAGATATATTGTAATAATTGTTGTTTGAAGCCACTGTTTGATGTTTGGAGCCACTAAGTTTTGAGGTGGTTTGTTAGGCAGCAGTGGGTAAAGAAAACAGGAAGATGTTGACTTTCCTAGCTTCCTTTGCAGCTAGGTATAGCATGTGACCAAGGCTTTGCTGACCAGATGCCTCTCTCTAGACTTTCATTTAGGAGCTCATGACACACAGAAACAAGAACATGGAGAACTTTTGCTGATGGTGATGGTAGCAGTTGCAGCAAGACTGAACTTATGAGGCAGCAGGGGCTAGTTGCTGTTGAATGTCCAGGGCCAGTGGCACTGGCAATACCAGCTTCGGCTGCATCCTCACTGGACTAGATCTCTGGCGTGATTTGGGGGGATGTTTCTGGCTGCATGGACTCTGAGCCTGGTTCTTGAGTCATTCAGGAAGTTCCGTGAGCTATCTACTATCATCTTAATACATTTCTTTTCTCCTTAATCAGCCAATGTCAATTTCTGTTGCTTGTGACTAATGACTCTGAATGATACATCTTTTTTATTTTTTCTTTTGGCTGCACCGCGCGGCATGTGGAACTTTCCTGACCAGGGATCGAACCTGTGCCCCCTGCAGAGGAAGCGTGGAGTCTTAACCACTGGACCACCAGGGAAGTCCTCCTTTTGTTTATTTATTTATTTAGTTAGTTAGTTAGTTAGTAGTATTATTATTACGTATGGTACTCCTTTTAAACCAGCTGGCTTCTCTTTTTCCCTTAAGATAAAATTCAAAGATCAAGAATTACTCCTCCTACTAACCTTTACTGATATCTTCCCTGTACTTGGCCCCCTACTCAAAGTTTTTGCTCCTCTTCTAAGCCCCTGCAGTGCCTCGTGTATACCCATGATATTGTTCTTATCATAAGCATTGTAATTTCCAATTTCTTAAACTATCTACCCCATTAAACTCACAGCTTTAAAGGAAAGAACTGTATTTTTCATCTCTGTGTCCCTAGTGCCTTGTGTAGTGTTCATCTAACAGCTATTGGATAGATGAGTAATTGAATGAATGAAATTGATGGTATGAAATTTAGTATGTTAAAACAGCTCTGGACATAAATAGGCATCATTTCAAAGTTTCTCTTTTTTTTTAACCATTTACATTCTTGTCATAATAGAACATTGATAAGGTTCTACTGACAATAAAAATAGAGCAAATTTTAAAGGACTGCTTTTATAAAATACCGCTATAAATTCTTTAGATATTACTTATATCCATAATCTTAATGGATTCCTTTTCAACCTAGTAACTATTCCCTTTTTATGAAGTGCCAGAGAAATTTTCATTGTTATTCCAATGATTACTTTTATTCTTTTTGATATAAAAATGATGAAAGTGTAGGTCTAAAAAAAATCCATTTAGGGATATTCCCTAGAGTACCTTAAATTTTTGAGAGGAAGAGTTGTATAAGAAAAATCATTTTAGAAGCAAAGAGCTGATAGATACACATCATGGAGCTTCTAACCTTATGATTTAGCAAAGCAAACATGTTCTCATTTGAGAAGAGCATAGGGTTAAAGGTGAGTGAAAATATTTGCATGGTCAAAAATTTAACTGGCGAATCAAAATTCTGTGTCAGTTTGTGTCAGTCGAAGTTCCACAGGTGATGGCAAAATGCACCAAAAGTTGAGAACTACTAAGACAAGGGACCATTTCTTTTCTTTTGGCTATTAGCTTATTATTTAACCACTTAACAACATTAACTGGTATGTCCACTCTCTCAATTTGATCTGCATTGTCATCCATCCTTTGCTTTTTTCCTTCATTCTTTCTACATATTTCCAGAGAAGCCACATTTTATTTTTACTAAACAGAGAAATATCAGTGGCAATTAAGATAAAATGTTAATATCTGCATATTCTCAAAAATGAGTAGGCATCTGTGATGAGGAATCAGCACTTCCATAATCAAAGACCCTCATGTTACATGTTCTAAAAGTTAAAACAGAGTTCCTTATTGTCCTACTGACTCTTGTTCTTTGAACAAATACTGTCACTCCCTTCATTTTCAAATGTATACTCTCAGTTTCTCCTCTCAAATAACTGTCTGAAGTTTTTTTAATAGGTGAGTCATGTGTCCCATGCTGTCCACCAATTCTGAGAATGGGTGGAGAAGGGGTCTCTGTTATCCCACTTCTATCCTTCAGGTTGGGCGTTTGCCAGAGATGGATAGCCCATGTTTTCACAGCAGGTGCTTTGTTTGGACCCATATTCCAGGTGTCACAAGGCCTTTCCTGTGGTTCACAGAGCAGTTCCTAGAGTAGTGTGGGGACAGGTTGAATCTTGGGTGGTACTTGGGTATAAAAGAGAACCTATAAAATCAATGCACTAAGGAACTGGGGTTGGTGGTTCCCAGCCACTGGCTTGTAGCCCTCTCCTCCTTTCTTTTGGCAATGCAGTTCTTATAAATAGCAAAGGCTTGTGTTTAAATTGGGCCTGTCAAATTTTCTTGTCCCTACAATATATATTTGTAATTTTTGTACCTTTATGTACATAATTAAAAATTTTAAAATTATAAAAATGCAAAAAACATCCAGAAATATTTTTCATCAGATAATACATTATAATGGAAATACAGAAAAAGGGGAAGTGTCTCCTACAGTAATTCCACAATTCTCCCTCCTTAGCGATAACCAGTGTTAGCAGCTTGCTAATATATACACACCTGTGGGGGCGAGATAGGTAGTTATAGGTTTTTTGACCTATATAAACACAAACATTAAAAAAATAAAGGTAAGATAATATTATAAATACTATTTTATGATCTGTTTTTTTTCCTATGGAATCATGTTGGGTACCTATTTCCATGCAAATATATAAAAACCTATCCTAGCCTCCGAAGCTTCCCCCCTCCGCCACCCACAGTCTCCACCAGTGAACGGGCTTCTAGTGTGTGGAAACTTTTCCTCCTTCACGGCTCCCTCCCAGAGGTACAGGTCCCACCCCTGTTCTTTTGTCTCTGTTCTTTCTTTTTTCTTTTGCCCTACCCAGGTATGTGGGGATTTTCTTGTGTTTTGGGAAGTCTGAGGTCTTCTGCCAGCATTCAGTAGGTGTTCTGTAGGAGCTGCTCCACATGTAGATGTATTTTTGATGTATTTATGGGGAGGAAGATGATCTCCACGTCTTACTCCTCTGCCATCTTGAAGGTCCAACCTTCGTGAATCAGTTTTTATTAAATGGAATCTATAAAAAAAATCACTTCGATCTAAAATATTTTGTTTATTCAATGTTGTATTTAAATGCCCTGCTCTTTGCTGATAAGGAAGCTGAAGTGAAGACCCAATGAACTAAACCGAAAACCTTTGTTAGCTGACTTACAGGGATAGTGATGAAGGTCTCAGATTAGAATAAATGTGTCTGTGCACTGATATCCATCAAGGTACACATTTCCTCATTACTTATAAAGGGATAAAACTGCCATCGTTGTCAAATGGTTTTTCTAAAAATGTAAACCTGTTACATCTGTATGGACACGAAGGCTTGTGATAAAGGCTTAGAGAGGTGTGGAAGGTAATAAAACAATTGTAGGGGATGATGATGGTTTGTACATTGCCTGTTATTAACACATGGAAATATAGACGTGAACTTCCATTAAATTCAAAGCATTTTTCTCCTCCTTTCTTACTGTTCTCCAGGTTTTTCTTCTTTAACACCATAGTGTGATTTCTGGTGTTTGAGGCAGCAAACACCAGCTCTGTTATCTTCCTTCTGAGTGGTTTAAAAATGAGTAAATGAAAGTTCTTCTGACAATTTATAAACCTAAAACCCAGTGAGGAGTTTTGTTTTTCAATAGTGTGAAAAAAAAAAATCTGAGCTGAGAAACTGACTCTAGAAAGTGGCACTCACACCACAGGCCTGATGACTTGCAGAGTAACTGTAAGGACATCCCTGAAGTAGAGCCTCTCCCTATGGCATGGTGTCTCTCTAGCCCTTTCCTTTCTCCTGCCCATCCTCCTCCCAAACCCACCTCCTCCTAACCTCTCTGAGGGAAAACTGACTCTGTTCTCCACCACCTCCACCTCTAGATCCACTCAGTGTGTGTAACCCAACCCAGCAAGGTGAGTCTTGGGCTCTCACCAAGCAGGCCATCTGCTGTTCCTCAAGCTTACCCTTGGGGTCTCAAGACATCTATCTATACATTTTTTGTTTTGTTTTATTTATTTTACAAAGATGGAATCATCTGACTCCAGACATACTTTTGGGCAAATTTGCTTTTTTTTTATGATTTAAATATTATTTACTATTAAGAGTAAATTTTATATTTAAACAAACCACACTGGTTTTATTTAATCAAAGTACCTGTAGCAAATTCCAATAATAAATATTCAAAATTAAGATGTTAAATAAAGCCTTGACTTCCTTTTTTTTATAATTTTTTTTCACACACACACACACACACACACACACACACACTATATTTTATTTTTACAAGAGATAAACAGACTGACACCAAGCATTGTAAATGGATGACCACAACAAAAGCAACAATGATTGCAATTACCAGACACGAAACACACTCATACTATGTCATAATATTGACATTCAGTCCAGTAATCCTCCACTGTAACAGCTCCTTTACTTTGCAGTGAAAATTGATTTGTATATTTTTTGCCTCTGAGTCCTTGTGGGATTTTTTTTTATTATTATTCAAACAGAAAGTCACAAAAATTATAATCATCAGTTCACTCAGTCCCATGTAATTAATTTTTTTTCATCTTGATCTTTTGTTAGCACTTTTATGAATTCATCAGTTTTCCATTAGAGTTCTAAAAACGCTTATTCATTCAGTTCAGCAGTATAGTCAGTTACCAGAAACCTGTACTTGTCAGAGTCTTTTCCATGAATTCCTTGAAGATGAAACCCTTTTATAGGAACATTTTTGCAAAAGCATCAGAGTACATCCAGAACTGTCTGTAAATGACAAAAGACTTAAAAATGACCACGGGTAAAGATTCAATGAAAGTTCATAATAATGCAATTGACAAGGAAATTTAGTTATTTCTGAGATATAAATTTTGAAGTAATAACTAGAATTATGACTTATAACATTATACTAGAGCATATAAGATTTTTAGAAATTTCATGTAAGCGAATTTGCTTTCTAAGAAAAAACTCAGCAATATATTATGGACATTTCCCCCATCAATTTACACAGTGCTTTCTCCTTTCTATACCGGTATGGTACACCATAATATGCTGCTATAATTTTTTTAACCAAGTCCCATGATGATTAGCATGAAGGTGTCTCTGCTGTGTTTTGCTGTGACAAATAATGCCATAATTTCTTGGTGGATTTGTCTGGGAAGTGGGGCAGAAAGTGGAAGGAAAGGGGGTAGTAATCTGGAGGATGTCGAAGAGCTGCAAGCCTAGTTTTGGATGTGATGGTAAGCACCTCCAGAGTGCAACTGGATGCCTTGGAAATGGGGTGACAGTGAAGGAGGGAGGAAGTGGAGAGGGCAGCAGAGGAGGTGGGACAATGCCTGGACCCATGGGCAAGCTCACCCACCCACCCGCTCACTCATTTTTAGGCAACCAGTAATTTCTATCAGTTACCAACATGGTATTAGAGAGGCCCATGTTAACTCATCTTTTCCCAACCTAATGCCTTACCAACTAGCTCTTCTATGCCTTAGTTTGGAAAGGTAGGCTGAGACCAATCCATGGAGGGCCTTTACTTCTGCACCAAGGGGTCTACAGCAATTGGGGGGCTGTAAGTGGACTTACAGTTCTTCAGTTCTCAGGTCAGAAGTTGACTTTGCAAATACCGAAGTGTTCTTAAGAGATAAACAGCACAATTAAAGAACAGCCAGCCTTGGGAAAGAACACAATATATGACCTGTCTGGTTGTGCTTCAGCTCAGTTGTTTATCTCCCAGGGGTAGCCCCATTCTATTCATTTAATTCCACATTCTTTGTACTCTTTAACTGTCCATCACTATGTCCCCATAGCAGCTTCCCTCCTTATAGCCCTGCTGGTTCCTTCTTTTTTTGTCTTCCTTTCTTCCTTCCTTCCTTTCTTTTTCTTTCTTTCTTTCTTTTTACCATCGGTGGATTCATAGTAATTGTAACACATATGAACTGTATATACTAAACTACACGTCTAACCGCAATCTAACACCAGTTCCCAAATAACAAAATGCTGCAAATTCTAAATTTTGTAGAGTATTACTGTAGCCTTTAATTTAATTAATTCAATCTTCTGTGCAGGAATGACCACATAGGAGGGCTTTCATTCCCCTTCCTTCTATTGTTGTTCACCTTTTGGTTAAAGCATGGCTTTGCTTCCCAAACCTCCTCCAACCTGCACTCTGTTCTTGGGTTCCCCCTTGGGCAACCTGCCATGGGGCTTCTGGTTGACCTGGGGTTTCGCAGGCTGTGTTACTCAGTCTTTGTTCTTAGGACCAAGTAAAGGCAACTCTCTTTGCTGTTTCACACAGGCTGCTATTTGCTGAAAAGCCTGAGCCCACGGAGAAGCCCTTTAAGGCTTGGAAGAAGGTGCTGTCATCATTCAGTACCTTGTTTCTGGCATCAGTCTCTTATGTCTCTCCCCCTGCCAACCTTTTCCAATGCCTCTCTGCAGACCTGTCTCCCTCCCTGCCAGGGCTTTCAGCCTTCATTTCCCCAGGAAATGATTTTCTCAGTCTCTCCACAAAAGCCCAGGAGGAAAGGAACTGGCCTTTCGTTCATAATGGGCCACAGTGTGATGAAGGAGTAAAAGTTGTCTGGTGTTGATATAAATGCATCTTCCCACAAAAAACAGCCGCTGCTGTCACTGGAGCTGGGAGAAAGCTTACTTTGTTTGGAACAATCAATGATAGGGTTAGCAGAATGTCAGCATGTCACGGAGTGACTTAGAGTATCTAACCAGATGAGGAAATGAAGATCCATTTATTTTAGTCATGGTGTGTATGAATGGGTACGTGTGCGTGTATGTGTGTGTGTGTGTGTGTGTGTGAGAGAGAGAGAGAGAGAGAGAGAGAGACAGAGACAGAGACAGAGACAGAGACAGAGAGAGAGATTTCTTTCCTTTGTAAAGGAGCTAGTTTCTGAAATGGGGATGGCTGGTCTCCAAGGGGATAATTAGGATTTTTAACAGCTTACTGTGAGTGGAACATTTCATTTCTCTAAGTACTGAGAAGTGCAGGCTAATAGTTATCCCAGCCATCAGTTATTCTGCCAAAGATTTCTATCAGACTTAGACATTCAGATAGATGTTCGAACCAGCACTACGGTCAGCAGAGACCTGTAAAGGCTTTTCTGGAGGAAATCAATCTGTACCCAATGCATTATCCAGGCATGTTTGTTTTTCCGATTCATAAGTCATTTTGTTGTCAGAGTAGCCTTTTTATTCCTCTTAACTTTATATTGAATTCTTCAAGGCAGGTGTTCCAAATCCTTTTCATTTTCTCAAAGAACTTCTGACCTCCCCCACCCCCATAGATGACCTCCACACCTAGTTTACTGAGGGGGTCAAGGCCTCAGCTCTCCTCTCCACTCTCTCAATTTGATCTGCATTGTCATCCATCCTTTGCTTTTTTCCTTCATTCTTTCTACATATTTCCAGAGAAGCCACATCTTATTTTTGTTCCCAAAGCTAGCCTTTTCTGGAGTTCTTGATTTTACCAGTAACTCCCCATCTCCACCTCCATCAACCATTATCTCCCTATTTCTGGCATCTTCAAGATCCTGTTCTCTTCTAGCTCATTGAAAACATACCCCAATGTCTTGACTGCAAAAACCTATAGCATGACTATGCTTCCCTATCAGAATCCAGGCCCTAGTCAATTTACCTGGAACCACAATTTCTATTAAAACTGGCCTCTCGTAAGTCATCAATAGACAGCACATCCAATGACCTCAGTCCTTGACACTCCTGACTATGAGCCATGCTTAGAAAAGGGGAACAGTGAAGATTTGAGAGTGAGAGGCACATAAATGAGATTCCGGAAGGGAAGGGCCATTTTGCAAGCAGTCATTGAAGAGGTAAAGCTGAGTCGAACACACCAGGCCCTTGGGCTTTGTTCTTTTTCTGGGGTCAGAGGGGGCAGAGTTGGCTCCCAGGCCCTACTGTCAGAGCCAGACAGAAGATCCTGTCCACCCTGGTGGGCTTGGGTTCAGCACTGCTTGGGCAGAGGAATGGCCATGTGGCTTTTGTTTTGGGGATTTGAACAACATCCCAGAGCCCACAGGGAGGTTTCCCCTTACTTTATGGACTTAGGCATATTGCTAATGCTCACCCCAAGTGAGCTTTATCTAATCTAAAGAACCCAAGTTACTCCAAATCCAACACTATATCCAGGAGTGGAAGACAACTTAGATGTTCTCTCTTTCTTCGGATTCTTACCACGGATTCCATAACACCATGCTCTTCATGCCTCTCGCCTTCCTCTCCCACTGGCTTATCAGTTGCATGTGCTGTAAAAGTCAAAACACTTTAGGCTCCCACAGGTTGAAACGGCAGAGCCACAAGATGGAAATAAGTTGGCCCCTGGAGTCACTTCACGAAGGATAGATGCCTGGAAGAATCACTCTACTCCTGTTGGATTTTGTGTGAACAAGAAATAAATCTTCTGTTATATTAAGCCACTGAGCTGTCGGGGTTTACCTATGACTGTAGCCTGGTCTATGTAGCTACAAGAGCTTAAATGCCTGCAGGGGCCTGACCAGGAGGCAACTGAAATGAATGAAGTAGCTGAGAGCCTAACAGAGAGCAGGGACTCGGGTGGGGAGGGTACTACCCTGACTCTGGGACTAAGCTTGCCCCATTACAGGGGAAGAGTTGCTGCTCAGATCTAGCTCATTCTCTTATGGGATACTTTGGAGCCAGCATTGCCAGATCTTAACTGAATATTTTCTCAAGAAAAGCTGGGAATCTGGATGTTGATGTGAAATCTCCCAACTTTTTTTTTTTTTTTTTTTTTTTGCTGTACGCGGGCCTCTCACTGCTGTGGCCTCTCCCATGGTGGAGCATAGGCTCCGGACGTGCAGATTCAGTGGCCATGGCTCATGGGCCCAGCCGCTCCACGGCATGTGGGATCTTCCCGGACCAGGGCACGAACCCGCGTCCCCTGCATTGGCAGGCGGACTCTCAACCACTGCGCCACCAGGGAAGCCCCAAAATCTCCCAACTTTTTAAATGCTGGCAGTTCATATGGATTAAAAAACCAAAACACAGACATCTTTGCTGTTTCCTAAATGTCTTAGGTATGTTTCTGCTTCAAGGTTTTTGCACTTGCTGGCCCTTCTGCCTGGAATGTTCTTCCTCTAGGCACCTGCAAGGCTTGTTTCTTCTTCTCCCATGCCTTTGCCCAAATGTCGCCCTCTCAGCTTTTCCCAACCACCCTCTTTAAGACCACAGCACACTCTCCCTCCCACCTTATACTGTCTCCTCCTTCCCTGTTTTTTTCTTCTCCATACTATTTACTACCTTCTAAATAGATAATTTAAAAAACTTATTGATTGATCTGCACATTTCTACCATTATGATCAAAGTATATGAAGGCAAGGATTTTTTTGTCTTGTTCACTTTTGTATGTCAAGTGCCTAGAATAGTACCTGGGACATAGAAAATGCTCAACATTTATTTGTTAAGTAAATGAATTTTTAAAAACAGCCAGTATGTGGGTCAGATGATGCATAGCTGGAGATCTGATTTAGTTCATGGGTCATGAGTTTACAACTTCTGTTTTAGACCCTTACTGAGAAGTCCTTGGAGAAAAGTGCCATTTAGAGCTGCAAGCAGTTTCCCACCTCCCACAAAGTAGATGTTTGATTCATTTTGTTCTGGGAAATAAAACACAAGGAGTTTCAGGAAAAGTCTTATAAATTCCAGGGAGTCCCATGCCTGCCTGTATTTTCACAGAATACTATTTCTCATCTTGTCTCTGCTCAAAATCCTAGAATTGTTCACAGCCAAATTTCTGTCTCGGTCCTGGTGTGGGGACGAGTTGTGGTTCCCATAGTTACACCAGCCAATACATTCCCTTTTGCTTATTGAATTGGTTTGAGTTGGGTTTCTGTCACTGTGAATGAGAGTCCTGACAAATTTAATGTGACTTTGGGCGAGCTGTTTCATGTTTCTGAGTCTCAGCTTCCTCACTTATAAAAAGGTTGGGGTCAGATTAGATAAGCAGTAGAGCCCTTTCCAGGATTTTAACATTTCAGAATTCTAGCACATTTAAGGTCACTGATCTGTGGAGCCCAAACATTTATGACTGTGGGCAAACTTGGTTCCCTGGAGCCACATGCCACTCTTGGCCCCCATTACCAGCAGCCCCTCTGACTGTCTATTGCTCCCACCTCCTTTGGGGGGTTGGTTTTTCTGGTCGCATGTTCAGAACTTGCTCCTGTTGGTAGAGTCACATGCATTGTCCTTCTAGTATCTCCAGATATGTCCTCCAACATGATCCTTGTGGACACATTTTTCTTCTTCCTGACCCCAGCTCTTATTTGTCTTTTCCCCTTTCTTGTCCCATGCCTCACTAAAGTCATATTTACTTAATCTGCAGCAGACATTTTTAGATCTTTCATGCCCTATTGTGTGTCTAGACTGTTCTCCCTTTTACTGCCTCCTTCCATGATCCTCTGGGATGGGTAGGAAGCTTACTTTATCAACTCAGGTTAGAAAGCTACATTATTTTCTTTAAATCATCATAGAGTCTGCCTCTGAGTCCCCATTTGGCAGGGCTGGAGACAAATTCAGTCTTCGTCATTATTAGGGATACCTCCCTTCATTCTAGAGTCAGGCAAAAGTCTTGGGGCTCTTATACAGAGCAAAACATTTGGAGGGGTCCCCCCAGTTCAGGGCAAGTTGGCTACTGTGGATATGCTCTTTTCCTAGCCCACATGGCAACCCGGTATCTGGTAGCTGCTGGACCACACTTGGGCATGAAAATGATAATAACAATAACAGCAACAACAATGTTTATGGAATGTTACTAAAGTGCCAGGGACTCAATAGTGCTTTACAAAAATAATTTCATATGAGCCAACTGCTCTTTGGCCCAGAACATACTTTTCCCAGATAACTCACAGTTCTCCCTCATCTCCTGTAAGTCTTTGCCAAATATTATGTTCTCAGTGAGGCCTATCCTGACCACCTGCCTCTGTGCCTCATCCCCTACACTCGCCATCCCTTTTCCCTGCTCTACTTTTGTTCCCATAGCACATTCTAGGCTATATGATTTACATACTAATAGTGTTTTCTGTCTGCCTCCCCCCAGTAGAATGTAAGCTCTAAAAGGGTAGGATCTTTATTTGTTTACTTCTATCTCTCAAGCCCCTAGAACAGTACCTAGCATATAGTTCAATAAATGCTTTGGGGCTTCCCTGGTGGCGCAGTGGTTGAGAGTCCGCCTGCCTATGCAGGGGACACGGGTTCGTGCCCCGGTCCGGGAGGATCCCACATGCCGCGGAGCTGCTGGGCCCGTGAGCCATGGCCGCTGAGCCTGCGCGTCCGGAGCCTGTGCGCCGCAACGGGAGAGGCCACAGCAGTGAGAGGCCCGCGTACCGCCAAAAAAATAAATAAATAAATAAATGCTTTGGAATATGTGATTTTAATTTTCATGGATGAGGAAACTGAGGCACATAAAGGGAAGCAGCTATCCCATGGCACATAGCCAGCCAGTGGTAGAGCTTGAGTTTAAGCCCAGGCCACCTGATTTCTTTTAACCACTTTGTGTGAAATGGGTACCCCCAGACCCCCATCTAGCCTCCTGAGGTGCATCAGTCCTCCCAGAGGCCCTGCTGTATCCCTGGGGCATTAAGAGAGTACAGTGTGGGTCCCAATCCTCAATGAACCCATGAATCTCCCTCCTCCTTCTGCTCACCCCCCATTCCCTTCCCTAAACACTGCCCACTTCCAGAGTAATAGAATATCCTCAAGGAGATTAAAACTTTCATTTAGGCCAGGAAAAGAGTTTATCTTCTGGGAACACCACCTTTCCACTTAGCAAGTGCTCTTGAGGCTAAGAAATATAAGGATTGGCCACTTTCTTGGAATGAGGAGGTGGGGTATCCAGAAGACAAAACAGAATTAGCTTTGAGTGTGAGTGAGTGTGTTTGTAATGAACGTGCCTTTTATACCCTGAGCTCCCTTTCCTACACCACTGCAAGATCGTCTCTTTTCTTCCTTTAATTCCAGTTCCCAAGTCCAGCCATGCTACAAATACCTGCTGAAGCCCCTCTGAATGGAACAGGCTTGCGCAAAGCCCACCTCCCAAGAGGACTGGAGGGAGTGGAGCTCTCATGGCAAATGTGAAAAAGGATTGTCTTCCTATTACTGGAGGATTTCCCCCAGTGTTTCCTCAATAATTTCAGCTGCAGCATTCATTTAAAGCCTCCTGCAAAAATGACTCCTCCACATTTGGTGAGAAGGACAGCTTTTCCTTTTTATAAAGTCCCCTCCACTACCCACCCTGCGCACTGGGTAAGGGGTGGAAGAGTGTGTGTGGTGATGTTCTGAAACAGAGGAGCATTGGACCTGTCGCAAAGGCCATAACAAGTGGAGAGGTATCAGGACACTCTGTGGCTGAGTGCAGCATTTAGAAAGGGGGCTGATTGTTTTTTCCAATCTTCGAGAGAAAGCTGTGTCTTCAAGGTATAATCTCCCCTTGGGGACCCAAGCCCTCTGATGATGTTAACAAACATACTCATATTAATAAAGATGCTATTCTTTTCTCCTTTTTCCCTCCCCTCACCTCCCTTCTAGAAAACCAAGGCTTGTGAATATTGTGAGGAGAGAGAGGCAGAGCACCCCCTTCATTCCAGCCCCCCAAAAAGACCCAGGCGCTCGTCTGCAGAGACATCTGTGCCCGAGGACCAGGCTGAGGGGGACGCGTTTTCATCCTTGAATGTTTCCTGTCTTTCTAGTGACTTCCTATCTCTCTGTGATTGACAAGTAGCTTTAGATGCTGGAGACTGACCAAAACCAAATCCTGTGGTGATCCTTTCACAGCTGGGCCCTTCCTGTTCCATCTCGGAGTGGCAAGCAGGACCAGTGTGATCAAAAAGGAGAAGGCTGGGCTTCACTGGTGGTGCAGTGGTTGAGAGTCCGCCTGCCAATGCAGGGGACGCAGGTTCGTGCCCTGGTCCGGGAAGATCCCACATGCCGCGGAGCGGCTGGGCACGTGAGCCATGGCTGCTGGGCCTGCGCGTCCGGAGCCTGTGCTCCGCAACGGGAGAGGCCACAACAGTGAGAGGCCCGCGTACCGCAAAAAAAAAAAAAAAAAAAAAAAAAAAAAAAGGAGAAGGCTGAATGGAACATGGCTCAAAGGGAGAAAAGGGAAGGGGAAGCGGCTCTGTTCCGAGGGCCCAGAGCTCCGAGTCCTCCAGGCACAGGCATGGGAGAGCCAGACGCGCAGGAGAGGCTGGACAGAGCCCCCAAACACGGAGCAGGTAGGTCTGAGGAACCCCGGGAGGGTCACATTTACTGGCCTTCTTTTCCTCTCGTGTAATTTGGAAGATTTGGGGAAGAATTCCCTGACAGGATTGCCTTGGGCAAACCACACCCTTGCACTTAATTGTTCTCATTTTAAGGGAAGGGGTCTGCAGTAGGTACCTCTGAAATGCTGTAGTTCTGAGGCTGATATGAGGCAGGAGGTGCCGAGTCTCATGAAGCCAAGCCATAAAGTAGGGCCCCCAGAGGTGGCCACACCGCTATCTCCGGACCAGTGGTTCTCAAACTTGAGGTGCATCAGAATCCCCTGGAGGACTTGCTAAAGCAGACTGCTGGTCCCACTCCTGGAGTTGCCTTTTAGTAGGACTGGGGTGGGGCCTGAGAATTTACATTTCTAACGAGTTCCCAAGTGTGGCCTCTGCCGCTAGTCTGGGGATCACGTGTTGAGCATCACTGGGAGCATCGCCCAGTTGGGGAAGCCCTCTGAGATGAAGGTCACCTAGGCGGAGCACAGCCAGCCAGGGTTGCAGCCTTCAGGATGCGTACCTCTCCCTCCTACCTGTAGGGGGCAGCTTGGTTCTGCCTCAGCCCAGCGGAAGCACTGAGATAACTGCTAAATTAACTCCTGAAAAAATACACCCGTTTCCTGAAAATCCTAGATAGATTCTAAGCCTCCCTCACGAGCCTGGGTCTGGGCCCTTGGCAGGGGAGCCCCTTTAATCTGAGTGTGCCCAGCCCGGGCTGGCTAGGGCTTTGCTACCGAAAGAGGGCAGCTCTGCTAACGCTGGACTCCCGGGGCGGGGAGTGTGATTCATTCGCCTGAAGGCTCCCACTGCTGGCAAAGTGCTGGCTCAGCGTCAGGGGCCAGGAAATGTTCCACGGGTGAACAAATTAAGACCCTGAATATTTGTGCAAGAGCTGGTGAAAGCGAGGGGTAGAAAGTGATGGAATGAGTTTTAAACAGGGTCAGTCTACCGGGGCACTGACCATTGTTTCGGAAAGGAAGAGTATCTTCTGAAGTTGGCTGATTCTCCCCTGTGAAACTGTGCAGGGCTTCCCAAGGGCTAAACCAGCCAGCAGGGGGAGACTCTACATTTGCTCCGTGGGCTTTTAGCCCTAAGCAAGCTATCCCCCAGTCCCTCTGCTCTTATTTTTTTAAAAACCCACTGTACTGAGAGATGCCTCAAACTTTTATTTAAAACAAAGGTTTTTTGTTTTTTTTTAGAAGCATCCTATATTTAACGTCAAAGAATTTGAATTCAAGTACAAAAATTAAACAACACATGATTTCAACATTAAAAACCGTAACACTTATTACTCAAAGAACTAGACAATTAATATCAAAAACACAAATGGAGCATACCTATAAAAACCTTAAATACATTAACAGCAAAATTATAATTATTTCCACAACAAACAATTATTAACTAAAATATTTATAGTTATTTTCAAGGACCACAATGGTAGATTGCTTTTTCTTTAGTACTGCATAAAATTTGCATCTTAATCTTTTTGCACTTCATTTCTTCCTACATAATAATTAGATGCTTCTGTTTATATAATTGTTCTAATTGCTAATACAGATAGTGATCCTTGGTAATCAAATCTAGTGTAACCATTGTCTGCAAGTGCTTTAATACTTGTGAAACTCTATTTAGCAAAGTTATAATGAAAAAATTTAATGTAAACTTCTGGGTTCTACTGACCACTCAGGAATCAGAAGTTATTTAAAATCCCCAAAGTTTAAAAAGAACAGCAGTTTGTTATACCTTTATCAAGAGAAATCACTGAGTAACTTTTAAAACTTAGCATTTTTACAAGTTTTACAACAGTAGGTTATTCTGAATTGCGACTGATATTCACTATGTTGAAATAAATATATAATTATCACTTTAAAACCAAATGTACAAACCTGATTCTAAAATAAAACAGTATTTTAATTTGCATGCTTTACAAGGAAAGTTTCATACTCCTGTTTACAATATTTTCTTCAGAAGAATGAGGTCCGATTGGAGATATATAGCTGCTGTCCAACATGGCTGCCATTAGCAAGTGATACTGTTGCTGACAAAGGATAGCTTGGATAAGAATAAAGCCTTGAAGTGTAAGGAAGCACACTGGGAGTCCCAGAAGAGAGGGTAGCACTAACAGGGGAAAGACTATTTACTGAACTGTGACAGAAATTGTAGTCTGTAAATAAATACATAACAATTATGCTTCACATCTTTATGGTTACAAATTTAATTCAAAGAGACAAAGCATTAAAACTATAATCACATAATGTTCTAACATTCAAAATCCTGATAATCTTATATTGCTGGTGAAGACTGTTTCAGCATTCACTGCATTGCAAATCCTGATAGTTTCATCAGTCAGTATTAAGTAAATTGTCACTGACACAATGCTTCAGAGATCTTACTAGAATGCATTCTCGGATATCTGTTTCTTGGATATCTGTTAATTGTTTTGTATCTTTATGATCACCAAAAAAGGGAATCTCTGATTTCTCTTGCTCTATCCACAATGAAGCTCCTTTTAAATTTGGTACTGACACTAAGGGGTCGTCCATGAAGAAAAGATATAAAACAGTGAATTCATATTTGCTTCCTTTTTGAAACTGTACTAGGTATCAAACCAGCAGAAACATTTACCCCTGGACTGCAAAAACTCTCCAATATTTCATTATTTAAATACTAATGTAAACATTTATACAACCCAATAAACCAATTTAACATTAGAATCCTACTGGTACCATAAAACAGTAAGATGAATCACCTTTATAAAATAAACTTCAAGAAACCATTATCAACTTACAGTACAGAAAAATCCAAAAATTAAACCAAATTATTTCTTTAGAAACCAACATTTGAAATATTACTGTTCCACAATAAACATTCATTTTACGTATCAGTAATTTATTGCTTCATTAGTTATAATGTTTACAGATGTGTGTGAGTACTAAAGACCAAATTTGTAAATCCTGTACTTTCCAAAAACTCAACTATGTTCTTTGGTGTAGTGTAAGCCAAGGGTGTGAAAATGACTATGAAGTGATTACTTATAAAATGTACGGTGTTTCTAGGAACAGAAGAAATTAGGTCATCTAATGCACAGGTAAAGTTTTTTCTATATTTTCCTGGTGCTATAAATGAGGGCTAAAAATGAATGTTAACTTAGTGTTGTCATGGGACTTAATATTAAGCCAACAGGAATGAGATCAACTGCAGGAGAATAAGCTCAAGCAACATCAGAAAGGACCTGTTTATTTTCTCCAAATTCTTCTACATAGGTCCAGGCTGAAGAGATTGTGTTCCCTGTCCAAATGAAGTAACGTAAGCTGGGCCGCCAGTTCCTTTGCATCTTCCAATGTAGTACAGAGTTTGTCTGGCATGAAGTAACTCTGGGATCCATTTGCAATAGCAGGAATAACGATTTTATATGCCAAGAGTACTTTCCCATCTTGACTTGTTGTTGAATATAAATAATACTCTGGTGGTGCCCAATTATTTTTGTTGCAGTAATAATCCAAATGCATTACTTCAGAATTGAAATGATTGGATTTTAAAGAATACATACTAATTGGAGTAAGCTTTGTTCCAGGAAAAAATGGATAAGCGCATCTTTCAATTTCGGGGAGGCTTGGGCCATGCTGGCCATTGAGACAAGCTGGAAGAGTTGGTACCATGCCTAGAGTTTTTGGGTGGCTCTCTTCTTTGTTAGCAAACACAATCAGGTTTTCTGAATTGGGGCTGATCTGACCATTAAGATGCTGTCTCCAAGTGTTTTCTTTATTTACAGGTTTTCCCAGTGTTACCTCAATACTTGCTCCATCAATGCATTTTCCATTCATAACAGACATAGCAGCCACTGCATCTTCTCGGTTGAAAAAGTGAACAAAAGCATAATCTCTACGTTTCTTTACTCATTCAACTGCACCAGGTTTGAATTTATTGAATTCTGCTTTAATTGTTTCCTCTGTAGTTGAGATCATTACATTTCATACATAGAGAACTTTAACTCTCTGCGTGGTTTCCTCATCAACCTCTTTCTCTGGGTCAGTCCAATCTACCTGAATGGTATGGCCCTACAGTTTGAAGGTTCCTGGAATTAGTTTTCTCCTAGCCATAGCAGTAGCTCTCTGAGATTCATACTCAACAAACGCAAAACTGCAATTTTTGGTCTTATCAGTTGCGCTTGGGTAAACAATGACATCTACAACTCCTTCTGTAACTTTCTTCATTTCATCCAAGATTTCTTCCTTCTTCTTTTCCTTCAGAATAACTCCAATAAATAATCTGTAATTATCCAAGCTTACACACACACCGATAAACTTCCCTGGTCGCATCTCATAATTATTAAGAATTCTGATGGCTAACTGGGCTTCTTCTTTTGTAGTACACATCACAAAAGCATAACCTCGATTTTCACCACTAAATTCCATCATAAGTCGAAATTCATATATCTTCCCAGCTCTTTCAAATACAGGAACTAATTCATCTTCGTACATATCACGAGGTATTTTTCCTACAAAAACTTCACAGCCTCTAGGTGGAGGTGGACCTTCCCAACCTGGAGGCGAACCACTAAACTTCCTTTGCCCATTTTCTTGAACCATGTTGTATCCAGTCTTTTCCATCAAAGCAAGTAATGCTGCTTCATTCTGAGTACCAGTTCGGACTTTACTGCATCCATTTGTTCCATCTGTATTTTCTTCATTCATGGTTGCAGTTCCCCTCAGGTCTTCAAATGTTGGTCCTAAATGCCTGGGACCAACGACCACAAACCGCCGCCACCGTTTCGGGGCCAGTCGGTGGGAGCGGGGGTCACCGCAGGGGGGAGGGGAGCCCACGTGGAGGAGCTCGCGAGGTCCTCGCGCCTAGCCTGGTCTCCCTTTAATTTATTTTATCTTTGGCTGCATTGGGTCTTCGTTGCTGCGCACCGGCTTTCTCTAGTTGCGGCGAGTGGGGGTTATTCTTCCTTGCGTGCGCATGCTTCTCATTGCGGTGGCTTCTCTTGTTGTGGAGCACAGGCTCTAGGCGCACGGGCTTCAGTAGTTGTGGCACATGGGCTCAGTAGTTGTGGCTCGCAGGCTCTAGAGCACAGGCTCAGTAGTTGCAGCGCATGGGCTTAGTTGCTCTGCGGCATGTGGGATCTTCCTAGATCAGGGCTCGAACCCGTGTCCCCTGCAATGGCAGGCAGATTCTTAACCACTGCGCCACTAGGGAAGCCCTCAAACTTTTATTTAAAACAAAGTGAGAATAAATAAGCAATACAAAACAAAACAAAACAAAAAAACGTCCAAGCTGAATGAAAGCTTTCTATGTGTGCAGCAAACAGAGACAGACAGCCTACCAAGTCCAGAGGTAGACTGCTCCAACAGATAACAACTCTCCCACTCAGGAAGCTGCCCGGCTAATAGACTTGCCCAGTATGGAAAAGGAAGGCTTTCTAGGGACAAGGAAGGAGGAGCAGAGGCTCTGAGATGGGCAGAAGGTGTTTGGGGGGAAAAGAGAGAAGACTAGGCTTCTTGGAAAGGATTCCTCTTCCCCCTCCATCCTTCAGGCTAGGAGGTCAGATTTGAGCAGAGACTCAAGGCAGGGCCTGAGGATGATCACAAGTCAGATTACCTACCCTGGTGTACTCAGTTTTCCACTACCAGTGGATGTCTGTCCAACCTCTAGATATTTAGATGTGGAAGTGGTACACGCAGGGACCACTATCAGTAAAAGAGGTCTTCTGGGTGGTCTCTAAGGGGTGGGCTTAGGCTTGTACTGCCCCATTCCTACACTCTCAAAGTTCCTGTAGTGACCATAGTGATCATACCATGGGGCACGATCAGCATCTAAGACCAGCTGTAGATGTGGACCAGAGCAACCTCACATGATGCAGCTGGAGGTCAACCCACAACAGATCATTGGAGCAAAAAATGACCCTCGTTAGCAACATTATCTGTCCCCTGCACTGGTAACAGGACATATCATTATATGGCATCTTTCACTAAAGTGGTTCCTCGTGCTTTTTATCTCCCCTTCTCCAAAATTCTCCTCCTCTGTATTGTCAATCTTCTTTGGTAGTGTCATCATTCACAAAATCACCTAAAGAAGAAATTTTCTAGTTATTTTTTGCTCTTTCTCCACCAACCACATTCTGGCCCAGCCAAGAAATCCTGATTATCCTCTCAAATAATCTCTATCCTCTCTCCTCCACAGCCACTAGTTAGTACACATCTGGATGGCTGCTGGCTTCTGTCTTCTCTAATTCCATCCTCATCACTGATTCTAGATGCTCTAAAAGTCATATTTGATCATGGAGCCTCCCATGCTTAAAAACCATTGGTAGCTCCCCAGGGCCTGTAGAATATGAGGCTGCATTGCTTTTGGGAACCAGGCAGGGTATAGATAAATGAATGAGTGAATGAATAGAAACAAAGAGATGGGGAAGAGGAATTGGGGGTAAGAGAGTTTTACTGAATTCCTGTCATGGGGGAGACCACCCACCGTAATCCTGTAAGCTCTACTATGCCCTGTAGTTGAATTCCAGTCCACACAAGGGGATAAAAATTGTATTTAAAATCTTTTATTCCTCGATTCATGCCACCCCAGCCAGGCATGCTTCCAATTTCCTTCCTCACTCTTCTTGTAGATTCCAAAAGCACTTCACACTGCTTCCCTGAGACCCACATGAGTGAGAAATGAAGTGCCATGTGGTCAGCTCCATGTAGCCTAGCAGACTGTCCCCCAGGGTGTCTTTCTGTAGTTAGTTGGGCGGGTGCAAAATTCTAACCAATTTTCCCTTCTAGCCCTGCCTAGCCTCTTGCTAGAGAGAAGAATGTGGTCTTAGAAGGGGAGAAATATTTCCTCTTTTAACACAGTCCCTTGTCTTATACTCACCTTAGAAAATGACCACTTTTTCTGAACACTCACACACAAACACACACACACACACACTGCTTAGCTTCCTATAAAAACTGCTGTTATTGTGTTTTTGTCCTTAAGATCTGCATTTTGGGGGTGGTTGGCCCTAGCTGCTGCACTTGACAGGAGCTGACAAGTAACCACTTGTGGGTGTCACAGATGCTGTGACTGGACTGTCTCAGGGATGAGGTGATGAGAAGCTGGTTTGGTGTTTGTGCACCCAGGCAACCGTCATGTTTACTTGCTGTCTCTTTGGTAGGCTTCCAAACCAGCTGCACCACACCCGTTAACACTGGGCTCCACACTGGCTACTGACGGGTTCTCCTGCCAGTTGTGAGGAATTACTACTTTTCACTTGAGAAATTGTGGTTTCATTGGAGGAGTAGTTTTACAGACACACATCAGAATTTCGCCTGACAAAAATCCTAAATGCCCAACAAGGCGGTGTCCTGGTTGGGTGTGTCCTGCTCCCAATCAGACTGTCTGCTCCTCTGCTTGAGAGGCTGATATATATTGTGTTTATCAACCCATTTGGATCTGTTGAGATCCTACTGTGTGTTTGGCATGGATCTAGACCTCAGGAACCCAAAGATAAATAAGGTATGGTCGGCCAGGAGTGATAACTAGGTGAATAGGTGAATATATTGCAGGGCCATAGGGCTAGAAAAGCAGGCAGAGGTAAAGTGCTATGGGAGCACAGAGGAGGTGGAGGGCAACTGGGGACAGTTTGTGGAATGGAGGATATTTGAGCTGGGTGTAAAAGGCAAAGAAGAACGTTTGAAGAAGAACAGCACATGCCAGGCACTGTGCTTGGTGCTTTACCTCCATTGACTCATAGGAGTGCTCACAACAGCCCTGTGAGAAGGAACTATTATTACCCCCATTTTATAGATGAAGAAGCAGAGGCTTCTGGAGGGTAAGTCACTTGCCTAAGGTCACATACCTAGTAAGTCAAGAAGCTGGGATGTAAAATATTGCCATGTGTGTAGTACACACTCAGTAATCATTTGATATTATTATTTTATTATTATAATTATTAAGCCCAGGGCTACTGCCTCTAAAGCCCATGTCCCTGAGACAGTATTATCATGGCTCCAGCAGCATGTGAAAGAAGCGAATGTCTGAGTCTTACACTGGGTCACTAAGGCATGAGTCCTTTTTGGTGGCAGTCTTAAGGTTCTGAGTCAAAACTTGGAGCCTTGCTAAATTATGAAGAAGGCAGACTTGGTCTTTGGATTCCATAGGTCATAGGAGTGCCCCTGACCCCCTTATGCACTCCTCTTCCTTCAGGCTCCTTCTTCTACTCTTTCCCCATTTCTGAAAAATCTATTTCTTGATAAAGGATCAGACCGTTCAAGTCCAAACCTTAGAACTTGAAACGTGGAGAAAGCCATGGAGATCATTTGGTTTAGATCCTTGATTTTACAGATGCAAAAACTGAGGCTGAATTAACCAAGTTTCTTCTTGCTTCAAGAGCCGTAACCCAATTTAAACTATCTCAAGTGAAAAAGGGAGTTACATTAGCTTTCAGGGGTGGAACTAGTTTCAAGGACGAAAAACAAATGTCATTAGTTTATTTGTGCTCTCTTTTTAATCTCAGATCTTTTGTCTCTGCTTCAAAATGTGATGTCTTCAATTGTTCCTGGTACAACTGGAATTCTTTTTTTATGGTTGGTAGAGAATATGGCCAGAGAAAACCCCAGGCTACATCATTCCATGTTAGTGATTTCAGATGAAAGAGAGAACTTCTGTCTCCTTGTTTCAGTATATATAAATCCCAGGGAAAGACTCTGATTGCCCTAGCTTGGGTCACATGGCTACTTCTTGGGCCAATCACTGTGGCCAACTGGATGTGCTGTGATGATTGATGACCTGGGTCTCATGTTAGCCCAGTGTGGGGTGGGGTGGGGATGGCAGGTATTATGGAGAGTGACCTTACCAGAATCATGTGTGCTTTTATAGAGGGAGGAGGGTTGCTCTCACCAGAAGGGCAGTGAGGTAATCAGCCTTCTAGGTTACCAGAGATCACCACTTCCTGATGTCTAGGCCTTCATGTAATCCCCTCCCCTTGAGTGTGAGCTTGACCTAGCGATTCACTTCTAATGAATAGAATATGGCAAAAGTGATGGGATATTCCTTCTGACATTATTTTACTAAAGTCTGTGATTCCCCCTTTTTCCCTTGCTCACTCGGATGAAGCCAGCTCCCATGTTATAAGCTGCCCTGTGGAAAGGCTCATGTGGCAAGAAACTGAGGACCACCTCTGGCCAATAGCCAGTAAGGAACTAAGACCCTCAATCCAATAGCCCACAAGGACCTGAGTCCTGCCAATAACCACTGACAGAGCTTGGTAGTGGATGTTTCCCACCTGAACCTTGAGTGAGGGCAGCCCTGGCCGACTCCTTGATTGCAGCCTGTGAGAGACCCTGAGCTGTACAATCCAGCTAAGCTACACTCACATTCCTGACCCATAGGAACTGTGAGGTCATCAATGTACATTGCTTTAAGCTGCTAAGTTTCAGAGTAATTTGTTATGCAGCAACAGAAAACTTAAACAGGGAGGAAGGACATTCAGCAGACAGAAAAAATACACAGATATCCGCTGTAGAACCTACTAGTACACAAAACACCATCATTGTTCTGGTTTCTGAATGTCCTGAGCTTTCCTTATCAGACTTTCCCTGCCAGCTCTGTCTTCCTGCCTGCCTGTGTTACCCTTTCATTCTTCATAACTTTTATTTCTTTCCATTCTCCTTGCCTTTGTGAGAGCCAGCAGGAAAGGGAAAGGAACAGGGAAGAGACATATGTTGAGAAACTAACAATAATGAGGGCCTACTATGTGTCAAGCACTTTGCAGCCCACTTTCCATGACTCGTCTCATTTAATCATCTCCCCAAACCCCATGAGGCTGGTTTTACTAGTTCTATTTCATAGATAAGAAAATTGAAGCATGGAGAGTTGACATAACTTTCTCAAGATCACTTATCAGGAAAGTGGCAGTGATGGGACACAAGCAAAGCATGTTGGTTCCACTGCAGCACGCTGCCTCCTGGCATGCAGGTAATTGTTCTTATACAATAATAGGTCCACTTGTTCCTGCTGATGGGGCACGGAGCTAACTCCAACATTAGGCCTTCATTCAGAGAGGGCTGACCAGTTTGATTGTACAGCTTTGACAGAATTACTCTGTTCTTTTCTTTCTGTGCCAACAGGTAAATTTCTAACCAGAACTGCTGCCAGCTAAACAAATCCCTTGGGGAAGGAATCCCTTCTTCACTCTCCAAGTCAGATGGCTTCTGTGTTAAGCCAAAGGCTGAATGTGCCAGGGAGGATGCAGTGCCACCTGCTCCCACGGGTGCCTGCAACAGCCCACCCCAGTGGAGAGGGACAACCAGGAATTTTGGGGCCCAGAGAGATTGTCCCAGGCCTACTCACCAAGAAGCGGGAGCCCTCAGCCTTGGCTTCTGCCACAGCAAATGGGACACATGATGGAGTAGAAGGGTTCTATTTGCAGATATAACTCTGATTCCTTCACCAAGATGGCACCATAAAGCCTCATCAGCTGAACAAGAGAAACCAAGAACAGAGACTAGACTGTAGGCCTAGTTTCAGAGACAGAGAAAAGCAATTTCCCTGAAATGCCATTCTGAGCCATGTGAGTCATAGCTGAACTGCCAAGGGAAGCATTTTTAGAACATCACAGAGGGGACAGTCATAGGCCTAAGCCTTTAAAGAACTACATTTTTTTAAACATCAACTGCTTTTTCCCTGGAGGGAGTCCTTCTAATAGGGAGTATAGAAATGGATAATTAATAATTGTGATATTGAGAAAGTGGCCTGAAAAAGGAAAACAATTACATGGAACCAGCTTCTCATCCAAGACATGCCTCTTCCCTCCCTGCTTTGCTCTGATCTAGGGATGCAGTGATGCTTAGCTCAAGTTTCCAGACCCCAGCTCTCACAGTCCTTACCAACTTACACTTGCATTTCATCATCAGTCTGATTTATAGAGCTGAGAGTCACGTTTTATCAGGGAACCACTAACGTGGAAATGTATCACAAATTCTTTTTCCTCCATTTGTATTTTCAATATTCTGTGTTAATTACCATAATCTTTTCCTCATGACAAACACGTGATGTATTTGTGCGTGTACCAGTATTGAGCACATACCTTCTGTGTACCAGTAGCCTAATTAGAAAAATATGGGGGGAAGGAATTGGATGTATTAGGTTTGAAGGCAGAACTGCCTCCACATTTCTGGACAAGTCACTCATTTTCAGTTTCCACCCTTTGTTTAAGTATTTCTCCCAGGCTCATCTTCCATCTCCACTGCCCCCGAATTCCAAGCTTTTTCTGTCCCTGCTCGTTGGGCTGTTCTGCTGCCTCCTTCAGATTCTCCAAGGTCCCCGCTCTGCTGGGACTATGACCTGCTGAGGCCACATCTTCTCAATACTGTAGCTGACCCCAGAATGGATGAGATACTTTTTGCTCAGCTCCTGCAGCTAGGGGTGTTCTTGTCAGGCTCACTTTCCAAGAGTTGCTAATAATGAGAACCGTCGTTGCGCGCTTAGTATACGCTAGGCTCGTGCTAAGCTCTTTATGTACTTTGTTTTCATTAATCCTCACAAGAAGCTTGTCCCTCTGGTCATCCTCCTTTACAAATGCAAACACTGTGGAACAGAGATGTTAAATAACATGCCCAGAGGCGCAAATCTAGTAGTGGTGCTGGAGGTTGAATGCCGTCAACTGGCTCCAAAGCCCCTATTCTGCACCGTGATGCTATTGGTTGGTTCCAGATCTTAGTCCATTTCCTGAAGGGTCCTTTGGGTCCTAGTTGTTTGGGTCAGGTACAGCTGTATCGTGGGATAAGACAGGTATTCAATAAATTCTATTGAAGGAGCTAGTGTTGAACATCCACTGGGGGTGCAAAGCACTGTTAACTAGCAAACCGGGGGTGTGGGTTTTGGTGTGGAGATGAAGCATGCTAATCTTTCATTGAATGATTGGGAAGGCAATCCTTTTGCTTGCAAGTAGATCTGACCTGCGACAAAATTATGAGGTCTCTGTGTGTCCCATTGTCTGGCACTTCTTGAACTCGGTTCTGTTCTGTCTTCAACTTAGCTGGTTTTTCCTTCTCCTCCACCCTGTATTTTCTCTCTGTGCTCTCCACCCAGCACTTCACTCAGAAATAGGTCACATGCACCCCAGTGCATCTTTGTTGTAAGCCTTATCTTCAGATTATCCAGGAGTGCATTCTTTAACATTTATTTAGCCACCTGGCTCTGGAGAGGCCGTGATGAGTCATGGTGTCCCCAACTTCACTGAGCTTATACTTTGGTAGGTGAAGGCTGACATGAGTTCGTATAATAAGATACAATGAAATGAGAACTCTAAAGGGGAATACATAATATAAGGTAGGACCCCAAGCTGATTAATAAAAGGCATTGTTATTTTCTGGGGTGATGGAAATATTATAAATCTTGATTGGAATATTGGTTGCATAGGGAATATGTATCTTCAAAGCTCATCAAATTGTGCACTGAAGACCTGTACGTTTCTTTGTGTGTAAATATTACCTGAGTAAAACCTGTGTTTTGTTTTTTGTCTAAGGAATGAAAAAAGAATCATCAGTAAGCAGACACAGAGTCATTCCCAAGTGCCATTTGGTCAGTCATCTAAGAGCCATTCATTCAGCAAATAGTTATTGAGCACCTAATATGTACTAGGACTGTCCTAGAATCCATCAGTGAGGAGACAAACGTCCCTGTCTTCATGAAGCTTACATTTTACCAGGACCCTTTGGGGGCAGGGGAGAGAGAGATTTCCCCTGGTCTCAGCTGGAGTGCCGGGATGCTCTGATTTCAGATGGCCCTGTGATCTATGAAAAAGGGGGATTAGTGAAAAAGACTCACAAAGCAGGAAACAAGAAGTCGTCACAAGCTTCATAGCCTAGAGCTTCTCTTTCAGGTGGAGCCCAGAGAAGAGTCTGCAAATCTTCCAGCCCCAACTCCAGAGTCTCCTGGTGACTTTCGGGGGGCAGCATCCACATCACGTCCCACCAGCCACACCATGGGCTGAGAAGACAGCGCCTCCACCAGAGGGCCTGGGCTCCCTTCCTGCGCATCTGCAAACAGGGCGTGGGCTCTGGCCAAAGCCCCAAACCAGAAGGTGGAAACTTTTGCTGAGCACTGGGAGAGGCGGGGAGGTGTTGGTGTTTTAGAAACCAAACCTATGTCCTTAGAAACACCGCAGAAGGGCTCGGCAGAGCAGCCGGGAGTTGGATGGTGCTGCAGTGAATCACAGAAACTCCAGGGAAGAAGAGGCCATCAGAGAGGGGAGGCAGGCTCTTTTTTTTTTTTTTTTTTTGGTATGCGGGCCTCTCACTGCTGTGGCCTCCCCCGCCCCGGAGCACAGGCTCCGGACGCGCAGGCTCAGCGGCCATGGCTCACGGGCCCAGCCGCCCCGCGGCATGTGAGACCCTCCCAGACCGGGCACGAACCCGCGTCCCCCGCATCGGCAGGCGGACTCCCAACCACTGCGCTACCAGGGAAGCCCGAGGCAGGCTCTTTTGAAGTTTCAAAATCTTTATTAAATAAAGGATCCAAGAGGCCTTGATCATAGAGCAAAGTTTAATAACGTTATATATAATAAAGGAAAATGAAGCAACAATAGCTATTGTTAGTTAAAAATGACCTAAGTGACGTATAATCTTTGAATTTACAAAGATAGCACAACTTATGCAATAAATCATATTTGCAGTTAGTCTTTTTTTCAGTAGCAACAATAAGATGATTTTACAGGGGTAGATTTGGGGTTGCAGTTTGTGAGACTTGTCATAACATTTCTCAGCTCTCTTTCCAATTTTTGCTCTTCCTATACCTTTTTTTTTTTTTTTGTCATTTAGTTGACCACAGTCACATTGTCTGCTTTCTCTTCCATTTTTGAAAACATATAAAACTTCCAAGTGATACGGGAACTTCATTTGGAAGTTGAATAAGTGAAAAGAATTAAATTCAGAAAGTTTCCTTAAACCTAAAAACATGGAAAACTTCAGCAATGTTACGAAAATGACCAAAATGCCCCAATGACCCGAGGAATAAGCGAGCATCCAAGTTCTTCTGCAGAACATCGGAACCCTTCTCCAGAGGTGGTCTCATCCACTGGTTTGCCCAGCGCAGCATGCTGCACCGCAAGGGGAAAGAAACAGAAGAAAAGTCACAGTTCAGAGAGATCAACACACTTTTGGAATTTGGAAAGCTGATGTATTTTTGCAGGAATTGCCAAATTTTTCTGTAAAGGTCTGGATAGTAAATGGTTCAGGCATTGTGGGTTACTGTGGGCTCCGTCAAAATTGTTCAACGCTGCCATTATCACAGGAACGCCGCCAAAGACAATATGGGCATGGCTGTGTTCCAATAAAACTTTATTTACAAAAACAGGCATGGGTTGGATTTAACCCACAGGCCGTTTGCCAGTCTCTGGATTATTGGTTCCATGGCAGCAGGCCAGAGACAACTCCAAACAGGAGTTGGGGAAGAAGGGCTGAACAATGGAGTCAGGGACTGCTATGTTCACTAGCATTTCCTTTTCCTTATGGACATGTAGGTGGCCTATATTTTCCCAGCCTCTCTCATAGTTAGGTGGGGCTACGTGACTGAGTTCTGAATGCTAGTGGCATATGAACGGAAATAAAGTCTGCCATTTTCAGGCCTGGATTCTTAACAACATCCCAGGAGATCTCCGTGTTCTCACTTGCTCTTCCCTTATCTGCTGGCTGGGTACAGAGGATCCGGTGGAGAACTCTGAGACTCTGGAAGTAAGATATGCCAAGTGGCAAGAGCACTTGGTAGAAGAAACCTAGGTTCCCAGATAACAGGGTGGAGCACAGCTTCCTTGCCAACACCCTTGAACTTTGACAGGAAGTGGGCATTAAATTTTTATTTTGCAAATCACTGAGAATTGGGGGCCTGTTGATAGAGCAGCCAGGGTTATCGACTGTAATACAGAATCCAAGGATCATGTTACTTTGTGGTACAGCAACTCCCCTCTGAAAACCCAGACATTGAATACAGCATGCACTTTTGAACCTGTGGTGAGGGTGGGATTGAAATCAGCAGAATTTTTTGAATTTGGGGATTAAAAAAAAAACAGTCAGAACCTGAGATCCTGCCCTAACTGCAAATTCAGGAGTCTTTTAAAAGGAGTTTTCAAATGTTTTGTGTAAAATGAATCTATCTGATTTTCATAGAAGCTTTGTGAGCAAGGGTATTCATTAGAGCTCTTCAGTTATGAGAAGCCGAGACCATTTAAGCTAGCATGAGTAAAATTGGGGAATTTATGGTAAAAAGATAAAAGCATTTCCTTAGACTTGAAGATAGGCATAAAGCTCAGCCTCAGGCCAGGCCAGGCCAGGGTTCAGGAACTGGAAATCCGTCAGGATTGTCTCTCAGCTCTGCCTCTCCCGGCAAGCTGCTCTGTTCTTCTGTAGCCCAGCTTCTTCTCTGGCCAGCTTCCTTTCTGGCCAAGCCCAGAAACTAAGGTTTTTCATTTCTTCCTTTCAAAAAATCAACCCATTCATCTGTCGATGGACATTTAGGTTGCTTCCATGTCCTAGCTATTGTAAATAGAGCTGCCATGAACATTGTGGTACATGACTCTTTTTGAATTATGGTTTTCTCAGGGTATATGCCCAGGGGTGGGATTGCTGGGTCATATGGTAGTCCTATTTTTAGTTCTTTAAGGAACCACCATACTGTTCTCCATAGTAGCTGTATCAATTTACATTCCCACCAACAGTGCAAGAGGGTTCCCTTTTCTCCACACCCTCTCCAGCATTTACTGTTTGTAGATTTTTTGATGATGGCCATTCTGACCAGTGTGAGCTGATACCTCACTGTAGTTTTAATTTGCATTTCCTAATGATTAGTGATGTTGAGCATCCTTTCATGTGTTTGTTGTCAGTCTGTATATCTTTGGAGAAATGTCTATTTAGATCTTCTGCCCATTTTTGGATTGGGTTGGTTTTTTTTTGATATTGAGCTGCATGAGTTGCTTGTATATTTTGGAAATTAATCCTTTGTCAGTTGATTCATTTGCAAATATTTTCTCCCATTCTGAGGGTTGTCTTTTCATCTTGCTTATGGTTTCCTCTGCGGTGCAAAAGCTTTTAAATTTCATTAGGTCCCATTTGTTTATTTTTGTTTTTATTTGCATTACTCTAGGAGGTGGGTCAAAAAGCATCTTGCTGTGATTTATGTCATAGAGTGTTCTGCCTATGTTTTCCTCTAAGAGTTTTATAGTGTCTGGCCTTACATTGACAGATGAATGGATAAAGATGTGGCACATATATACAATGGAATATTACTCAGCCATAAAAAGAAACGAAATTGAGTTATTTGTAGTGAGGTGGGTGGACCTCGAGACTGTCATACAGAGTGAAGTAAGTCAGAAAGAGGAAAACAAATACCGTATGCTAACACATATATATGGAATCTAAAAAAAAAAAAAAGTTCTGATGAACCTAGTGGCAGGACAGGAATAAAGATGCAAACGTAGAGAATGGACTTGAGGACATGGTGGGGGTGGGGAAGGGAAGCTGGGACGAAGTGAGAGAGTAACATTGACATACATACACTACCAAATGTAAAATAGATAGCTAGTGGGAAGCAGCAGCATAGCACAGGGAGATAAGCTCAGTGCTTTGTGACCACCTAGAGGGGTGGGATAGGGAGGGTGGGAGGGAGGCCCAAGAGGGAGGGGATATGGGGACATATGTATACATACAGCTGATTCACTTTGTTATACAGCAGAAACTAACACAACATTGTAAAGCAATTATACTCTAGTAAAAAAATAAAATAAAAAGGTTGGGATGTATTAATAAAAAGAGTAAAGTTAAAAAAAAAAAAAATCAACCCAGACTGAGCCTGAACCTCCTGGTGCTTATTCTAAAATCCCAGGAGAGGAAGTCTGATTGTGCCTGGGTGAGGGTGGTGTCCACTCCCAGTCCAACCAGCTGTGGCCACGGGATATAAACATGGCCCATCCTGGGGCAACTCCCCATGCAGGTAGACAGGGCAGATATGTTTTCCTCTTTTCATACGATTAGACATACAGGCAGGGCAGACGTTCCCACAAGGGAAGTGTGGCACAGAGACGTTAATGACTTTCTGAAAGCCACCCAGACGCCTCAGCAGGGCTGGTACCACAGCCACCCTTTCTCTTCATCCCATTGTTCCATCTCTCACCACAGGTATCCTGCTTTCCACACAAATTAGTAATGCCTTTTGATATTTAACAAAAGTATAGCCTTCTCCAAAAGCAGGTCTTGCTTTCCCTACTGCCCTGCCAAAGCTTTTGCTTGGTTTGTCATGACAAGCAGGAATAGGGTGTGGGAGAAAGAGGCAGGAGGGCCACGGGTTTCAGCACTGCAAGGTGCTTTGTAGACTAAAACGTTTGGAGAGCCTCTGGTATAACTCACCTTCTGGACTCTAGACTGAAAATTACCTAAGTAGTATGGTTAGTACTATTTGTACTATAGTACTAAATAATACAATTAAAAATTTAAAAAAATTGTACAAGTATTAATAAACCAAAAGTTCTGGTGGACAGGAATCTTATCTCTCAGTACCAACCTAGCACAGGCCTTGATACCTAGTAGTTACTCAATACATATTTGTTGAAAGATTGAATGTATTTATGTTTCCTGAAGAAAAATTAATTTAAAAAAAGAAAGAAAAGAAAAATTAGAACGTACTGAGCAGTAAAAGGAAGACAATAAAATTTACACATAATCCCACAACTACCTCTTGAAATGTGTCCTTCATACATTTTTACAAAAATAAGATTTTATGGTACATACTATTTTGTTTGTTTCCTTCCTTCCTCTCCCTCTCCCCCCACCTTTCTTTTCTCCTTTCTTTCATTTTACAATATTTTGGGGCATCACTTGTAGTGGCAGCCTAGGTAAGATTCATCTTATGATCACACTTATTTATTGAAGCTGCTCTCCTTTAAGTTGTTTCCAGCTTTTTCCCTATTCTAAACAGGCTGTAACGTATTCCCTGGCACCTCAGTCTTTAGGCATATCTTAGACTGTTTCCTTGGGGTAAGTTCCTGGAAGTGGAATTCCCAGCTCAAATGGCAGATGCACTTTTGATGCTTTTGATACTTTTTGCCAAATGTCTTGCCAACCAGGCTCTCCAATGCACGCTTCTCCTAGCGCTGTTTGAGAGTGTCTCTTTTTAAAGGTCTGATTTTTAAGAAGTGTTCTCTTCTGCTTTATCAAATGCTTTTAGGAAGCCTGTCTGTTCTTCCTGTCCAGGTGAGACTCCTGACTGGAAAGACTGGCCCGGGCATCTTGGTGCTTCAGGAGGCTGTGTGCTGGCAAGTCCGTGGGAAGCTTGTCAGGAGGGCTTTAATCTGGAACAGCCTCTTGGCCCATCAGCTGCCCTTTGCATTTCAGAAAAGGAACAGAAGAAAGGAAGTCTCAGTGTCCACACTCTCTGAAGCTTACAAAGTGTTGTTTGACAAGCAGAGAGATTTCTTTTTACAGTGTTTTCAGCAGAAATTGAACCCTTTTGAGACCAGAGGCCACAGGATACTATGGCTACAGGTATTTCTCGTTGATCAAGTGAGTGTAGCGTGAGTCCGAGGACCACACAAGGCTGCCACCTGGCTCCTTCCCACCTGGGAATGGAGGTGAGCCTGAGTCCTGCTTGGGCCAAAGCCCTAGATGACGAGGCTCATCACCAATGACCTGAGAATCACCAATGAACTGAGAGCCAGAATGTGTTACGCCTGATGACAAAGCCTACATCTTTAAAAATAATTTTTTAACATCTTTATTGGCGTATAATTGCTTTATAATGGTGTGTTAGTTTCTGCTTTATAACAAAATGAATCAGCTATACATAAACATATATCCCCATATCTCCTCCCTCTTGTGTCTCCCTCCCACCCTCCCTATCCCACCCCTCTAGGTGGACACAAAGCACCGAGCTGATCTCCCTGTGCTATGTGTCTGCTTCCCACTAGCTATCTGTTTTACGTTTGGTAGTATATATAAGTCCATGCCACTCTCTCACTTCGTCCCAGCTTATCCTTCCCCCGCCCTGTGTCCTCAAGTCCATTCTCTCTGTCTGCGTCTTTATTCCTGTCCTGCCCCTAGGTTCTTCAGAACCTTTTTTTTTAGATTCCATATATATATATGCGTTAGCATACGGTATTTGTTTTTCTCTTTCTGACTTACTTCACTCTGTATGACAGTCTCTAGGTCCACCCACCTCACTACAAATAACTCAATTTCGTTTCTTTTTATGGTCAAAGCCTACATCTTAATGCACACTCACACTGAGGATAATTTAATCATCACAGTGACCAAAGTCAAGGCCACAGAAACAGTTCATAACATGTATGAGGTGTCCTAGGTCACACAGCTAGAAACTGGCAGTTTCAAAAGGGGGAATCAGTCTCCTGAACCTTTGTTTGGCTTTCCCACTGCCCTGTGCTGAATATGCTCATCCTCTCTATCCCTGATTACACCATCTTCAACAGAACCAACTCCAGAATGAGAACGCTAGGTCCATTTATTGAGTGCTTACTGCCAGGGTGACTGGTGACTTTCTAAACAACGGAGGCTCCATCAGCCTGGATCTTTGAATGAAGATGATGCAGAGTCCAACACTCTCCACCGACCTGAGAGAGACATGTAGTGATGAGCATGATGTAAACCTTTGTGTTTTCAGTCACTAAAACTCAAGGGCTGTTTATGGCTGCAGCACACGGTCTAAAGTGAAGAGGGCCGGGGGAGTGGGTGGGCTGCGATGGAGAGAAAGTTCCCTAGCAGCAGAGCCAAGCCAGGTTCTGCTTGGCCTTGGTGTCTACTACTACCCACAACTCCCACATTAAATTACTGGTCTGTTATTGGAAGGAGGACGCTCATCCTCTTGGGCGTGTGGTAGTGAAGAGGAGGCCAGAAACTGGAGGGTCTGGCTGTGAGGACAAGAGTCTACCTCGCAGAACCATGCGTGCCCCAATAGCAGGTATGTGGCACTGCAGAACTCAGTGCCCTCTCTCTGTTCTCCTCAGCCTTTGTGATGGTCACAGATGCCGCAGGCTTGACTCTGCAGTTCAGCCTCAGTTCAGCTTCCTGCCCGCCAGGGAGCCAAATACATGCACTGTCTCTTCTCCACATGGACTGTTCAGGTACCTGCTTCAGCGTATGAGTGCGATCCCAATACATTTAGGGGAACTTGGGGTCCAGCATCCTCATCCTCCTTATTGTCCCCACTCCATTCCTCTCATGGTCCATATTCCCATTTGCTGACCTAATATGGAGGCCCTTAGGGACTCTTGCCCTTCCCCATTTCATAGGGATGAGCAGGCCTCTGCAAGGTGGAGAATCTCAGGACCCATGGGTGAGTCATCCCTGCAAGCCAACGGCTGTTGGGAGTGTGGGTGGTGGGCATGCCTCGCAAAGTTGGCCTTTGGCACCTGTCTTTGGATAACCATGTCATTCTTAGATACCACAGATGATCAATTTATCTCTATTCACTTAAAACATACTTTCTGCTGGAAACAGCTCTATGGATCTGAACTGCCTGCAATTCTTCCATCAGACTACTGTATTTGCATACAGCCTCCCAAGGTCACCAGACAGTACTTCATCTCAGCCCTTCTCTTTTTTGGGCATCTAACTAAATTGAACAGGCCCTTCTCTATTTCTGCATCTTTTTTCCTTATGCTTGAAGCAAAATACAATTTCTTGGAAGGTTGCCTTCATTATCCTCCCTAAACTGGGATAATCCCTGGAAAACACGTGAAGTATCTGGAGTGCCCAGCTTCCTGCCTTTCAGTGCCTCTCCAGCAGCCTCAGAAACTCCCATCTCACCTCTACTTCTCATGCTGCCTTCTCCTGCTCCTGGTTTTTCTCCTGCAGAGTCCTGGCCTAGGAAGCAGGATTATGGCAAACTGTGATTTTAAGCAGTTGACTTCATCTCCCTGGGCCTTAGTTTTCTAAAATGGCAATATCGGATCACCTTAAGAATGATCTATGTCTGCTGTCGGTTCCCTCTCTCACCTCAGAACCATCCTTCCAAGTCCCAGTCCTGCAGGGTGAATATGCTGTCCTTCCAGACATTTTCTTTGAATTCTTCCCAAGTGCTTTCTAGAGGGAGGGCCACGTCTCCAGAGTGACTCTCCTGGTGGGAACAGCACACCCTGCATCAGGTGGGTGAGTGATGGTGTGGAGCCTGACTTTGTGGTGTCCACCACTCATTGCAAACAAGCAGCTGCCCAGAACTTGCTAGTCTCAGTGGTGCTCTCCTGGTATAGACACCCCACTTGTACAACTTCATGCATAAGTAGAAGTTTTCCCTCTTTTAGGCCATGGGTGGAGTGGGCTGGACCTTGATCCTATTGCAGTGTGAACACAGATCAACTTGCTCTTTAAGTTTCATGGTGGTGTCTCATATACAGAGTTGTTCATAAAAGCCTGTTCAGAGCACTCCATCCTACCCTTCTGACCTAAAAAGTGTCCAGTGTTTTGTTCCTTGCTTAACCAGGGAGTTACTTTTTCTGGGAAAGAGAAAATCTGGCCCCTTTCTCCTCTAGAGCCCTGGGTGGTTTGTCATAGGTTCTAGAATGGCTTCAAAATAGAAGTGTGTGCTCTTTGGGTTAAAGATGGAAGCCATTCAGGTGAATGGAAGGCAGTCTGAACCCCGGCGAATGCAAACCGTCTCATAGTCTCACATTTGCAAATGGCTGAACGTCTACCCAGAAAGTAGGATGTGACAGCCTGGTTGAATAATCAAAGCAGGAGCCTGCCCAGTGAGGAAAACCATAAAAAATGTAAATGAACAACCCCTCTCCCCACAAAACACCATAACAAACAAAAAACAAAACAAAACCTAGAAAACCCAAACAACAACAGTAACAAGACGGGATGATTAGTAAGGCTCTCAGGATTCCCCAGAATCACAGCCGAGCAAGCTCATTCAGGCCTAAGTGGTTGTTTTGCCTCTAGCAGTAGCTGCTGGTGACCCTCCCTTCCTGAACTGATTCCTGCCCAGTGTCCTGGGAGAGCCCTGCTCAGGATCCCAGCAAGCAGTGAAGAGCAAAGCCACACTGTGGACAAGCCCCCTGAGTGCTCTGGACTTGTTTTTCTCATCGGCAACAAGAGAACCTTGCCAGCTCCACTATTCAGGTAGCCTCAGAACTGCTAAGCTGAGGTCCAGAGTATAAAACATCAGGTGAGGGAGACGTCACTATGATGTAGTTCTAACAGCAACCATTTATGGAGCTCTTATTACACACCGGGCACTCTGCCTTATGAACCTTCTTTTGCTTAATCCTTACGAGTGTCTTGCAAAGAAGATTTGTGCAACCCCATGTTACAGAAGAGAAAAATGAGGGTCAGACTTGTCAAAACTTATACAAAGAGATCATAGAGCTGGTAAGTGGTGGGATCTTAGAGCTGGTAAGGCCCTTCTGTCTGTCCTAATGCTCTTTTCCTTTGCACAGTACCTCTGAGTAAAGAGAAATTGATTCCCCTCAAAAATGTTTCCAGATACAAAGAAGGCACTCACTATGGAGCCCCAACCAAGCCTTCAGATGACTGCAGCGCTGGCAGGTAGTTTAACTGTCACATCGTGAGAGACCCTGAGTTAGAAACACCCAGTAAAGCTGCTCCTAGATTCCTGACCAGCAGAAACTGTATGAGATAATCATTGTTCATTGTTGTTTTAAGCCTATAAATTTTGCGATAATTTGTTGCCCAGCAGTACATAACGAATACTGCATCTGTCTACTATTCATTCATCTGACAGACATCCATTCATTATTTATTGTGACAAGCCCCAACCTACGTGCTTGGGATGCAGTAGTGAACACGATCAGTATGGTACCTGCCCTGACGGAAATGATCATTTGGCAGGAGAGATGAACATTAAGCAAGGAGACAAACAGGTAAAAGAACATTGAGAGCCAGGAGGCATCTTCTTTAAAATTAAGTTGTTGGGGAAGTTGCAGAGGAAACATTAAACCTGAGTCTTGAAGATAGAAAGAGCCAGAAGGTTCTGGCATTTTCCTTCCCACCCGTCTTGATGTCCTCACTTTTTGGCTGCCTTGAGTTCTTCTGGAAAATGACACAGGGTGTTAAAGAAGCTAGAAATTGAAATGATAGAGAATTCTTATTTCTCTTAGGGGCAGAGTCTCCCCTGTGGAGGAAATGACCTTTGCTGGATGAATGCTTTAAAAATCCCCGTGGGAGAGCTGGTACAGGTCAAATAGCTCTGCATAGGAAGGGAATTAGGGAGATTTAAGAAGCAGCCAAGGAGAGGGTTGGAGAAGGCTACAAGCTAAAGAAGAATTTGGGGAGAAAAAATATCTAACAGGGATTTTTATTCCTTTGTTTCTCAAGTAATGTGTGGTAAAATGCTCTTCCTCCCAGTAAAATCTCTTGCTTTCTGATGCTTTCTGGAGTAGGTTGGCTTTTTGAAGATAAGACAAAGGAGAATATGCCTTCCTTCAAGACTGACTTCAGGTGAACCCAAGGCTGTTCACAGGAGACCAGCCACTTACAGGTTAAACAAACACATAAACACAGTGGTGTTAATCATAAAAAGAAAAAATGCTTCTGATCATCACTGCAGTTCCGAAATGGACAGCTGTGCCCCTGACGTTCGTCAGTGGCATCAGTGTCACTGCTGACAACTGGACAGAGGTTGCTGAAGGCTGAGGCCCAGGCAGGTGCTGCAGCAGCTGTCAACGCTGCTGGCATCTGGCACCATGCCTGGCACTTAGGAGAAGCTCAGGAAATGTTGGCTAAATGGGTGACTGAATGCCGCCTGCGCTGCCGCTGCCTTGTCCTTCAATGCTCCAGGGAGTGGGGTTCACGGGGTGCAGGGTGTGTATTTTAGCCCCTTGTTCTGAGATTCAGGAATGCCTCCATTGAGCTGGGCCTGGGACAATGTCAGTGACAACACAGAAATGACCAGAGAGCTGCCACTTTCTTCTAAAGCTTGCTTGTCTTCTTGAAACAAACCACCTTGTGGACATTTTTTTCCCCTGGGGTGAGTTCTTTCCCAAGGGCACCTTGGTCTCTTCTATGAATAGGCCTCCACTACTCTACTAGCCTTGAGGAGGTGCCTAGACTTTCCTGAATTTGAGGGTGAACATGGCTTAGGTTCAAACAGGAACTTCTGCTACCTACAATATTCCCTGAAGCTCTAGACCAAACATAAACCCAACAGGGCCTGATGTTCTACACCTGAACTGTCCAATATGGTAGCCATGAGCTACATGTGGCTCTTTAAAGTTGTTAATGAAAATTAAATAAAATTTAAAATTCAGTTCCTCAGTGGCACTAGCCACATGTGAAGTGCTTCATAGCCCATATTGGACAGTACAGATTATAGATAGAACCTCTCCGACACCACAGTTTTATTCAACAGACCTGTGTCTAGAGCCAGAGCTCATAAAATGGATTCTGCTATCAAAGAACTGACCATTATGTATAAACAAGAAAACTATTCACTAGGGATAAACAGAAGTCTGTCTCACTCATGGGTTAGGCACAAAAGTCAGCATATAAGGCAAAAATGGCTTCATGTCAAATTTTCCCTTGAAAAATCCCTTAGGAAAATGTCACTTTGGAGACAAGCTCTCAGTAAATTCAAGACTGCAGTACGTCATCCAGCGTTGGAGCAGAAGAAGAAGGATCTGATTTGTAGTTAGGAGCAATGCACAAGAAAGATCAATGGTATCTGTGAACACGGGTGTGACACCGCAGGGAGCTAGCCTTCAGCTGTGAGAGACCCAGAAGCACCTGAAGGCACATCTGAATCACATCTGCATTCTCAGGCTCTCTGCTACTTCCATGGGATGACAGGTGGAATTGCCCACAGCATTTAAGGGTCCTCTCTCTCTCTCTCTCTCTCTCTCTCTCTCTCTATATATATATATATAATTAATATATTATTAATATAAATATATATAAATATATATATATATAAATATATATATATATAAATATATATATATATAAATATATATATATATAAATATATATATATATATATATATATATATGGTGTTTTTTGTTTTATGCTTTGGTGCCAAATGTGTAGAGGTGAAGTTGAGTACATTAAACGTATTTACAATACGATTTCCCCACACACATTCCATGAGGCCGTCCGTTCTTTGCTGGGGGCTTGGTTAAAGGAAGGGACTCCCCTCCACCAGAGACCCATGTGTTTTGTAATTGAAGAACACCAGGTTTCTCCTTGAACTCTTTCTTTGGGAGGCCAGAATTTCAACTACATCACTGAGCTTTGGAAAACACAACACTGGCCCTCAGATCAAACCTGAAGTTGTTCTATATACTGGGGTGTTTGGGGGCAGCACAGAGGGCAAGGGGCATTCAGGCCCTTGGAAGCCCAGCTAAAATCCTTTAGATCCAGATGCCCTCCTGGGTCACCTCAGCGAGCGGCAATCTCTGTCCCCGGGAACTCCTGTAAGGTGCAATGTTCTGCCTGCTTGGTCTGGTCCTATATATTGACAGTCATCTTTATGTATATTTTATACATACAACTGTCTTTCCAGTTTGATCATAAATTCTTCAAGGGCAGATGGCATAGGTCTTTTATCTCTTTTTATAACCCACAGTGTCTAACACGGTGCCTTCATATAAAAGTGCTCCATTCCTATGTAGCTTCATTAGCAACAGTTATGAGTGATTCCCTCAGGATATGAACTAACTCTATAGACATGCTTTAAGAGTACCAAGTACATGAAAAGGCCAGTATTTGCCCTTTCAACTTAGGAAGCTGAATTTTTAAAATCATTTACTTAATTTTGAAGTTGAGGATTGCAAGGGAGTTCCCAAGTCAGGAATTTACATCATTTGCAAAAGCAAAGAGAATGTTAGTTGCCTTAAAAAACCCCAAACGGTGAGGTAACCTCAATATTTGACATTAATCAAAGCCTTACCAAAAAAGTAGATCTGTTTCTAACCTTCTCAAAGAAAGAGACTGTGGTCTTGTATGTGGTTTTTTGTTTTGTTTTGTTTTTTTCATTTGAGGATTTAAAAAAAGCGGGATAAATGAATGGTTAATTAGAATCTTAGAGTAACAGACCACACAACTCCAGGAAGATTCTCATTTAAAAAAATTATTTCTTTTCAGTAATTTCTCATCATGTTGTGCATATCTTCCTTGTTCACCTTTTAACAACATTAAAAATCATTTTATGCTGAACTAAATATAGTTTTTATTGCATTAGGGGAAACCCATGCTTTCTAATGTTGGAACAGCTGTAATAATTCAGAGTAAAAAATCTCTGAGTACATTTTACAAACATCATTCTAAATATTGCCTAATACACTGCTAATTTTGGCTAGATTTTAAATAAAATAGGCTTCAGTGAAATGATATGAAAAGCATGTTCCAATGGATTAGACACAGTCTCAAGGATTAACTCTTTTAATGCTGTTTCATTACAAAATCATGGAAGAGTATTGTAGAAATTGGTATCATGATTATTTTAACTTTGGCCTTATCAGCTGTAAGAAATGTTTTACTCCGTTGTCACCTATGGCTCTCCAAACACAGCGTCACAAGTTTCATTATTTCCATTTCCCACAGGAGGCAAATTAAGACTGGAGATTTAAAGTGCCCACCTGGGACTTCCCTGGTGGTACAGTGGTTAAGAATCCGCCTGCCGATGCAGGGGACACGGGTTTGAGCACTGGTCCGGAAGGTCTCACGTGCCGCGGAGCAACTAAGCCCGTGTGCCACAACTCCTGAGTCTGCACGCCACAACTATTGAGCCCGCACGCCACAACTATTGAGCCCGCACGCCTAGAGCCCGTGCTCTGCAACAAGAGAAGCCACCGCAGTGAGAAGCCTACGCACCGAAACCAAGAGTAGCCTCTGCTCACCACAACTAGAGAGAGCCCGTGCGCAGCAACGACGACCCGACGCAGCCAAAAATAAATAAGTAAAATTTATAAACAAAAAAAAATAAAGTGCCTGCCTGAACACACACAACAAATCCCTGAGGCCCAGGTGCCTCTTCCTTCTCACCTTATCACAGCCTCACTGCTTCTCTTCTTCCCCTTTCAAAACCAACTGTTCAGGTAAGCTTTGATTGTTTGCATCTGTCTTTTTAGAATTAATGACGGAATACTGACAAAAAGGGAGGTGCTGGAGTTACTGAAAAATGTTTATTATTGTTCTTACTCATGAAAGCTTGGAAGGTCCCCAAAACCCCATATCATCCCCAAGGCCTGTGGCTGGCTTGCCACTTCCCGGAGCCCATTATTTAGAACTGTCTGGGTTGTCCTATCAAACAACGATGCCTCCTTACCTTCTGTGTTTGCTCACCTAGTCACCATCTTTCCCCGGGAGATGGAAGTGCATATCCAAGCAAGAGAAATTGTCAACAGCTATTTCTTCCCCTTCTCTCTCTCTCGGTTGAATATTGCTTCGGCACCTTGTATATACCCATTTAAATTCATTATGAAATATATGCCTTGCAAGACAGTTCTTTGCCTTTTGCAGGAGACATTTTCTTTTGTAGGAAAAAATCATCGTGAAATTAACATGGTGATTAGGAAGCAAGTTAGGCATGCAGTACCTTGTACAAACTCAGCTGCATTTAGTGAAAGGAAGACTTGAAATTCATTTCCAAAATGCTGTGAAAAGCTCATTTGGGCCATTACCACTTGCCCTCTGCCCTCTTCACAAGTTATAAGCCACCTTGTGTATGTGCCTTGCAGAACGTTTGGGAACTACCGTGGTGATTCTGCAAACGAATAACTAATTGAAATGCTTACGAACCTTAATCTTTCTCAGAGAATCCACTACTTACAATAGGTGTCAGGGTTCTACTGAGGTCCTAAACCAACCCCAATAAGGAGGATTCTTTACAAAACTCGACTGAAAGGCACTTCCTTTTACTACAGTGTTTGTATTGAGGTAGGGGCGGGAGTGAGGAGAGGTTACATCAGGGGTGAAGACACTTAGTCGTAAAGTTATAATGAAAGTTGCATGATTGTCTTTTGGCAGAGCAGGATGCCCCAGTGTTGAAATGAAATTCCCACAGAAAGATATCCACAGATCAGAATCCCACAGCCTGGCACAATTCAAGTTTGATTCAGTGAATGTTTTTGGAATTCCCAAAGTCAGAGCTGCTTAATTTGGGATCTGGGACCACCAACACCATACAGGGTGTTTCTTAAAAATACAAACTCCTGAGACCTTCTCCAGACCTACTGAAACATAATTTCCCTGGGTGAGATTGGACTTCTACTCCTGGGTGATTCTTAAGCACACTAAAGTTTAAAAGCACCAGAGTCTGTTTTACTCACTGATGTATCCAAGTACCTAGAATGGCAATTGACAGAGCTCAATAAACACCTGCTGAATGAATGAAGGTCCTAAGTGTTTGTGGCACTCAGAGGCTCCAGTTATACATATCTTCCAGACTGTCTAATTCAAAATGCTGTCATAGGACAGGTATAATGTTATATCCCACAGGGGCGGGGGAAGCTCTCCTATCTCTGCCCAACAGTCTAAGCAAATTGTCCCCACTTTGACAGGACTTTCCCTGCCTATACTTCACTGCAAAAGCTGTGACAAAGACTGGCCTCACAGCTTTGCTTCCTTAAAAAATAAAAATGAAAAAAAAATAAAGGAAAGGATTAATAAAACCAACTAAGGTATAAGTAGGTACCCTAAATCCAGCATATTGAGTAAATTATCTCCGCTAAATCACCCATAACTGAAGCTAGGCAAAATTCTATAAGCCAGTTTTATTTGTAGTCAAAATAGCTAAGGGATCAAGTTTCCTTCCTAATCATTCAAACCACAGGAAAGAGAAGGCAAGAGAAATGCAATCTTGCTTTTGTATATACACTGTTCTAATAAGACTATATTAATGATTTATTAAGAACCGACTGCATCCTTAACAGGTGAATGAATAAAGAAACTGGTACATCCACACAATGGAATACTACTCAGCAACAAAAAGGAAAAACTTGATACACACAACGTGAATCTCAAATGCATTATGCAAGAAGCCAATCTCCAAGGATCATATGTGGTATAATTCTCTTCAAATGACATTCAGGAAAAGGCAAAACTACAGGCAGGTGGAATGGGTCAGTGGTTGCCTGATTAGTGCTAGGAGTGGGGGGCAAGTTTAACTACAAAGGGGTAGCCCAAGGGAATTTTTGGGGGGTGATGGAAGGATTCTACATCCTGATCGAGGTGATTGTTACGTGAATCTATGCATGTGTTAAAACTCCTAAAACTGCACACCAAGAAAAATGTGAATTTACTGTATGCAAATTATATTTTAAAAGAACCCATTGCACACACAACATGAACTCATTAGGTCTCTGAGGGCCCTCAGACACTTTCCTTCCCTTGATCAGTTTATTAATGTTGGCAACACACAAACAAATGGTCTTGGAGTGTGTGCGTGAAAGTGAGGGAGGATTGCTCTACCATACGGTCCATGCTAAGTACATTACACCCCGTGCCAAATTTAGCACCTTATAAACTGGAAACGCTTTTGTAGAAAATTCCTTTATTATAGTGCAAATAACTTTCAGCAGTGACATAATAATGTAAGAACACATTTAGCAACATTTTACACCACGCAGTAAATAAGAAAGTGTTTCTTCGAAAATATGTCATCATAGGAACATTATTTCTACATTAATAATGTAGCTGGAAAATGCCAAGGCTGTTTCTCTCAAGGCAACAGGGCTCCCTCCCTCTTTTTGGATATTTGCTTTTTAATACAAATGAAAGGACTTGCCATTTTAACAAATCACCAATAATTCTAAGAGTCATCTCTTAGGAGGTTTTGAACTGAGGTTGGCAAGATATGAAATGGGGTTTCAAATTAAAAAAAAAAAAAAATTAAGACAATTCTGGGATAGCCCAGAAAGTAGAAGTCACTTCTATTAACTTTTAAGTAGATATATACATTCACTTCAATTTTGATGCAGAAATGAACAGATTGTCTAAAGCCTGCCTATTATTCCCCCAGAGCCTGATTGTTATCTATGTTCCTTGGTTTTGGTCATATTGCAAAATTAGGGCTCTGGTCAGAAATAACACCTTACGTACCCAAATGCTTTCCTGTGAAGCTTAAAATTGCACTTTCCATCCTGAATTCCCACCTTAGACCTCGCATGCTGATGAGAGGATGTGAACATTGTTTCCAGTTTACAGCTAATGATTAGTACAGCTGGATTAGCCCCTTGCTAATTTAACTATACCTGAATCAAATCATCACATCATTTAGATTAATTCCAGTAGGCTTAACCAAGAGGTTCCCCATACAGAAATGAAGGGTTAACAGTGAATCTTTACACTAGGCTGCCTAAGGGCTTGGCTGCTAACCAGTTAGCTGATAGGTAGAGAGAACAGTGTCAGTTCCAAACAGTTACACTCCCAACTCCTCTAGTTTCCGCTGAATTATGCAGTGGGTGGGAATGGATGGCCACTCAAAGGAAACCTCCTGTGGGGGTCTTCCACCATAAGGAGAATCAAAACCCCTACCCATATATTTCAGGGTACCCTCTAAGTCTCTCTACAAACGCACATCAAAACCTAGTGGCTCTACAAGTTAATCACAGGCTCAAAAATAGCCGGAGCCACAGAACAGCCCTCCTGGCTGAATATGGCTGCTTAACTCAGCTGGTACATATAGCTTTTCAATACTCAGCCAGCCTTGTTGGATAAAGCATCTTCTTATATAACACAGTGGAACTGTGCTAAACAGTTTAAAAGTTGAGAAGAATCCAAATATATCACCTCTAAAAAATTCATGATTTTAGTTTGCTTTTTCTTAGACTTTGGTACCGAAACACTGTCTACATTCTCGACACATGAATATGACATGGTCACTTCAGTGCCTCTGCATGTTGTGTAAAGAAACTCAAAAGCAAAGCAGGAGAAGGACGTGTCATAACAAGACGCAGTATGCTCTACAGACAAAACCTAAATTATATATAAATACACACCCCACCCCAGCACCCCCTCTTCTCCCCACCAGCTGACCAAAGCAATGCCAAGGGTCCTTCTCTCCAGGGCCAGTAGAGTTTGTGAAATCCAGCACCCAGGACTCCAACCATCCCTTGCTGTGTGGTGACATCTTATCACTGCAGGCTTCTCCTAGAGACTCCCTGCTGTCTAACCAGTTCCACAAGTACAGGGAAACACCTAAAGCTTAACTGGGAGCATTCACACTATTGGCTGGACTCAAAGACCTAGAGTCCTGGGAGTTAATTTTTCAGATAAACTAACTGGATCATTTCCTAATTTGGATCCTGTCTTATCCTAATATCTCAGCAGAGCCAACACAGTAGGAAGCACCCTCTACTCCGAAGCTCCAAAGGCATTGCTTAGGGATATCAGTGAGGGTCACATAATAAAAGTGATACAAGGAGCTAACAGCTTAAGTTGATATAAATTATTTCCGGGTAAGTTATTTGGGGCCATTTGCTTCTGCTTTCCATTGCATTCCAGAATCATTTTCATACTGTACTTTCAAAAGTTTATATAATAGTCATTTAAAAATTGTCTATGCAATCACTTCTTACGTGTTTTCAATTAGCTTAATAACAACTTAATGAGCTATTATGTAGGTCTAGGGAAAAGTAGTTAGTCTTAAGGAAGCCAATACTGTGCTACTTCACAGTAAGGAGAAAAAGCAATGTAAATAATCATCAATAACTTGAAAAGCAGTCTTACGAAACGTTGCAAAGCTTTCCCTAAAGCACTTACAGCAATTTATATCAAGATATCCTAAGTTTAGGGGTACGGAGGATAAGACGCAACTCTTTAAGGTAGAAATTCACCTTTATCATGATGGAATAGGTAATTTTCCCCCCAGACCTAAGATAATTGTACATTCAAAAGTTCATAACTTGCTGTTCTTGAGACATTAATCATTCTCTCATACACTGAGTAGAAATAAATAACTACAAGAAAGCTTTAAAAATCTGAATTAACATTATGCTGTGCAACAAAACAAAACAAAACAAACCTTGAACAACCTACATTCTATGTTAAATACCCTGACTAAAATGTCGGTTGTGTTACACAATTCCACTTCAGTGCAGAAATGAGTTGACTTCTGTGTACCGTCTTTGTTGTTGTTGTTTTAAGTCTTTAGCACTTTTGTTCTAAACGTCAGCTTGAAACGATGAATAACTTACTACCAAATCACAAATCCAGTTCAGTTTAGTCTGAATAAAATCCAGCGTAAGTGTATTACTTTGTTCTGGAAATAATGGCTCGGTGTCTTTGTTCCGACAGCTTCCTAAGGGCAAACCACCGTTGAAGTCATTTTGGGTTTAAACCGCACAGAAAGAAGAGACGGTGAAGTTTCCCTTTTCGTTTTTGTTTTCTTTTTAAGTCTTCAGATCTTGCTAGGACACTTCTTCCAGACCAACAGTCATACAGTTGTGGCACCTGATGCTATCTGAAACAGACGTGGTTTAAACAACGTCAGCCAAGCTTCGTGATCTGGAGGTCCCCGTTTATCTTTATGGTGTCGATTGCAGATAACGTTTGAATGCGGTGGTAAAAATCAAAAAGTTGGTGTCCATCCACAAACACTCTGAAACGTGGGTGCTCACAAAGGATTTCCACCTGGAAGAAACAAAATAATAACCTCAGTTCATAATTTCAATGAACCCTGCTGGGGAAAACGAACAAACAGTACTGCATTTTGGAGAAAGGCAACATCCTCAGTGGTTCTCAAACACGGGAGTGCACTGGGATCATACAGAAGGCGTGTTAGAACACAGACTGCTGGACTCCACCCACCAAAATTTCCATTTAGTAGGGCTAGGGTAAGGTCTAAGAATGTGCTTTTCCATCAAGTTCCAAGATGATGCTGGTGTTGCTAGAATAAGGAACACACTTTATGAAGCATTGCTCTACACTATTCAATGTCCTTTAAAGATTTAAAATTGCTTTACTCTTTCTCCCTTCTCCTTGCATGCCAGAAAGTGATGGAAAGTGGCAGAGATTTATTTATACGGCACTTAATGTCTCCATCCTCATCCCCTGAACAATTCTATCCCACCTTCAGAGAAGCCCCTCGCAAAGCAGAACTGGTACCCATTAGTAGCATGTAATAATAGTCTAGACACCCCTAAACACTAAGCAGAGAGAAGGTTACACAGTAATTACCATTCGACCAAGGATGTGTAATTAATAAGGCTTTGCTAAGCCAAACAGAAATACTGATTCCACATGGTAAAAGCTTTTTCTTCCTCCTTTTTTGAAACTTAAGTAATTCACCATAGAGTTTAATCATTGGTTCTGTGCTATGTATTTATTAAAAGCATTTGTATTCATCATGCAAGGAGAGACTCCGTATATGATATTAGTCACATTTAATTCATATTATTACTAAAATTATTATCACCAAGAAGGGGTGATTTCATTTCACCCCTTCACCCCTAGTGTTGGGGAGCACTATTCCTCCTGGCAGAAGCTTTGGTTACTCACACTCACGAGCTCTGCATTAAGATTCACCAGTAAGAAACTGACACAGTTCAGGGGAGCCTCAGGGTCATTACCATTCTAGAGAAGGGTAGGGGTGTCTTCCCCAGGCTACGATTAGAAGGGCAATTAGTCTCTATTCTATCATTGATGTGACAATCACGGATTCTTGCTTTCCCCCCAGACTGTAAGATGGGAAGAAAAAGTATGACTTATTCACAGGCCCCTGTAAATTTTTAGATGAGGAGCAACAGGTTAAGGGTAGTTCTGCTTTGTTAGGTGTTTATGCAACAGGGAGCTTTTAACTGGGTTGTCATTATTGTGATGTATGTTAACAAGGTGTAATGTAGACACTTCATCACCAGGTCTGACACGTCAGTAAATTCTTTCCTAACACATTACTGACTTGCATCTCTTACTTGGTATTGTCCTTCATAGAGGAAGGTGCTGCTAATGCTGCTTGATTGAAATGGAAGTTTGGGCTGTGCTTCCTGCCTGACAGATAGTGGGGAGCAAATCTATACTCATCCAGGCCCAAGGGAAGTAATCTGTCAGCCACAGAGACCGTGACAGTGAAACAGACTGAGGCTACTTAACCCAGAGAGGGAAACAAGGACATCACTAAGTCCTCACTAGCAAAGGGAACAAGAGAAAATAAAATGATAATCAACTAGATTCTTAAAAAAAGACATAACTGATATGGTTTGGTGCTACTTAAAGGTTGAGAAAAAAATGAGGAAAATTCTAGACACTTATTATTATTTATTAATCAAATATATTTTGGGACAGGTGTCTATTATATGCCTAGTACTATGTTAAATACTACATAGAAAAGTATTTATTTTTAACAATATAGACATGTAAATATGGGTTTATTTACACGTATTGGCTAAATCGAATTGCAAAAATTCTGGCTTAAAGTGTTCTTGGCACATACTAGATGAGAACATCACCATCCTGCCAGTGGTTGGAGCGGAAGCACTCGAGGCACTCACCCTGAATGGTTGGTCTGGGATGAATGGGAAGTAAGGGATCGCTGACTGTTCTTCACCCCTTTCCCCAGATATACAAGAATTTCTGAGTAGCTGCCGATCTGTGAAGACAGCTTTGAGTTCAATTGCCACATCGGCGGGAGGATCCTCCGAATCACCACAGGTCAAGCTGATGGCAAAGCTGAAAAGAAAATCATCTCACTTATTCACGGTGAGCAAAACAACATTAACAATGACCCAGGCTCCCATTTCCACAATGACCCAGGCTTCCATTTCCTTCTTCTTCTTTGGATTTGTCAGCTTTTAATGGGCCACTACTCTTCATATGGGGGCAGGCGTTGGGGGGTTTAGACTATGGAGAAATAGGATTACAATCAAACTGGTTTGTTACCCAGAGGAGGCCCTGGTGAAAACTTCAGTGGAGATGAAAATAACTAACTGTAGACATTTCATATACCCCAAACTACCCACACATCTGTGTCTTAATCCATTTCAGAAGACTCAAAAACAGCCCCATTAATTGACCAGGGGAAACGATATCTCGTAAAGTTTGGTTCTCATTTATATTGATAGTTCTTACTCCAAACACCATGTTTGGGAAAAAAAAAAAAATCCTTTCGCCTCCCTAAGGGTCAAAGAGAAAATGATGTGGGTCTATATTTATAATCTCTGATATAAATAGCTGTCTAGAGAAATGATGGCTGGGATTCATACACATTCTTTTCATGGGAACATAGTACTTTCTTGGCACTTCTAACTAGCAACACTGGCCACAGGGGTGGGAAGAGGAGGGGCAGTAAACCACCACAGGAGTGGGCAGGACCTTGTAACTGCCTGATAGGTCTAGGTGACAAGGACTCTGCCTTACCTCTCAGGGTTGAGGTCTACGATGCCCATCACTAATACCTTCTTGCCTGGTCTCATGCCACCTTTAATGTGCCCACAAAATGGCACGATCTGCAAAGGATGAGAGGAGAAACAGAAAGTTTACAGCCTGTTAGGGAAGAGCCAAGGCCTCAGATCTAAGGAAAGAAGAAAGAGGGTACAGGCAGACACAGAGCACAGAACAAAATCATTTACCAGTCGTGGGAAGTACACGTCGGCTTGAACTGGAGAGCCCAAGGAGTTGTTTAAATGCCCATCATCTAGTTTCTAAAAATAGAAGCACACAGATTGGCTTTCCAAAAGCTTTTGGAGGGGGGTGTTAGAGGGAGCGGGGAAGAACCTACACAAATCTGGAGGAATCCAGCAGTCCTCCATAGAACACAGGAAGCCTCTGCAAAAGCTCCCACCTCACAGCCCACTGAATAACCGCATAAACTCCCGGAACAAAACCCGTCCTTTCCACCAGGTAGCTAAGCCTCTGATGATCCTCAGACCCTTCAGATCTAGATCAAAATGAAGGTCGAGGCCCACTGGGGAGCCAGAGCCCCGCGCCGAGGGAGGGAAGGCCCCTCTCCAACCGCAAACGCCCATGGAACCGCCGTCGCCCAGGCCTGTCCTCGGGGACATGGCTGGAGTGCAGCGGCCGCGCTCAACTTCTCTCGCGAGCCCCTGGCGCGGACCCATTTCTAAGGGGGAAATCCCCGGAACGGCGCGGGGCGGGCGCGGGGCGCGCGCGCCGGACACACACACAGGCGCACACTCACACGTGCAACATGCACACACCTGGCCGGAGGCTGCACAGCGCGGAGGGAACTGTCGGTCACCCCCCACCCCACGGGCCGCCCCCAACACCTCCCCTCAGCCAGCGGCCCTCCAGCTGGGGCACCCCTCCGGCCCCTCACGTCCGCCGCGCACAGCCGGCTCCCGCTACCAGGTACTGGGGCGCCTTCTCACGCGTGGGGCGCGGGGCTGGGCCTCTGCCGAGCCGGAGCCGGCGAAGGGGCCGTGCGGGCTGCGGGAAGGGGGCGCCTCGCGTGTCCCCGCCGCACTCACCACCACTGCATCGCTGTCGGCCACCGACCCCGCCATCTTCTCGCGCAGCGCGGCGGGGTGCGCGGCTGGCGGCCGGGCGGTGGGGGACGTGGGACACGGCGCGCGGGCTGGGCTTCAGAGGCGGTCCTGCGCCGGGCGGGGGCGCGGGTCCGAGACTGGCTCGTGCGCGCACACACACACGGGCGCGCGGGCGTGCACTCCCGGGGGCCCGGCGCCGACCCGGCTGGCGGGGCCGGGGGGAGGGGAAGGAGAAGGCGGAGGCCGGGAAGGCGGCGCGGGCCCAGAGGTCGGAGGTGGCCGCCGCAGCCCGGACCGCGCTGACGAGTCGAGGCTGCTTTCTTCCTCGGGGTGCTGCTGCCCGAGGAAAAAGGAGTCGAGGGTGCGCCGTGCTGGCCCTGGGCTGCATTTAAAGGCCGCCGGAGCCCGGCTGGGGAACCGGGAACAGGGCGGGGAGCCGGCTGGGCTGCAGCGGCTTGCTCAGCTTGCCCTGCCCCTCGGCCATTGGACGGTGGCAGGAGGCTGGGGCGGGAGGGACTGGCCTACCAGGGTCGGGGCGTGCGGGAGGGCGGGCGCCCGGTCGACACTCTTCGGCGGCAGGGTGGGTGGGGTTGGGGCCTGCCAGGTGACAGGTGCTGGTGACATCACCGCTCCTCCTCTCCAGCCACCTCCCCGCCTTCCTTCTCAGGTTGTGACTTGGGGCAGGTGGGACAGTGGAGGGCGAGGTCAAGGGAGGATTGGAGGTGGAGGTGATATTCCAGAGTTCGAGATTTCTTTCAGAGAATGCCAACAAAGAGCGAGGAAAGATTCATTCGGCTTTCTAGGGTGGAAAGATAATGAAAGGCTTGCATAAATAAATATTTGACCTAAAAGCAGGAGGCAGAGAGGACTCACAGTAGGGACTTTTATATTTATACAGGAGATGTACAGAACACACCTCCCTCCCCTGTGGAAAGATGGGCAAGTCTGGGGGTCCCTGGAGGCTCTCTCAGGCAGGGGTCTGGTTAAGTCTTACCAAATTGAACTGGGCACAGTGACTGCTCTCAGAAAGTCTTCATTGGGCCGATTTTTACAAGTCACCTTTCCAGTCTAGGCTAGTGAATTTCACACTGAAAATCTCCTGATATCCTTTGTGGAGTAATTCCTAGGGGGTCCACCTCTCTTTATTCCAAGGCACAAATTCCTTTATGGCGTTTCCACAGTAGGACGATTATGTAACTTCTCAGGTAAAGCTGTATCAACATAGCCTCTATTAGGTGACATCTTGGCTTAAACATTCCATTGTGTGAATCACCCTGGTGTTTTATACTAATAAGCAGGGAGCATGTGTGACCTGCTGCAATCCCAGAGGGGCCCTCAGAGGCTCCCTTCCTGCCACTGTTGCTGGCTGTGTGGCCTGGAACATCACTGAGGCTTTTGTGTCTTAGCTTTCCCTTTATGGACCAGAGCTAATCATGGTAATCTCAGTTGAGTAGGGAGAATTACCTGCACACGCTTGTAAACCAAAGTCATATCCTTTGTGTGCTCTGAATTTGAGTGCAGCACAAGTGGCTCACACTTTTGCTCTTGTTTACCAGTCTTAGCTCAAAATCATACCTTATTGATTATTTTAAAATGTTAGGCAGTCATAGGAAGCAACTGACATTTTGAAAGCACACTTTGATATATCTCAATTTCTGAGAGTTTGGTATAGGGGACACTCATTGAAGTATTTTTTTGTCATTAGCTAAGCTAAGAGTGACAGAATACATCATGGTGGTTAAAGAACGTGTGCCCTAGGTTCAAATCCTGGCTCTACAATTGACTAGCTGGGTGATCTTGGACATGTTACTAAACTTCTCTGTGCCTCAGTTTCTTCATCTGTGAACCAGAGATGACAGCAATGATGACAATAGTGCCTATCTTGTGTTATTGGGAAGATTAGGTAAATTGGTTCCTGTACCTTCCTTAGAATAGTAGCTGGCACTTAGTAAGCGCTACTCTTCATATGTACAAACATCTTGAGGGCTTGCCATGTACCAGGCACTGGGGAATACAGGGGGGACATTTTTTTGTGCTTCTACTTTATTATTATTTTAAAATTGTTTTTTAAATTGAAATATAGTTGATGTACAATGTTGTATTAGAGTCAGGTGTACAGCAAAGTGAGTCAGCTGTTCTTTTTCAGATTCTTTTCCATTTTAGGTTATTACAAGTTATTGAATATAGTTCCCTGTGCTATACAGTAGGACCTTGTTGTTTATCTATTTTAGATATATTAGTGTGTATCTGTTACTCCCAAACTCCTAATTTATTCCTCCCTACCCCTTTCCCCTTTGGTATCCATAAATTTGTTTTCTATGTCTGTGGGTCTGTTTCTGTTTTATAAATAAATTCATTTGTATCTTTTTCTTAGATTCCACATATAAGTGATACCATATGATATTTGTCTTTCTCTGTCTGACTTACTTCACTTAGTATGATAATCTCTGGGTCCATCCATGTTACTGCAAATGGCATTATTTCATTCTTTTTTATGGCCGAGTAATATTCCATTGTATATACATAACACATCTTCTTGATTCATTTATCTGTTGATGGACATTTAGGTTGCTTCCATGTCTTGGCTATTGTAAATAGTGCTGCTATGAACATTGGGGTGCATATATCTTTTCAAATTAGAGTTTTTATCTTTTCCAGATATATGCCCAGGAGTGGGATTGCTGGATCATATCGTAACTCTATTTTTAGTTCTTTAAGGAACCTCAGTGGGGATTTTTTTTGTTGATCTTACATTCTAATGGCGAAAGGCAGTTAATAAACAAATAAATATATAATATGTCAGGTGGTAAAAGTATTAGAAAAAAATAGTAAAGCAAGTAAGGTGAAAGAGAGAGGTAGGAGGTGGGGCGATGCTCTTTACAGTGTTATCAGGGAAGCCATCTATGGTAGAGTGAGTTTGAGGACCTCTAATGGGAGGGAGGGAGTGGGGGAGGCATTTGGAAGTCTGGAAGAAGAGGTTGCTGGCAGAGGGAACTGCAAGGGCAAAGTCCCCAGGGTGGAGTAAGGGAAGAAAGTGTTGGGTGCAGCTGGGGTGCAGAGGCGGAAGAGGTAAGTAATTAGAAATGGAATAGGCCATGTAGACACTGCGAAGATTGGCTTTTCCTTGGGAGAGGTGGGAAGATATTGGAAGTTTCTGAGCAAAGGAGTGACATAGCTTGCCTTCTGTTGTGGATGTATCCCTCTGGCTGCTGTGTGAAGTGGTCTCTGTGAGGAGGGCAGTGTGTAGGAGGCAGGTAGAAGCAGGACTTAGGAAGCTCCTGCAGCAATCCAAGCAAGATATAATGGTGGCTTAGACAACGGTGGGAATGATGAAGATAAGAGAAGCTGTGCGCCCTTGAAAAGTCCTAGCCATTGTCATTACATAGCTCTGAGAGTTCAAATTGACTTCTAAGCCTCAGTTTCCTCACCACAAAATTAAGAGGTTGGGCTCATTCATCATTCCTTCTTAGCTCTTAGAAAGTTCTTCTGGGGCTTCCCTGGTGGCGCAGTGGTTGAGAGTCCGCCTGCCGATGCAGGGGACACGGGTTCGTGCCCCGGTCCGGGAAGATCCCACATGCCACGGAGCGACTGGGCCCGTGAGCCATGGCCACTGAGCCTGCGCGTTCGGAGCCTGTGCTCCGCAACGGGAGAGGCCACAACAGTGAGAAGCCCGTGTACCGCAAAAAGCTGTGTAAATGCCATCTAAATTTAAATGGTAGGTGCTGCTGAATGAAAATAATCTTGGGTTGAATCTTTCAATAAGTGGTTTTGTAGGGTGAAGAATAACCCTTTGATTTACATTGTCAGTGGAGTTGAAGATACTTGGATTGCTTGAGATGTTCTTTACATTCCTAAAATTCTTACATTTTAGGAATGTAAAGAACAGGAAGGTACTGAACCTGCCCAGAACATTTTAAACTGGAAAATTGCCTTTTATTCCAAAAATGCTTTGTTCCTTCTCAGTCATTCTATAGAATAGTTCATTTTCAATATGGAGAGCAGGGAGAAAGCCTAAATGAATTTTTTGTTATAATTAAAGCTGAGCAGAGTCAGACTACCCCTGACAGGGAAATTCATTAGCAAATAAATGAATTATAGAGCTTGAATTTTTAAAAAGTTGTAGAGAGAAGGACAGGCAAACTTTGCTCTGGGCTTTGATTATGGGCATTTTTGTCTAAAAAACATTAACCAAGATTGTGACCCTTTTATGAAATGCAACAGTGAACTGTATTACTGCTAGAAACTACTAAAAAGGCTAAAGAAAGTCAGCATCGAAAAAGAAATATACACAGGTCTTTGAAGATAGACTTTGCTAAATGATCTTCCCAGATGAAAATAGTAGATCACGTCCTTCTCTCCTTCCCATTTAATATGTTTTATTCAAATGTAGGCATGCAGAATTTCTAATACTGTGGGGAGAATATGGCATTGACGTCAATTCGGCAGCCATGTTATGAGCATTGTGCTGTGATACCCTGGACCAAGAAGAGATATATGAAAATGCATGGGTCTTGTCCTGAAGAAGGTCACATCTCACTCTGGGGACCAATGTAGAATGCAGTGGGTAAGATAATAAAGGCCTCAGATCTACAACCTGAGCACTGAGCGGGGAGAGTCACTCCCATTGGGAGGATTAAGGCAGCTGTCTGGAGGAACTGGCATATCTCTGACCACAAGCACGGCAGCCCCTTCCACCATCCCACCAAAGCAAGTCTGCAAAGACTGCACAGCAGCTCTATTCGTGGCCTGAATTCTAAACGCACTCCGCCTGGTCTGGTCACCAGCTGAACCCCTGTTTCCAGAGGCTGGTTTTGTCTCCTGCCCTGGTCCGGGTAGATATGTGCCTTCTTCCTTTACACTGTGACTGTGGGCCCGGATCCCCGAGGCCTGCCTTTGACTTTCAGACCACTTGTTTTCTGCGTATATATACACATTGGCAGCAGCAGGGTTTCTCGTCCTCAGTGCTATTGATATTTTAGGCTGAGAAATTCTTTGTGGTAGGGAGCTGTCCTGTGCATTGTAGGATGTTGAGCACTCGATGCCAGTAGCTGCTCCCCGGAAATGGTGACAGCCAAAAATTCCTCAGACATTGACAAGTGTCAAATGTCCCTGAGTGGGGTGGGGAAAACTTGCCCCCAGTGGAGAACCAGTTATCTAAAAGGTGCTTTAAGATTCCTGTTACTCATATATATGATATGAAATCCATCTGATCTAATCTGGAGTAGAAACTTGCACATCAGAAACATTTGCCTTTTTATTTGGCAAGTCATTGCTTCCTGATATTATGGGAGCACTTTACAAATGGTTCCACAGAGAACCCCCTACAATGAAGGAGGACCTGTGAGGACCCCTGTGGATGTAGCTGGCAGCTCAAAATATCTGTAATATTGAGAAATTTGTGTGACTTTTGCACTCTGTTCAACAGTATCGCCATGTTTATTTTTGATATAAACATAATGTGCTCCCCACACCCATAAATACAGCAAAATTAAAGCATCTAAATGTTTACCCTGTTCATCTTGTGGCTTGATTCCCTCCCTGCCCCAGACCCCAGAAGGTGGCTGCAGCCCACTTTGAGGAAAAAGATAATGCACCATTTCACAGGCTGGTCAGGCTTTCATCTCTTCATAATTGTTTTCATCAGGCCAGTCTCTGCTCAGGATAAATATTCACGTAGGCAGAAAATATACAAACTCAGCATTCTTTGGTTACCTCGTTAGGTAGGAGGGCAAATAGTTATCAAGCTATTTTTCTGTATTTCAGTACATGATTAAAGTTCTTAATTATTCTAGGAACTATGGTCACGGTTATCAAATATTATTTTAGACACACACACAAATTTGTGTTGTACCAGTGTAATTAGGGGACAACCATAAAACTTGGCAGTCAATGCCAGTAGCTAACATTTCATTATTTTCAGTTTATTTATGAGGAAGCTAGAACCAGACTCCTGCTTGCGTTTTAATTACTTAGCGCAGGAAGGATTGATTGCAGAAAACCTCCAGACTGAAAAGGGTACTAATGAGCCCATTTCCCAGGAGGAGTTCAGGGCTTCAAAGGTATGCACTGCTTCCTACCCTGGGGATGTCACTGTGGGCCCTTTATCATGTCTGAGACGTCGCAGGAGCGCACCCCGAGCTGGCTCACTCCTGTGGAAGGTAGCAAGAGCCCTCGCCCAGAAAGAAGCACAAAAGAATGCTGCTTCCAGTCTTTGGAACTGGCAGCATGAATGAAAGATATTTTAAGATACAGGGCTTTGTGCTGGGACTGAGAGCCAAGGATGTGCTTCTGTGCCTCCTCTCCAGCCTTACGTTTCAGCAATTCCAAGAGGCAGATCTGTGCTCAGCCAACCTTGTACCAGTAAGGAATGGGACAGGCCTACGTGGCGGAGCCCCGGGCCTCATTTCACTCTTCTCATTATGCTTGATGTTTCTGTTTTCATCTGCTGGTTTATAGTCCTCCTTTTTATTGCCTCTGTGATTTTACTTTCTTGGTGTCCAGTGGCGTAATGGATTTCTTAGTTTGGTGGTTTCGTGGAAACTCGTGTGGCTTGGCTGCGTGGAAGGAGACGAAGATTCAGAATTAACAGTCTGCTGGAAATCCTGACTAATGGGCAGGAAAACTCAGGAGTCAGGCTGCCAGGTGGTCATTTGATTTTTAGAGGAAATGTGTTTGAGTGACACAGATTTCTAGATTTCTTAAAAGGTGAATCACACAGAGAAGGGATTAACACAGACAGCTTCTGAACAAACCACCATCCAGGAGGGACCTGGGAATTTACACTTGGCATCCAAATTTGACTAACCAAAGAGATTCAGAGAAAACAGACTTCATCTATTTATTCAACAATTCTTTATTGAGCTGGGCTCCATTTTAGTTGTGATTATGATCTTTTTTACTTTCTTAAAAGAGGCCCAAACAACCATATACATATTTGGACTTAAAATACTTGCCCTCCTTTTCCATATGAGTTTCTTCAGGGCATCTCTACTTCCTCATATTGTAGATTCCTCCCTGCACACTGCCTGTTCCATCTGACAATATTCAGAATGGGTCTAAGAGCTCCGCTGCCAACGTGGCAGCATAGCCTCAAAAATAAATATAAAGTGTTTTGAATTCAGAGGCTGGTTTAATTCCACCTCCAAAGGATTAATTTATTCCATAGAGAAAGATTAATTAAAGAGTTGAAGAAAAAAAAAGAGTTGAAGAAAATATTTTAAATTGCAGAAGTTCAAATTGGTAATCTACACTGATTAAACTCATCACATTTCATTCATTCACAACCTTGGCCTTGGTTGGCTCAGTGTTACTCTTAAACTTAAGAATTAATCGGAACTCTATAAATTCAGGGGGCTTTGGGGTTAGGCATGATTTTTCAAGATTGCCTGGTGTGTGTTTGTGTATGTGTATGTGTATGTGTGTGTGTGTGTGTGTAAGGCCAGTTGGAGTGGGGAAGGAGGGAAAATTCCACCTTTTCTTAAAAGCCAATCCTCATTTTAATACCAGGAATAGATAAAAGTAACTTCGGGGGCTTCCCTGGTGGCGCAGTGGTTGAGAGTCCGCCTGCTGATGCAGGCGACATGGGTTCGTGCCCCGGTCCGGGAAGATCCCACATTACGCGGAGTGGCTGGGCCCGTGAGCCATGGCCGCTGAGCCTGCGCGTCCGGAGCCTGTGCTCCGCAACGGGAGAGGCCACAACAGCGAGAGGCCCGCGTACCGCAAAAAAAAGAAGAAAAATAAAGTAACTTCGGGAGAGGAAGCAAAGTCGTTGTCTGTGCTTGTTTTTGATTCCATTGATTTTAATGCCAGCAAAAACTCCATCAAGAGAAGAACCTCATACTTTTTTTTAGATGAGTGAGGCAGAGATACAAGTATTAAATTTTTATTCTTTGACACTTTCTCTGCTAACAGGGGTTCTCCTTGACACTGGTCTGGAATCTTCCCTCACACGACTCGATTCCCGGCCAGTTATGCCCACTTTAGACATCAGCCTTATGGGCACTTTCCCCAGTAATGCCAGCTTCTCCCCTCGATAGGCTCCCCCACTTCATTGCCAGCCCAGACTCCTCCCCACTCTTTCCATTCGCTCTGGGCTCTCCTCTTGGGCAGGCTCCTCCTCCACAGCATGTCTTCAGTGAGTAGACTCTCACGAGCCTGAAAGAGAAAATTTAAAACAGATAAACAGATTGCTTTTACAAATGGTCCTTCTCTGGAAGGCAGGAGTTGCTGTTTTTCAGGAGGCCAGTATGCATCGTTTTCTCTCTTAGTCACTGTTGACAGACTGGTGCCATAGCCAGGACAGGCCAGAAAATGTGTCATTCATTTCAAGCCAAAGTGATACAGCTAACAGTTATTCTAGAGAAGCTACAACTAACGGTTGGCTTTAGATGATTTATACAGATTATCCAATGTCAGGTGATATTCTATAATTAGAAATAAGAAGGGATGAGCTTAGTGAGAAGAGAGGATGGGTGGAATTTCTAAGTATGCGAAGGATGGGTGTTTCTTTAGGTCTAGTGGATGGTTTTAATCTACAATGTCGTTTATTCTCAGTGCCCTGATAGCAGCTTATAAAACAGCCACAGTTCACCCAAAAGCCCTTAGAAATTACTACACAGTGCTAAAATAAGGCATCGCCCAGGAATCTGAGAGTACCCACATCTTTTGTAAACTGTAATTCAACTCCCTTCTTCAATGTTGAGTTCATGTTAAGGCAGCATGGTCTCTTAAAAACATAAATCATGTACCATCAACCCTTCTTAAAATCACCTGGTGAGGGCTTCCCTGGTGGCCCAGTGGTTGAGAGTCCGCCTGCCGATGCAGGGGACACGGGTTCGTGCTCCGGTCCGGGAAGATCCCACATGCAGCGGAGCGGCTGGGCGCATGAGCCATGGCCGCTGAGCCTGCGCGTCCGGAGCCTGTGCTCCGCAACGGGAGAGGCCGCAACAGTGAGAGGCCTGCGTACCGCACAAAAAAAAAAGGAAAAAAAAATCACCTGGTGGGTTCTCATGGTATTTAGGATGAAACCCTAATTCCTTTCCATGGCTTTTAAGGCCCTGTGGGGTCTGGCCCTCTTTCTCCACCTTCTCTTGGAGGCCGTGCTCCTCTCCCTTGCTCACTCTCTTAAGCCAAAACTGGCCTCCGTGGGGTTTTCCCAACAGCCAAGCACACTCATTCCTCAGGGTCTTTTCACTTGCTGGTCCTCCTGCCTGGAGCGTGCTTCCCCAGGCACTTTTTTGGTTTCTTATTCTTAAATTCTTCACTCAAATGTCACCTTCTGTGAGAGACCTTCCCTCATATACGCCCCTGCCAGGGTTCTTTTAGCGCATCCTCATCTTCTCCACTTCTTACCTCAGTCTTTAATTGTCTTGTTTATTACCTGGTGTGATCTTTCCATATCAGAGGGTAAGAGCCTTGAGAGCAGACTCTTGTCTTTCTAATTCATGAAGTGAAGTGAAATTGGGAGCAAAGATTTATTGACTGAATGAATGAATTAATGAATAATGCACAGCCACACATCTGCAGATGAAATAAAACCTCAGAGCTGTTGAGGACTCCAGGGTTCCAAGGCCAGAGTCCACTTATTTCCCTGTTACACAGCCTGAGAACAATCCTCTTTGGGTTGACATATAAAGACTCTGCCCTGAGATGTCCTTTCCACCACTGAGGAGTCTTGATTCTAGATGCCATATGGGTTACATATAAATTCGTCCTAGACATTAGGCAAGGTTGTTGACCCTAAAGTTTAAATGTTACTTATAAGCAATGAAAAGTTGAATTGGTAAGATCAAGTACAGGAAAGATAATAGTGAAAAAAAAAATCCCAAAGCACAAGCATAGCAATGTCAATAGCTTTATTAGCAGTATTATTGTTTCCTCATCCTGATTAGATAGACGCTTAGGCTCTTTAAAGTAACCTGATATTGAACATTAACTATAGCTTCTTCTCTAAGAGGGGTGAGCAATGAAGGTGCTGCCTTTCCCGATTACTTATTTAATTTTATTTAACAAGCACTTGTAGAATGTTCATCAAGCTCCAGGTACCTTTCTAAATACTTGACAAATGCTGTCTCGGGTTGAGTTCATTGGAAGCTATAGTGGAGACAGAGTTTGGGGTGTAAGGTGCTTATTAGGGATTAACACCTTTGAGGAGGAGGCAGAGAAAGCAAGAGGTCAAACTGCACTACAGGCTCAGGGAGTCTGGGAACCAGACAGGGACTTGAGGCATGTGCTGCCTGTCAGAGTGTCCCGCATGGGACTGGAATGGCCTGCCTTTCTACCCCCACCTCGTTCAGGCACCAAATGTGGGCTCCCCCAGGAAGGGCATGGCCTTGGGCAAGGCTGCTGTGTAGCGGAGGCACACTGGAGTTGCTGAGAGCTGGAGTTTGTCTGCTTCCCATCCTCCCTGCTTCTGGGCAGCAAGTTCTCCCTTGAAGTGCACCTCTGGGTCTGCTCAAATATTAACTCATTTAACCCTCGTGATAACCCTAAGAAGTAGGCCCTTTTATTAGCCCCATTTTACAGATGACAAAGCTGAGGCATGGAGAAATTAGTTCACTTGCCAAACTAGGTCAGGTAGCAGAGCTTAAATTTGACCCTGGAAGTGTGGCTCCAGAATCAGAGTTCTTAACTGCTCAGCTATTCTGTCTGAGCTATTGCTTCATAGAAACTGTTGATGATAGCCTAACAATAATAACAGTGACAATATTGGTTGTTATTTAGTTATTTCTAAGGTAATGTGTGCATGCATGTGTGTGCGCATGTGTTTGCCTCGTATTGGTGCATTTCTTAAAAACAGCACCAAAAGAATGATAATTTTGGGTTGCCTACCGTATTTGAATATGAAATCCTGCCTGTAAAAATCTAAGTATCCAGACTAGATGCTGAGGGGTAATGACTGGGTTTGAATTCCAGTACAAGGTAGCCTGTGCTGAAATTCTCATGTTGGCCTGGAAAAGGCCAACCCCTTTGGAGTTTAGGTCAAGAGAATTGAGTAGATGGAAGAAAAGCTATAAAATACAGGGCAAGGCCAACCAGTTCTGTGCTCTGCCAGTCACAGGAGTGAGGTGTTAGTTAGATAAGGGCCTGAGGGAAAAGCAGGTGACACCTTGGGAAGAAGGTAAAGAAGGAGAGGGGAATTTAACATATGTGAGCAGGGTGGGCCTGGAGTGCTCTTGAGAGGGTCTGGAAGACAGTCCAACACTGAGAAGAACCAGGAGGGCAGAAGAGGAGGTAAAAGGAGTCCAGGCTGCTCCTAGAAGGGAAAGAGAAAACCCAGTGGCGACAGAACATTTTTTCCATCACTGTTTTTGGACTTATACATATACATGATCTTTTAAAGATATTTAAAAACCATTTCCCACTTTACATAATTAGATTTCTTAGTTCTAAAGACCAGGCTTAGGTAAGGAAGGAATCCAAGGATGACAAGTTTTATTTTGGATGATGTAGAATACATATTTCCCCCGATTTGCAATTTTCTTTTTGTCTGTAAGAGTCCAGGCAATAGAAGTCATTATCCTTTAGACTTTTCATTCCAGTGGGATTAACTGGTTTCACATTCTTTTTCTGAAGTTTGGTGAAATCCCCTCTTTAAACACAATAGAGAAATTCTGTTTTAACCCCTCACTATCTTTATTTGTATATAAAAACATGTTCCAAAAGGCTGGAACAACATCTTGGTATTAAGGGCTCTTTGCAAAAATAGTCAGCAGGGATAAAATTCAGCAACAGGACATGTAAACTTCCCAGCAGACCAAATGTGTCCTCTGAGCCAGAAGGATTAAAGGATTCTACCTGGGATATTAATAAAGGTCATTCTGGCTGCTGAACTGATTACGTCGCTATTGTTGACCCTTAATGTTAACAGGTTTTTTTCCCATGTCACATACTCTGTCTATGGGTATTTCAACACAGTTTGCCCATTTTTGTAACACATAAAGCCGTCTTAGAAACTCACTCTGCAGCCCACAGAATAACAATGCTCTAAATAATTCACAAAGCAAAGCAAATATGTAGATGTTAGAAAGTAATTTACAACTGCAGGAGAAATCCCTGGCGGTTCAGTGGTTAGGACTAGGTGCTTTCACTGTCACAGGCCGGGGTTCAATCCCTGATTGGAGAACTAAGATCCCACAAGCCGCGTGGCTCAGCCAAAGGAAAAAAAAATGTAATTTACAACTTCGGGAGAACTCACGATGCCAAGTACGGTTCTTGCTTAGAGTACATACTCAAACTCATCTATTACGCTGCGCCAAATTGGGAGGATTTGTATCTGGAGCATAGTATATTTCTAACGCCATCCTCTTGAAAATGAGCATGGTTTCAGAGAAACTTAGTTGTTTCCTGGAGTTAAATGGTTTGTATTTGGGTCGGGGGACAAATAACTTCTTTCTGAACTCCAGGATTTTATTGAAGAACGTTTTCCCCATACGCGACAGGCTTTATGAAGGCAGAAGCAGGAATAAGTGTGGAAGGTCAACCGTTGAGTGGTAGGGATTGGAGTGATGGGAGGGAGAGGAGATATCTTGGAATTCTTCATGCTCCCTATTGACCCTTTGACAATTCTGACTTGCCTTTCTGCGGTCATTTCTCAGCTGGGCATCGTGCATGGGACCCAATGAAAATAAGCCCTATTTTAGGGAGCACTCAGAAGGTGGGTTGTTTTAGGACATCGAGGTGCCTGTATTCAATCTTTGGACACTGCATTTGGAATCCACTTCTTCTAGGACATCTGTCTCTTCCAGAAGCTGAATTCAGTATCAAAAAGTGATCTGTTTCATAGACTATACTCACCAGGAAAATCAGGACACATTCTTGTGAAAAATCAAAGCATTTGACTATTTAGAGGTGAAATTGCTTGATTATAGGGTACTTGCATCTAGCAGTTTTATAGGTGCCGCTGGGCCAACTAAATACATTTTCTGCTCTCATGTGTGGTGCATCTCCACTCAGCTGAACCAACCCTAGGATAAATTTATTTTCTTCTTCTAAAAAACAAAGACAGAATGCAACATCCAGGTCACCAAAATTCAATCTCTAAAAGATATTTGGTCACAGATAGATCTAAAATCAATTCGATGGGCATCTGATATCGACCCTTGGCCCTGTGCCTCTCCCCTGTGATGCAAGCCACACACACACACACACTCTTCAGCCTGGTGTTGTCCTAGAATTAACTGTACACCTCTTTCATGAGATGACATTCAAGCCACACAAAGCAAGGTCAGTGAGTGCTGGAAGGGAAAGTGAGCATGGTTCATAAAACCAAGAGGCACTTATCATTTAACAAGATTAACAAGTGCTGTTTAAAAGAGCTACCCGGCCTGAGTCACAGAGGGAGAAGGATGCCAGCTCAATTCTCTGGGCTTGGCTGTCACACCACATGAGTGCAAAGCTCCTGAAAGCCTTGCATGAAACTGCAATAAAGCAATTTGGAAAATGATTGTATCTTTTTTTAAAAAAATAAATTTTATTTATTTATTTTTGGCTGCGTTGGGTCACACAGTGACAGTTCGTTGCTGCGCACAGGCTTTCTCTAGTTGTGGCGAGCGGGGACTGCTCTTTGTTGCGGTGCGCGGGCTTCTCGTTGCAGTGGCTTCTCTTGTTGCGGAGCACGGGCTCTAGGCACGCGGGCTCAGTAGCTGTGGCTTGCGGGCTCTAGAGTGTAGGCTAGAGTGTAGGCTCAGTAACTGCGGCACACGGGCTCAGTAGCTCCGCAGCATGTGGTATCTTCCCAGACCAGGGATCGAACCCAGGTCCCCTGTGTTGGCAGTTGGATTCTTAACCACCGCACCACCCAGGGAAGTCCCAATGAGTGTGTCTTTAATGATTATTTCTTTGGGATCTTTACAGAAAGAATGAATCGTTCCTTTTCACTGGCCCAGTTATTTGCTGTTAACATTTCTTTTGTCTGCCTTGTTAGGAAGTTATGTCTGAAGCTTGCCCAAATTCTTAAATCCAAGTCATTTAATACATGGTCAGCTCACACTGGACTCTTTTAAAACATTTTCTACTAAAAAACTATAGTGGATTCAGTAACAGCAAGGTAAAGAAGACAGTTCTTCCCCTCTTCGTGCTGTGTGTCAATGCATGAATTAGTGGTATTCACTAAAAAACTTGTCACTCAAATGTCTATCAATCTTTTTGTCCCTGGGCAAAAGGAGTTCTTCCAGATCAGCTTTTATAACAACTTCAATTTTCAGAACACACTATGCTTTATGTTTCGTTTGCTGAAAGTTTATTTTAAATGTTTAGTGACTAGAAGATCTCAGGAATGTTCAGTAATCCTTATGTAAGCAATTTGCTAAATGTTATATATAGAGAAGGAACTCCTGAAGATAAGCTGGTGTATGTGCACATTGCAATACAGGCAGGTAAACAGAACCACACATTTATTTAGATGCTTTTTAGATGCCTAATTTTTGGGGTTATATCCATATAGAAATTACAAGGACTTTGCCTGCTGGTGCAGGTAGCTTGGTGCTTCCTTTACATCAGACACTTCCCACTGATTACCTAATATCTATCCCCCCTTTTTTTCCTTTCCTTACAAAAAGAACCTATTTGAGGTGAGCGGCTACTTGCCAGCTATAATGCTCTACTCCCCAGACTTCCTTGTTGTCAAGGTAGTCATATAATGTCCGTGTGATTTCAGTGGAAGCCTCATTGATGGGGCATTCAGAAAAGCCACTATTTTCCCCATAAAGAGCTGGCCAGTGCCTTTAGTTCTTTGTTCTCCCTCCTTCTTTCTTACTGGAGCATGGACATAATGAGGGCAGAAGCTACAGGCTAATCATGGCAGAGCAGAAAGTTAGGAGGAATCTGGTCCTTTGGATGGCTAACCTGGAGTGCCAGGTTATGGGTTCTTGGATAAAGACCACATGGGGAGCCTGGACTTCTACCTCCACCTAGTTATAATTAGGTACCCATCCCCCTCCTTGCTGGGGTGGTATCAGAGGAGGCCTAGAGAAGAGTCAGAACTTTCACCATCACACAGCAGTGATGAGGCCATCGCCACCACAGTGTCAGTGATGACCATGTGAGGACCTGGAACTCCCACCCCTGCCCAGCAGTAACAAAGAACACCGCCCTCCCTTTTCACTGGCTGAGTGAGGGAACCTGGACTTCTACCTCCACCCAGGAGTCATGAGACGGCATTCCTCTCTCACCTGCTAGAGTTGTGTCAGAGAAAGCTGGCTAAAACAGGTTTAAATGAGATCCAGTCTCATAACATAATATGAACACGTCTAAGATTCAATCAGAAACCACTCATCGTACCAAGAACCAGGGAGATCTCAAACTGAATGAACATAGATGTCAACACTGGGATGACAGTGATTTTTAGAATTATCTGACAAAGATTTTAAGCAGCCATGATAAAATGTATTTCAACAGCAATTATGAACACCCTTGAAAAAGTGAAAAAAAAAAAAAAAGAAAACCTCAGCAAAGAAATAGAAAGTCTCAGAAAAGAAATAGAAGCATACAAAGAAGAAACAAATGAACTGAAAAGTACAAAATGAAAACAAAAAACTCACTGAGTGCACTCAACAGCAGAATGGAAGAGACAGAGGAAAGAATCAGTGAATTGAAAGAGAGAACAATAGACATTACCCAGTCTGAATGACAGAGAGAAATAGACTGGAAGGAAAAAAATTAATAATGCAAGAAAAGGAAATAAAAGGCATATGGATCAGTAAAGAAGAAATAAAACTGTCCCTATTTGCAAATAACACGAGTGACTGTGTAGAACATCCCAAGGAATCTATACAAAAAAACCTTCCCAGAAGCAGTAAGTTCAGCAAGGTCACAGAATACAAGATGCACATGATACAAGATGCAAAACAACATGCAAAAATAGATTGTATTTCTATATGAAATATAAGAACCATGGTCACTGAAATTAAAAATACAATATTATTTATAATTGCTCAAAAAAAGAGAAATGCTTAAGTGTAAACCTGATACGATACATTCAGGACTTTATAGTGAAAACTACATAGCACTGATGAAAGATATCAAAGAATATCTAAATTAATGGAAACATGCCATCTTCCACGGATGAGAAGATGCAACAAAGTAAAGATGTAAATTCTCCCCAAACTGGATACAGGCTTGGCGTGACTCCTATCAAAATCTCAAAAGGAGCTTTTATAGATACAGCAAGAATATTCTAAATTTTAGATCAGAAGGCAAAGGAACTAGAATAGCTAAAATAATCTTGAAAAGGAAGAATTAAGTAGGAGGACTCAGTCTGCCTGATTTCAAGATTTATTATATAGCTACAGTAATCAAGACTATGTGATAATGGTGAAGGAACAGAACAGAGAACCCAGAAATAAGCCCACACAAATATGTCCAACTTATTTTGGAGAAAGGTACAAAAGCAGTTCAATGATGGAAAGATAGACTTTTCAACAAATGGTGCTGTAGCAATTGGACATCCATAGGCTAAAAAAACTGAACCTTGACTTAAGTTGCACATCTTTTACAAAAATTAACTTAAAATGGATCATGGATTTAAAAGTAAAATATAAAACCATAAAACTTTTAGAAAGAAACATAGGGTAAAAGCTTCCGGATCTTGGGCTAAGTAGAGAGTTCTTAGACTTGTCACTAAAAGCACAATTCATAAGAGTAAAAATTGATAAATTGGACTTCATCAAAATTAATTTTTGTTCTGCAAAAGGCCCTGGGAAGAGGGTGAAAAGACACATTACAGAGTGGGAGAAAAAATTTGCAAACCACATATCTGACAAAGGACTAATATCTAGAATATATAATGGGCTCTTGAAACTCAATAATAAAAAAACAGAGAATCCAATTAGAAAATGGGTAAAAGACATGAAGAGACATTTCACTGAGGAAGACATACAGATGGCAAATAAACATCTGAAAATATGTTCAGTATCAGTAGCCATCAGGGGAAGGCAAATTAAAACCGCTGTGAGACATCACTACACACCTATCAGAATGGCTAAAATAAAAAGTAGTGACAACAATACCAAATGCTGGCAAAGATATGAAAAAACTGGGTCCCTTGCTCATTGCTGGTGGGAAAGTCGATTGGCATAGCCACTCCAGAGAACAGTTTGGTGGTTTCTTAAAAAAATGACATGCAGCTACCATACAATCCAGCAACTATACTCCTGGGCATTTATCCCAGAGAAATCAAGACATGTTCACACAAAAACCTGCATATGAATGTGTAAAACAGCTATATTTTATGTAAATGCATGTTCAAGTCCCCTGGACTAATCTCTTTTTAATACAATTGACACCTCTTATATAGAAATTCTGGAGTCACTACTTCTGCCTTTGTAGGCTGAAAGAGAGAAAAAAATATATAAAATAAAACCAAGTGAAGACTTCCGGGAAGATGGCGGAAGAGTAAGACTCGGATATCACCTTCCTCTCCACAGATACACCAGAAATACATCTACGCGTGGAACAACTCCTACGGAGCACCTACTGAACGCTGGCAGAAGACCTCAGACCTCCCAAAAGGCAAGGAACCCCCCACGTACCTGGTTAGGGCAAAAGAAAAAAATAAACAGAGACAAAAGGATAGGGACGGGTCCTGCACCAGCGGGAGGGAGCTGTGAGGAGGAAAAGTGTCCACACACTAGGAAGCCCCTTCGCGGGCGGAGACTGCCAGTGGCGGAGTGGGGGAGCTTCGGAGGCGGAGACTGCGGGTGGCGGAGACTGCGGGTGGCGGAGGCTGCGGGTGGCGGAGTGGGGGAGCTTCGGAGCCGCGGAGGAGAGCACAGCAACAGGGGTGCGGAGGGCAAAGCGGAGAGATTCCAGCGCAGAGGATCGGGGCCGACCGGCACTCACCAGCCGAGAGGCTTGTCTGCTCAGCCGCCGGGGCGCGCGGGGCTGGGAGCTGAGGCTCCGGCTTCTGTCGGAGTGCCGGGAGAGGACTGAGGTTGGCGGCGTGAACACAGCCTGCAGGGTGTTAGTGCACCGCGGCTAGCCGGGAGGGAGTCCGGGGAAAAGTCTGGACCTGCCGAAGAGGCAGGAGACTTTTTCTTCCCTCTTTGTTTCCTGGTGCACGAGGAGAGGGGATTAAGAACGCTGCTTGGGAGAGCTCCAGAGACGGGCGCGGGCCGCGGCTGGAAGTGCGGAGCCCAGAGACAGACATGGGCCGCTAGGGCTGCTGCTGCCGCCACCAAGAAGCCTGTGTGTGAACACAGGTCACTATCCACACCCCCTTCCGGGGAGCCTGTGCAGCCCGCCACTGCCGGGGTCCCGGGACAACTCCCCCGGGAGAACGCACGGCGCGCCTCAGGCTAGCAGCGTCACGCCGGCCTCTGCCGCCCGCAGGCCCGCCCCGCACTCCGTGACCCTCCCTACCCCCGGCCTGACTGAGCCAGAGCCTCCGAATCAGCGGCTCCTTTAACCCCGTCCTGTCTGAGCAAAGAACAGACGCCCTCCGGCAACCTACACGCACAGGCGGGGCCAAATCCAAAGCTGAGCCCCTGGGAGCTGTGAGAACAAAGAAGAGAAAGGGAAATCTCTCCCAGCAGCCTCAAAAGCAGCGGATTAAAGCTCCACAATCAACTTGATGTACCCTGCATCTATGGAATACATGAATAGACAATGAATCATCCCAAATTAAGGAGCGGTGTGGATGAAAGGCTCTTGGTGCTGCAGCCAGGAGTTAGTGCTGTACCTCTGAGGTGGGAGAGCCAACTTCAGGACACTGGCCCACAAGAGGCCTCCCAGCTGCACATAATATCAAACGGCGAAAATCTCCCAGAGATCTCCATCTCAACGCCAGCACCCAGCTTCACTCAACGACCAGCAAGCTACAGTGCTGGACATCCTATGCCAAACAACTAGCAAGACAGGAACACAACCCCACCCATTAGCAGAGAGGCTGCCCAAAATCATAATAAGTCTACAGACACCCCAAAACACACCACCAGACGTGGACCTGCCCACCAGAAAGACAAGATCCAGCCTCATCCACCAGAACACAGGAACTAGTACCCTCCACCAGGAAGCCTACACAACCCACTGAACCAACCTTAGCCACCGGGGACAGACACCAAAAACAACAGGAACTACGAACCTTCAGCCTGCAAAAAGGAGACCCCAAACACAGTAAGATAAGCAAAATGAAAAGACAGAAAAACACACAGCAGATGAAGGAGCAAGATAAAAACCCACCAGACCTAACAAATGAAGAGGAAATAGGCAGTCTACCTGAAAAAGAATTCAGAATAATGATAGTAAAGATGATCCAAAATCTTGGAAATAGAATAGACAAAATGCAAGAATCAGTTAACAAGGACCTAGAAGAACTAAAGATGAAACAAACAATGATGAACAACACAATAAATGAAATGGAAAATACTCTAGATGGGATCAATAGCAGAATAACTGAGGCAGAAGAATGGATAAGTGACCTGGAAGATAAAATAGTGGAAATAACTACTGCAGAGCAGAATAAAGAAAAAAGAATGAAAAGAACTGAGGACAGTCTCAGAGACCTCTGGGACAACATTAAACGCACCAACATTCGAATTATAGGGGTTCCAGAAGAAGAAGAGAAAAAGAAAGGGACTGAGAAAATATTTGAAGAGATTATAGTTGAAAACTTCCCTAATATGGGAAAGGAAATAGTTAATCAAGTCCAGGAAGCACAGAGAGTCCCATACAGGATAAATCCAAGGAGCAATATGCCAAGACACATATTAATCACACTGTCAAAAATTAAATACAAAGAAAACATATTAAAAGCAGCAAGGGAAAAACAACAAATAACACACAAGGGAATCCCCATAAGGTTAACAGCTGATCTTTCAGCAGAAACTCTGCAAGCCAGAAGGGAGTGGCAGGACCTATTGAAAGTGTTGAAGGAGAAAAACCTGCAACCAAGATTACTCTACCCAGCAAGGATCTCATTCAGATTTGATGGAGAAATTAAAACCTTTGCAGACAAGCAAAAGCTGAGAGAGTTCAGCACCACCAAACCAGCTCTACAACAACTGCTAAAGGAACTTCTCTAGGCAAGAAACACAAAAGAAGGAAAAGACCTGCAATAACGAACCCAAAACATTTAAGAAAATGGGAATGGAAACACACATATCGATAATTACCTTAAATGTAAATGGACTAAATGCTCCCACCAAAAGACACAGATTGGCTGAATGGATACAAAAACAAGACGCATATATTTGCTGTCTACAAGAGACCCACTTCAGACCTAGAGACACATACAGACTGAAAGTAAGGGGATGGAAAAAGGTATTTCATGCAAATGGAAACCAAAAGAAAGCTGGAGTAGCAATTCTCATATCAGACAAAATAGACTTTAAAACAAAGACTATTAGAAGAGACAAAGAAGGACACTACATAATGATCAAGGGATCGATCCAAGAAGAAGATATAACAATTGTAAATATTTATGCACCCAACATAGGAGCACCTCAATACATAAGGCAAATACTGACAGCCATAAAAGGGGAAATCGACAGTAACACATTCATAGTAGGGGACTTTAACACCCCACTTTCACCAGTGGACAGATCATCCAAAATGAAAATAAATAAGGAAACACAAGCTTTAAATGATACATTAAACGAGATGGGCTTAATTGATATTTAGAGGACATTCCATCCAAAAACAACAGAATACACATTTTTCTCAAGTGCTCATGGAACATTCTCCAGGATAGATCATATCTTGGGTCACAGATCAAGCCTTGGTAAATTTAAGAAAATTGAAATTGTATCAAGTATCTTTTCCGACCACAACGCTATGAGACTAGATATCAATTACAGGAAAAGATCTGTAAAAAATACAAACACATGGAGGCTAAACAATACACTACTTAATAACGAAGTGATCACTGAAGAAATCAAAGAGGAAATCAAAAAATACCTAGAAACAAATGACAATGGAGACACGATGACCCAAAACCTATGGGATGCAGCAAAAGCAGTTCTAAGAGGGAAGTTTATAGCAATACAATCCTACCTTAAGAAACAGGAAACATCTCGAATAAACAACCTAACCTTGCACCTAAAGCAATTAGAGAAAGAAGAACAAAAAAACCCCAAAGTTAGCAGAAGGAAAGAAATCATAAAGATCAGATCAGAAATAAATGAAAAAGAAATGAAGGAAATGATAGCAAAGATCAATAAAACTAAAAGCTGGTTCTTTGAAAGGATAAACAAAATTGATAAACCATTAGCCAGACTCATCAAGAAAAAAAGGGAGAAGACTCAAATCAATAGAATTAGAAATGAAAAAGGAGAAGTAACAACTGACACTGCAGAAATACAAAAGATCATGAGAGATTACTACAAGCAACTCTATGCCAATAAAATGGACAACCTGGAAGAAATGGACAAATTCTTAGAAAGGCACAACCTGCCAAGACTGAATCAGGAAGAAATAGAAAATATGAACAGACCAATCACAAGCACTGAAATTGAAACTGTGATTAAGAATCTTCCAACAAGCAAAAGCCCAGGACCAGATGGCTTCACAGGCGAATTCTATCAAACATTTAGAGAAGAGCTATCACCTATCCTTCTCAAACTCTTCCAAAATATAGCAGAGGGAGGACCACTCCCCAACTCATTCTACGAGGCCAACATCACCCTGATACCAAAACCAGACAAGGATGTTGCAAAGAAAGAAAACTACAGGCCAATATCACTGATGAACATAGATGCAAAAATTCTCAACAAAATACTAGCAAACAGAATCCAACAGCACATTAAAAGGATCATACACCATGATCAAGTGGGGTTTATCCCAGGAATGCAAGGATTCTTCAATATACACAAATCAATCAACGTGATACACCATATTAACAAATTGAAGGAGAAAAACCATATGATCATCTCAATAGATGCAGAGAAAGCTTTTGACAAAATTCAACACCCATTTATGATAAAAACCCTGCAGAAAGTAGGCATAGAGGGAACTTTCCTCAACATAATAAAGGCCATATATGACAAACCCACAGCCAACATCGTCTTCAATGATGAAAAACTGAAAGCATTTCCACTAAGATCAGGAACAAGACAAGGTTGCCCACTCTCACCACTCTTATTCAACATAGTTTTGGAAGTTTTAGCCACAGCAATCAGAGAAGAAAAGGAAATAAAAGGAATCCAAATCGGAAAGGAAGAAGTAAAGCTGTCACTGTTTGCAGATGACATGATACTATACATAGAGAATCCTAAAGATGCTACCAGAAAACTACTAGAGCTAATCAATGAATTTGGTAAAGTAGCAGGATACAAAATTAATGCACAGAAATCTCTGGCATTCCTATACACTAAGGATGAAAAATCTGAAAGTGAAATCAAGAAAACACTCCCATTTACCATTGCAACAAAACGAATAAAATATCTAGGAATAAACCTACCTAAGGAGACAAAAGACCTGTATGCAGAAAATTATAAGACACTGATGAAAGAAATTAAAGATGATACAAATAGCTGGAGAGATATACCATGTTCTTGGATTGGAAGAATCAACATTGTGAAAATGACTATACTACCCAAAGCAATCTACAGATTCAGTGCAATCCCTATCAAACTACCAATGGCATTTTTCACAGAACTAGAACAAAAAAATTCACAATTTGTATGGAAACACAAAAGACCCCGAATAGCCAAAGCAATCTTGAGAACGAAAAACGGAGCTGGAGGAATCAGGCTTCCTGACTTCAGACTATACTACAAAGCTACAGTAATCAAGACAGTATGGTACTGGCACAAAAACAGAAATATAGATCAATGGAACAGGAGAGAAAGCCCAGAGATAAACCCACGCACATATGGTCACCTTATCTTTGACAAAGGAGGCAGGAATGTACAGTGGAGAAAGGACAGCCTCTTCAATAAGTGGTGCTGGGAAAACTGGACAGCTACATGTAAAAGTATGAGATTAGATCACTCCCTAACACCATACACAAAAATAAGCTCAAAATGGATTAAAGACCTAAATGTAAGGCCAGACACTATCAAACTCTTAGAGGAAAACATAGGCAGGACACTCTATGACATAAATCACAGCAAGGTCCTTTTTGACCCACCTCCTAGAGAAATGGAAATAAAAACAAAAGTAAACAAATGGGACCTAATGAAACTTCAAAGCTTTTGCACAGCAAAGGAAACCATAAAGAAGACCAAAAGACAACCCTCAGAATGGGAGAAAATATTTGCAAATGAAGCAACTGACAAAGGATTAATCTCCAAAATTTATAAGCAGCTCATGCAGCTTAATAACAAAAAAACAAACAACCCAATCCAAAAATGGGCAGAAGACCTAAATAGACATTTCTCCAAAGAAGATATACAGATCTCCAACAAACACATGAAAGAATACTCAACATCACTAATCATTAGAGAAATGCAAATCAAAACTACAATGAGATATCATCTCACACCGGTCAGAATGGCCATCATCAAAAAATCTAGAAACAATAAATGCTGGAGAGGGTGTGGAGAAAAGGGAACCCTCTTACACTGTTGGTGGGAATGTAAATTGATACAACCACTGTGGAGAACAGTATGGAGGTTCCTTAAAATACTACAAATAGAACTACCATATGACCCAGCAATCCCACTAGTGGGCATATACCCTGAGAAAACCATAATTCAAAAAGAGTCATGTACCAAAATGTTCATTGCAGCTCTGTTTACAATAGCCCGGAGATGGAAACAACCTAAGTGTCCATCATTGGATGAATGGATAAAGAAGATGTGGCACATATATACAATGGAATATTACTCAGCCATAAAAAGAAACGAAATTGAGCTATTTGTAATGAGGTGGATAGACCTAGAGTCTGTCATACAGAGTGAAGTAAGTCAGAAAGAAAAAGACAAATACCGTATGCTAACACATATATATGGAATTTAAGAAAAAAAATGTCATGAAGAACATAGGGGTAAGGCAGGAATAAAGACGTAGACCTCCTAGAGAACGGACTTGAGGTTATGGGGAGGGGGAAGAGTGAGCTGTGACAGGGCGAGAGAGAGTCATGGACATATACACACTAACAAACGTAGTAAGGTAGATAGCTAGTGGGAAGCAGGCGCATGGCACAGGGATATTGGCTCGGTGCTTTGTGACAGCCTGGAGGGGTGGGATAGGGAGGGTGGGAGGGAGGGAGATGCAAGAGGGAAGACATATGTGAACATATGTTTATGTATGACTGATTCACTTTGTTATAAAGCAGAAACTAACACACCATTGTAAAGCAATTATACCCCAATAAAGATGTTAAAAAAAAAAAAAGATGTGGCACATATATACAATATAATATTACTCAGCCATAAAAAGAAACGAAATTGAGCTATTTGTAATGAGGTGGATAGACCTAGAGTCTGTCATACAGAGTGAAGTAAGTCAGAAAGAGAGAGACAAATACCGTATGCTAACACATATATATGGAATTTAAGAAAAAAAAATGTCATGAAAAACCTAGGGGTGAAACAGGAATAAAGACACAGACTTACTACTAGAGAATGGACTTGAGGCTATGGGGACGGGGAAGGGTAAACGGTGACAAAGCGAGAGAGAGGCATGGACATATATACACTACCAAACGTAAGGTAGATAGCTAGTGGGAAGCAGCCGCATAGCACAGGGAGATCAGCTCGGTGCTTTGTGACCACCTAGAGGGGTGGGAGGGAGGGAGACGCAAGAGGGAAGAGATATGGGAACATATGTATATATATAACTGATTCATTTTGTTGTGAAGCTGAAACTAACATACCATTGTAAAGCAATTATACTCCAATAAAGATGTTAAAATGAAAAAAAAAAAAAAAAACAAGTGGTACTTGATTTGAAGACTTGATACTAAGGCCTCCAGGGAAAGGAGAAATTATACACTCTATGAACCCCAAGGAATTACAGTGTTGCTGTTGTAATCATTGCTCTAAATCTGGACACTACTGGACATAATTCAGAGTCCTGAAAAAATAGAAGGTTTTAAAAGTTTAATGAATATTTACTGAGCATGTACTATGTGTGAAGCATGAGATTTCTTTATTAAAATAACCTGTGTACCTAATAATTATCCCCATTTCACAGATGAGCAAATCTGGTGCAGAGAGGTTTAGATTTAGGTACTGCTCTGTGCCAGGCACTTTGATATTCAGCCATTATCTGATTTCATTCTCACAGTTAGTCTTGGTCAAAGTTTCCAACCTCCCGTTTCTCAGGTCTTTGGTAATCATTAAGAAAAGTATAATGGGAATGCTCTGAAATTAGACCCCAAAATTAGGACCATGAACCTTGAAGAGCTCTACATTAAAAAGTACAAAACAAGGGGTTCTTGAAATATTAATCTTTGTGCTGTTCTTTCTCCCCTTGCATTCTGGGTTCTTCTTTTAGTGGGCTTGTTATAGTAAGAATACAAAAAGAAGAAAATACTGATATTGAGGTTATTATAAACTTCCAAACCAGGTTTTTGCAAATCAAAAGATAGGGCTCCGAGGACCTAGGTGCACAGAGTTTATGCCATGGCACAGACAAGAAAGGTGAGAAAGGGGAAGCCATCCTTTGCCCAGCCCCCACTCTCCAGGGAGACTACTCGGGGATCTCCTGCCCTGGAGGGGGAGAGAGCTGGGGTGCCTTGCTACGAGCGCCATCCTGCACCATTTGACTGGGAATATCACTTGTGTGCCAGGCAGGTCTTCTCCTGTTATTATGGGCTGAACTGTGTCCCCTCCTCTCATTCATATGTTGAAGCCCTCAATTTGAAGATAGGGCCTTTAAAGAGGTGATTAAATTAAAATGAGGCCATTAAGGTAGGCCTTAATCCAATCTGACTGGCATCCTTGTAAGAAGAGAAAACACAGACACAAAAAGAGTTACCAGGCATGTGTGTATACAGAGGAAGGACCATGTGAGGACACAGTGAAGAGGCAGACATCCACAAGCCAAGGAGAGAGGCCCCAGGAGAAACCAGGCCCGCTGACACCTTGATCTTGGACTTCTAGCCTCTAGAACTGTGAGAAAATTAATTTCTGTTGTGTAAGCCACCCAGTTGGGGTATTCTGTTACGGTGGCCCTAGCAGACTAATGCACCTGCTATTTGGCGAGGGTCTCCCATCAACCATGGAAAAGAAGACTTCCCATGGCCAAGACATTTGCTGAGCTCCATCTGCAGCTCGGCAGACTCCTTCAACAACAGCCCGGGGCGCTTGTAAGTCCCCCCCACAACAGAAGGTCCTTGGCCCTGAGAGGGGTGAGGATGGTGTGGAGAGGAAGATCCATCAGAGGAACTGAGGTGGGGCCGAACTGGGGTGGGACGGAGTTGCGGGGAGCTTTCCTGGTTCCAGGTGCAGAAGTTCCTCTTGGTGGGCAGAGCTGCGTCTCTATGGAAAATGATTAACCTGATTGTGAAGCAGCCCGAGCTCCTGGGAGACGAGGTTGAGGGGAAATTGGTTTCTTTCTCTCGCTGGGCCCAGGATTCAAAAGTTGACTTGATGCGGATGTGCCTTGTCTAAGCAGACTCAGGGCGGCCGGGAGGAGCCGGTGATGAAATGGCCAGTGACTGGCAGGGCTTCTGAGCGGCACCATCCATGGAGAGACCCATGGGTTTGCCTTCCTGAGGCGTCCCAGGATGCCTTGGATAGAGGATCCAATGAGAGGCCGGCCTCCTGGATACATGGTTCAGGGGCTCAGACACTGTCTCTTGGGCCCCAAAGTGAAGGGTGGCATCTGAGTGATGAGAGGTTTCCTGTGGCCTACATTTTCTCACTTTGCTCTGCGCCTCAGCTGCCACAGCATCTTTATCCTTAGAGTTTTGGGATCTGGATTTGGTGCTCAAATTGAAAAATAAATGACGAGACTGCATGTGTTGGGAGCAAAAGGAAGCCCATGGTTTTCTGCATGGGTAATGAGAGGAAGCAACAAATTCCTTCCTTTCTTTTTCTTTAAACTTAAGTCAAAACAACAGTCGCACAGATGAGTGTATGTGTGTGACTGCGGCTGAAGTCTCAATCAGAGTGGATCTTTCTAAAACTCTAGGAGAGGCACAGTGAGGGCTTCCCTAGCACTGAGATGGGAGGAAAAAGCTCCAGCCTCCTACTTCTGGCTAAACCCCATCTTCTTTGCCTATAAAATAGAGGGGTTGGATTAAATGATTGCAAAATATTATAATTCTAGGATTTGTAATTTTACTTAGGTTCTTACAAGTGTTTAAGTCAAACCCTACATATCACTGTGTTTCTCTTTCCAAAGGTTAAATGGCTGTATGTGCGCGTAGTGTGGGTGTAGTGTAGTGTGTATGTGCATCATGTATATGTGCTGTGTGTATGTGGCCTATGTGTGCCACGTGCGTGTGTTGTGTGTACAGTATGTGTGCGTTCGGTGTGTCATGCACTATTTACTCTTGCTGTCCAGAGTGACCCCCCATTTCCCCATCTATGCTAGATTTCCAGATCCTTCAGAAACCCTGTCTCCCACCCCCAGCCAAATAAGCAAGAACACATGTGAAAAGCCTTTCTTATTCCACTGCCTCTTGAGATGCAGCCAAACAGCTGGAATTACATGCTTTGTAGAGAACCAGGGACGTGGCATGGCAATAAAAAATTCAGTTTGTGTTTGAAAACCAAATTCCTTTTCCCAAACCTGAGAGGACAAGAGAGGGTAGAGACTGGGCTACCTCTTGCTGGCAGCTAAGGATGTGTGTGTGTGTGTGTGTGTGTGTGTGTGTGTGTGTGTGTGTGTGTGTGTGTGTGTGTGTGTGTGTAGGGGGTATCTTACATTTAAATCTCTGTCTTTTCTAGTGTTCCCCCATTTACACGTGTATTTGCATTTCAGGCTCCAATTTAAAAGTCAGCCTCTTCTTTCCTCTGCATCTCTTTCTCTAGTTCTTTTGTTCTTCATGCATCTCTCCAGCCCCCCTGCTTCCTCTTTTGCCTTGGAACAGCATGTCAAGCTCCTTGTGACAGCAGCTCAGTGTTCTTAATCTGCTGTGTGGAGGGGGCCCCAGATTAAAGCAAGGAAGGTTAGAATGGCTTATAATTGCTAGGATGCTGGGCGTCAGAATCTTTAACACCTCCACCTTCCTGGCCACAGAAGGGTTTCCTTTTGATTCTGGGGATGTACAGAGCTGCCAGGGTCCAGCTTGCCATTCCACGTGTGTTCCAGTTCTGTATTGCTGCTTAGCAAGTCACCCCAAATTAAGTGGCTTGAAACAACAATCATTTGTTTTGCTCATGAATCTGGGATTTCAGCATGGCACTTGCTGGGGTAGCTTGAAGGTGAGGGGTGACTCCACAGTTGGGGGTCGGAGTCATCTGAAACTCATTCATTCGCGTGTCTGCTGTTTATTGCTGGCTGTTGGCTGGGACCTTAACTGGGACTGTTGGCTGGAACGCCTTCATGTGGCTTTTCTATGAGACTGGTGTTCTCACAGCTTGGTGGCTGGGTTCCAAGAGAGAATGTCTCAAGAGATAAGGTGGAAGTGCATATTATTTTTATGACCTAGTCTCAGAAGTCATTTAGTGTTACTCTGTCATAATCTACTGGCCAAGGCAGTTACAAAATTCTGTCCAAGAGGGGGTGACATAGACCCCACTACACATTAGGAGGAGGGTTCAATGTCATATTGTAAAAACAGCCTGTGGGGTGTGTGTGCATTCGCGCACTCTTGTAGTGTACTATGTACTCTATTGTAGTAATGTAGTGTATATGTGTTAAGTGTATTAAGTGTAGTGAACATGCACTATGTTGTGACAGCTGTGTTTGAAAGTTCAATCTACTACCTCGCTTTCCACATTCACCATCACTTTCTTTGCCACTTATAGTCCTAGTGGTTTAAATTTATAGACAGAGATGGAATTTGTAGTAAGGTTTGTGTAACACATGGATGTTAAAGCTTACACTTTTGCTTGAATCATGTAGTAGGAAGAATGGCCTCGAGATGGACCCCAAGATTCTGCCTCCTGGTGTACACGCCCCTCCCCTTAGGAGTGTGGGGGACCTCTACATATGATGGGATTTTACTGGGGTGATTAGGTTACGTGAGATGGCAAAGGTGAAGGGATTTTGCAGATGTAATTAAGGTCCCTAATCAGTTACTTTGGGTTAATAAAAGGGAGATTGCCCTGGTGGGCATGACATTATTAGGTGAGTCCTTTAAAGGACGGTCAGGTCTTCCCTAAATTAGAGAGAGATTCTCCTGCTGGCTTTGAAAAAGTAAGATGCCATGTTGTGAGAAGGCCATGTGGCTACAATATGAGGGTGGCCTCTAAGAGCTGAGAGCAACCCCAAACAACAGCCTGTAAGAAAACAGGGGCCTCAGTCCTACAACTGCAAGAAAATTCTGCCAACAACCTGAGTGAACTCAGAAGAACTCCAGATGAGAACATAGACCAGCTGACATCTTGAGACCCTGAACAGAGAACCTAGCTACTCCATGTCCAGGCTCCTGACCAACAGAAACTATGAGATGACAAATGTGTGTTGTTTTAAGCCACCAAATTTGTGGTATGTGTTATACAGCAATAGAAAACTCACACGAGGCGTGACCATGAGCTCCACCGGCAAGAAAACGTTATCGAATGGGTAATTGGAGAAACACTCAGCAGATCTAGTAGCGAGACTGTGCACACGCTGTAAGACCCAGCTCAAATGTCACCTCCTGTAAGATCTTCTTGGAGTCTCTTCAGCTAGAAGTAATCTCTTGCATCTGAAATCCTATAGCTTGTTTGTCCCTCTTTTGTGGTACTTCTCATATTCTATTTGTGTGAAACCAGTGAACATGTTTTGACTCCCTGACTGGATTGTAGGGTCCTCCCGATGGAAATTGTGTCCTATTTTTTGGCACCAAGGTACTTAGCATAGTTCTTTGTGTATCAAAAAATGTTCTTGATAATTTATTAGGTAATTTTCTCAGTGATGGAACTTCAACTTCTTTTTGTGGAGGCAGTCTAAGAGTACATTTTGAAATAAGGAAATTCAAGAGATGGTATTCACTATTGTTTTAAGGCTGTTAGTTTAAAATATCAAAACTAGCCAAGCATTCTGGCCGTCACTGCAGTCAGTGAGAATGTTTCTGTCATTTGAGATTCTGAAATTAAGCCTCTGAATGTTCATCCAATAGACTCTGGTTCCCAGGCTCTGAAACTCTCTGCCAAGACAGAATCACAGATCTATCTGAGTAATCTTTATTTTTATCCTGAAAACGGAGAAAAGAACTTCCTAAACCACTGGGACAAGCTGCTGTTCAGCTGTTACCCCTAGAATCAGGACCACTATGTTCATGCAGGTAAGGATGACATTTCTTCTTAGAGCACTAACTACACGTCTATTTAGAGAAACACATAGACTTTAGGTTCTCTTTTGAATTTAGTCTGGGGACACTGAACGCAGAGGAAGAAGAAAGGCCAAAGGACATAAAAAAGTCACGCTTTTCATATAGCAAAACTTCTGTAGCAAAAGAAGCCAACAGTTCCTGGGGGCTGGTTGGTTTGAGCCCCAGAGGTCTCTCATGTCTCAGGGGTGTGAGAACCTGAACACCACAGGGTACTGTTTTTGGCAAGCTTGATTACTAATAACAAAAAGCATTGCCATTAATAGTCTTCCTTGTAGCTCTTATAAAAATAGAATGGTATTACTGTGAGGGTTTCTTTGGGTCAAGTTGTTAGTCAGGTCTACACTTAACGTGCTTGAGGGGAGCACCAGCTGATTACTCTGGGCTCAGGAACACCTTTCGAGGACTTCCAGATCTGGGCCTTATAAAAATAGTGAATAGAAACACTGCATTTGTACTGCTTCTGAGAATGGTAAAGAGTTTCATATACATTATTCCACTAGGAAAAAGCTGTCCTCTGCTAATAACTTGGTCTACCAGGGGCAGGTGAAGTTCAGGGACCATGATTGTTAAGGCCTCAAATGGCATCCACTTTGTTTGGAAATTAGGAGTGTGTGTCCTGTTCTGGTTGCCAACCTCATGAGGCCCCAGATATCTGGAGCTGACAGATCAGATCACTACTAGTTATCATCAAGATGGTGTTAAAGGCCTGAGTCAGAACTTAATCACACCAGCTATTCTCTGGTTCACCCTGTGGTTATCCCCATGGTCAGTAATGAAACTGGATATGACAGGTCCAGCTTTTACATTTCATATGGAGGACAAGTAAGCATTTGTGAAATCTACCGGGAATTATTTTGCAAAACTCCTGGTATGGGATCTGTGGTCTATTTGCTGTTTAGACTCTAGATAATCCTTGAGCCTCACTAGGTATTTATCCTTATAAATGGTTGTAAGCTAAAGGTGTTAGGAAAAAAGACCACAGTATTGCGTACAAGCGTGTGAGTGAGTGTGTGTGTGTGTGTGTGTGTGTGTGTGTGTGTGTGTGTATCTGGTGGGAGGTGGGACAGTAAGAAACTAAGAAGAGGGCTTCCCTGGTGGCGCAGTGGTTGGGAGTCCGCCTGCCGATGCAGGGGACACGGGTTCGTGACCCGGTCCGGGAAGATCCCACATGCCGCGGAGCGGCTGGGCCCGTGAGCCATGGCCGCTGAGCCTGCGCGTCCGGAGCCTGTGCTCCGTAACGGGAGAGGCCACAACAGTGAGAGGCCCGCGTACCAAAAAAAAAAAAAAGAAAAAAAGAAAAGAAACTAAGAAGAGACCTGGCAGCTGCCGCTCCTTTCCCAGTTATATTGGGAGATGTGGGGACCAAGAGGAAAGAGAAAGTGTAGGATTCGAGAAATAAGAAGGTTGGGATACTTGAACTAGCCCCATCCACCTCTGCCTTAGCTTCACTTAGAGAGGTTTTTTAAAACGTAGATATTTAGACCTAGATTTAATGAATTACAATTTCTGGGAGTGGGGCCCAGGAAACTGCATTTCAAACAGACAGGTAATTTTGATGCACTGGTTTGTTTGCAAACCACTGGAATAACAAATAGATTACAAGTAACAGTGTAAAGAGCACTGGATGGGGAGTCAGGGTGCTGTGTTTAAGTTCTGCCACCAGCTTGCTGTGACCTTGTGAAATTCACTTTGCCTCTTTGGGTCTCAGTTTCCTCATCTGTAAAATGGGTGGTGGTCCAAATAAGTGGTAACATTCTATCCAGCACCCACATTATAATTCAAAGACTGTCTATGACACAAATGTCTGAAGCCACTCAGGGGTTCTATGAAGATCACTATGCAGGTGCAGGGAAGCAAGACACTGGGAAAGAGGCACGGGTATGAGAGACAAGTGGGGAGAGAGTCTCATGCAAAGGGCCTCTCCGTTGGGGGAATCCGCGTTTTGCGGGGCTTGACACATGTAATTTGAAGTGTCCTCTTTAAGAAAAAGAATGCAAAATTACCATGAAAATTTAGTATAAAAGCGAATATTTGCTTATCCAGAAAAAAACCATAATATCTTTATTAGTTCGTTGCCTGACATACCTTTATAATACTTTTTTTCCTATAGCTTTGGTCTTCATACATTTTGATTTTCTCTTCATGTGACAATAATTTTACACTATCACTTTATTTGGAGAAAATAGAAAGACAATTGTCTTTAATGTGTTTGAAATTTTTTTCTAAGCTATTGATAGTTTAGCAAAGTTTCTTTCAGCTTCACAACTCATTATTGGTCATGTTGTATACAATGTTAGGATTATAGTCAAATCTGGGAAAACCTTAATCAAGCTTCTTTCGTATTAGAGCTGTAAGAGTTGGAAGAATTTTTCCATGTACTAGCTTCCACCTTTTAATCCTTGTTTTTTCTCCTTTACCTGGATAGTTCTGGCGCTGAGCACTATGGTGCTGGTGCCAGGTTCATAGCACAATGTCCCCTCTGCACCTTCAGGTTGGGACACTGGGTGAGCTGGCAGAGAGGGATGTCGAGGCCATTCTTACAGTGGGACGGCTCACCATCACTGAACTGCACGTGGAAATGAACACAAACATTCCCTTAAATGCACACCAAGTGTATCTCCAACTTGAGTTCTTCTCAGCGAGATCCCCCAAATGCCCATGATCACTCCAGGGCTGCCTGACCTCTGAGGGATGCATGATAGAGGAGGAGGGAGAGTGGAAAGAGACTGTCATCTTAAATTATGGTTGTCAGAAATATATATATTTATATATGTCTATTTTATTATTTGTAAGTTATATAGTATATATTTCAGGTGGACCCTGTGACTTGTATATAATATACATACTATATGTATCAATGATATATAATATATATACACACTATATATACAACTGTTATATATCATACATTAATAATATTATATATTATACTATATACATACACCATATAAATTGGTATACACACATATATATTGCCAATTTTACAAAAATATATGGGCTGTATGACCCCATTGCTAGGGCCCTTCGAAAGCCATGGAGGAGCCAGTGCAAGGGGAGTCCCCGGATTTTAGAGCTTCGTTAGCTTTACAGTAGATCCACACCTGCTTTGATACTGGGACAGAGACCGGGGTTGATTGTGGGAATCACAGGGCTGAGATATTTCCCCAAGGGTGCGGAGAGTTTTGAAAGGCTTGGGCACATACCTCTAGGGTGAAGTGCTGTGACTCTGACTGCATTGTTGGTATGGAGTTCATCTGTATTCCTTCCCTCTTCTCCTCTCATCCCCCACGTAGGAAGGTTAGTGTCACGCCTGTGCAGGTAGCTGAGCCGACATTCCACAGTTAGTTATCCTCGCTGCCCCGCTCCCCATGAAAAGGTGGAGGTTAATCTTTCAGAGGAGTGGGAAGGAGGATTCTGGGATAAATACGTATCTTGGAAAAGGGCTGAGAAACAGAAGCACTTCCTTGGAGCCCACTTAAAGAGAGCATGGGCAAAGCTAGATTGTCAGCAGAGGATCCTGTAGAGAATATGGTTGGCTGTGTCATGTTAGGAGCAGAGCAGGCAGGAGGCTTTAGCAAAGACATAAGAGGGAACTCTGCTGGGGGATGGAGGAGTGGGATTGGGCAGTGAAGGTGCCTGTCTGGGTGATTGACTTCAAGAGGCAGGAGATAACTGGAGACCTGCCAGAATCCTCAAATATGTGAATACCCAAAAGTATACACTATACACAGTGGAATGTGGACACAAAGACAGTAGAGAACAGTAAAGTCCCCTTGCAATGCGGTTGCTGCACAGTTGGCCAGGTTCACTCACACTAGCTAAGTGACATTCTGGAGCACCAAGCTTCCAGAGGGAGATAGTCACAAGTGAGCCTCATGCAAAGGACACCTGCATCACAGGCATTCTGAATTATGAAGGACTAGTCAAACCCTCATCATTAAATTAATACCCTGAGCCTGCTTTTAAAGTTTTGCTCAGAACTCTGCAGTGGCTTCCTTTTGTAACTAGGGAAGGAGCAGTGTGGGGCAGGGAAGTGTACCTCAGCTGGGGGAAGACTGAGGTAATATACTAGAACCCAAATCCTGGGAACCCCTCTTCGCTGGAGGCTCAACTGGATGCAAGACTGGTGAACGGATAGACACCTTCTTCAGAAGGGATCCTTCTCCAGAATTCTTGCTCTCCTTTGGTTTTCTTCTTATTTTTAAAAATTTCAAATCAGAGAATATAATATATACAGTAAAGTGTTTATAGAGCATTAACCTTATGTGTACAGCTCAATGAATTTTTGTCTACATGTATATGCATGTGCCCACTGCTCAGATCAATATATAGACATTTTCAGCATCCCAGAAAGTAACCCTTGCTCCTTCCTAGTTAATTATCCTTCCTTCACTGTAGAGGTAACTAATATTCTGATTTATATTACCATTGATTAGCTTTTCCTTTTCTTGAACTTCATAAAAATGGAATTATTCAATATATTTTCTGTATTAGTATTCTATTGTGGTATAACAAATAACCATAAATTTAGTGGTTTAAAACAACACACGTTTATCATCTCACATTTTCTGTGGGTTAGGAGCTAGGGCACAGCTTACCTGGGTTCTCTGCTCAGGATCTTACGAAGCTGCAGTCAAGGTGTTGGCTGGGCTGTGTTCTCATTTGATGGCTTGATGGGGAAGAAACTGCTTGCAAGCTCATTCAGGTTGTTGGCAAAATTCACTTCCTTGTGATTGTATGACTGTTTGCCAAAGGCCACTCTCAGTTCTTAGAGAATACCTGTAGTTCCTTGCCACATGGCCCTCTCACAGGCTCTCTCACAATATAACAGCTTACTTCATGGAAGTAAGGGAGAAGCTCTCTCTCTAGTTTACAAAGACAGAGTCTTGAATAAAATAATATAATCATGGGAGACGTGGTATCCCATCAATTGTGACATATATTATAACCTAATCAAAGAAGCAGCATCCCATTACCTTTGCTGTATTGTATTTGCTGGAAACAAGTCACAGGCTTTGCCTGCAATCACAAGGACAGGATTGTATAAGGATGTGACTTGTTGGGGGTGGGTCACTGTAGAGTGTGTCTGCCACATTCTGGGTTGTTTTTTTTAATAAATTTATTGATTTATTATTTTTATTTTTGGCTGCATTGGGTCTTCGTTGCTGTGCATGGGCTTTCTCTAGTTGCAGCGAGCTGGGGCTACTCTTCGTTGCAGCGCGTAGGCTTCTCATTGTGGTGGCTTCTCTTGTTGTGGAGCACGGGCTCCAGGGGCGCAGACTTCAGTAGTTGCAGCATGTGGGCTCACTAGTTGTGGTTCGTGGGCTTAGTTGCTCCACGGCATGTGGGATCTTCCCAGACCAGGGCTCGAACCTGTGTCCCCTGCATTGGCAGGCGGATTCTTAAACACTGCGCCACCAGGGAAGCCCCACATTCTGTTTTGTGTTTGACTGCTTTGGTTCAACTGAACACCTATGAGATTCACCCATGCTGATGAGTGTATCCATTGTTCATTCTTTCCCATCATTGTGTAGTATTCCTCTACATGAATAGACGACTATTTCATTATCTATTTTCCTACTGATGGATGTTTGGGATGTTTCTACTTTTTGGTTATTATGAATATAATTGTTGTAAATATTCTTATACATGTCTCTAGATGAACGTGTGCATTTGTTTCTCTGGGATTTATATTCAAGCATGTTTAGTTTTTTTCCCCCTGTAATTTAATTCATTCAACACTTATTTACACTAAGCCCTTCTTGTTGCAGTTTTAAAAATCATGACTTAGGATCAGGCTGGAGGATTAAAGAGGGGTTGACTTTTGATGTGACAGTTATGATTCACCTCCTCTCCCCTTGCCAAGGGCGGTGATGATTTGATCCCTATTTTATGGAAGCTTTCCTGATGATTCCTCTCCCCTCCACCTTTTCTTTCAGCAGCCAATAAAACGTAAAACAGCAACCACCCACCCTAACCCTGAGACACTGCATTGTGGTTGCTAATCTGGTTTCAGTGGGATACAGGTCTCCAATACTCAGGGACACCACTTTTTGTGCTTTTCTCTGTGCATGGTTTTCAGCCGTAGAGTCTTAGACAACAGAGGACCCCTATAGAAGCATGCGGTATCCTCCAAGGGGCTAGAGCCTAACTCTGTAACCTTCGGAGGACTGCCAGAGTCAGGCCCCACTCTCTGAGGAGCCTTTCACTTTACAGTGCAAGGAAATGGAAAGATTCAGTCATATATGAAAGGAAAGTCCAGGTAATGAATAAAACTTAGAAATACACAAAAAGAGGAACACATCTGCCTTTCCTTATAGTTTGGAGTTGAAGAGGGAGGAATTAGATCTCTGACTAATACAACCAGGGTGAATGGTGGTGCCATTTACTGAGAAGAGGAGGGGCCAGGGAGGAGCATATCTGGGGAGAGAAATAAAAAATTCTTGATCTATTAAATTTGGGATGCCCATTAGACATCTGAGTGGAGATGTGGAATAGGCAGATGGCTATAACAAGTCTGAAGATCGGGGGAAATGTAAGAGCTGGAGGTATAAACTTGACAGTCATGTGTATATTAGTGGATTTGAAAGCCAGGGTGTGAATGAGCTCATTTAGGGAGAAAGGGCAGAGAAAGGAGTTGCGAGCCTTGGAAGACACCACATTTGGATATCTGGCAAAAGAGGAAGGATCAAGAAAAGAGACTGAGAAGGAGTAGCCAGCAGGGTAGGAGGAAAACCGGGAGTCTATGGTGTCAGTCAAAAGAGAAGAAGGTTTAAAGAATGAAGAAATGGTCAACTGTGCTGAATGCTGCTGAACAGTTGAGTGGGATGAAGATAGGAGAGTGTTCCATGGATTTGCCTACGTGGAGGTCGCATTGCCCTTGGCAAGAGCACTAGAGCAGTGGTTGCTGAGACGAAAATGAAGTGAATGGGAAGTGAGTAAGTGGAGATAAGATGTGTAAATATTGGCTCTTAAAAATTTGGTTTTGCAAACAACCCAATCAAAATATGGGCAGAAGATTTAAATAGACATTTCTCCAGAGAAGATATACAGATGGCCAAGAAGCACATGAAAAGCTGCTCAACATTACTAATTATTAGAGAAATGCAAATCAAAACTCCAATAAGGTATCACCTCACACCAGTTAGAATGGGCATCATCAGAAAATCTACAAACAACAGATGCTGGAGAGGGTGTGGAGAAAAGGGAACCCTCTTGCACTGTTGGTGGGAATGTAAATTGATACAGCCGCTATGGAGAACAGTATGGAGGTTCCTTAAAAAACTAAAAATAGAATTACCATATGACCCAGCAATCCCACCCCTGGACATATACCCAGAGAAAACCATAATTCAAAAAGACACATGCACCCCAATGTTCATTGCAGCACTATTTACAATAGCCCGGTCATGGAAGCAACCTAAATGTCCATCGACAAATGAATGGATAAAGAAGATGTGGTACATATATACAATGGAATATTACTCAGCCATAAAAAGGAATGAAATTGGGTCATTTGTACAGACGTGGATGGATCTAAGAGACTGTCATACATAGTGAAGTAATTCAGAAAGAGAAAAACAAATATCGTATATTAACGCATATATGTGGAACCTAGAAAAATGGTACAGATGAACCAGTTTGCAGGGCAGAAATTGAGACACAGATGTAGAGAACAATATGGACACCAAGGGGGGAAAGTGGCTGGAGGGGCGGTGGTGATGGTAGTGTGATGAATTGGGAGATTGGGATTGACATCTATACACTAATATGTATAAAATGGATAACTAATAAGAACCTTCTGTATAAAAAAGTAAATAAAACAAAATTTTTAAAAAAAGATTTTTAAAAAATTTGGTTTAGGAGAAGAGTAAAGGATGAGGCAATAGCCAGAGGGGTTGGATAGCAGAGAGTGAGGAAGAGATTGGTGTTGCAGGAGAGGGAGGAGAGACATGAAGGATTGAAGATCTTCTTGGGGAGGACAGGATGAGATCATGAGTGCCCCTGGAAATTCTGGGCTTTGGCAGGAGGAGGGATACTTCCTCCTCACATATTGGGTTGGAAGGAGATGCTGGTGGATTTAGGCTCTGATACCTTCCATTGTCTCAAAGAAGCAGGAGTCAGGACATGAGCTGTTAGGAGGAAGAGAAGGGAGTTGTTGAGAAGAGAGAAGAAGGGAGGAAAAGAGCCAGTTTAGAGAGTGCTGTATTGGTCTAGGTCTTGCAAGAAGTAGATGCCAAGACAGGAGTAAACATGCAAGGATTTTATTTTATTTATTTTTTTGCTTTTTTTTTAAACATCTTTATTGGAATATAATTGCTTTACAATGGTGTGTTAGTTTCTGCTGTATAACAAAGTGAATCATCTGTACATATACATATATCCACCTATCTCCTCCCTCTTGCATCTGCCTCCCACCCTCCCTATCCCATCCCTCTAGGTGGACACAAAGCACCGAGCTGATCTCCCTGTGCTATGCAGCTGCTTCCCACTAGCTATCTATTTTACATTTGGTAGTGTATGTATGTCCGTGCCACTCTCTCACTTCGTCCCAGCTTACTCTTCCCCCTCCTCGTGTCCTCAAGTCCATTCTCTACATCTGCTTCTTTATTGCTGTCCTGCCCCTAGGTTCTTCAGAACCTTTTTTTTTTTTTTTTTAGATTCCAGTTATATGTGTTAGCATACGGTATTTGTTTTTCTCTTTGTGACTTACTTAACTCGGTATGACAGACTCTAGGTCCATCCATCTCATTACAAATAACTCAATTTCATGTCTTTTATGACTGAGTAATATTCCATTGTATATATGTGCAACATTTTCTTTATCCATTCATCTGTCGATGGACACTTAGGTTGCTTCCATGTCCTGGCTATTGTAAATAGAGCTGCCATAAACGTTGTGGTACCTGACTCTTTTTGAATTATGGTTTTCTCAGGGTATATGCCCAGTAGTGGGATTGCTGGGTCGTAAGGTAGTTCTATTTTTAGGTTTTTAAAGAACCTCCATACTGTTCTCCATAGTGGCTGTATCAATTTACATTCCTACCAACAGTGCAAGAGGGTTCCCTTTTCTTCACACCCTCTCCAGCATTTACTGTTTGTAGATTTTTTGATGATGGCTGTTCTGACCGGTGTGAGGTGATACCTCATTGTAGTTTTTTTTTTTTTTTGCGGTACGCGGGCCTCTCACTGTTGTGGCCTCTCCCGTTGCGGAGCACAGGCTCCAGACGCGCAGGCTCAGTGGCCATGGCTCACGGGCCCAGCTGCTCCGTGGCATGTGGGACCTTCCCAGACCGGGGCACGAACCTGTGTCCCCTGCATCGGCAGATGGACTCTCAACAACTGTGCCACCAGGGAAGCCCCTCATTGTAGTTTTGATTTGCATTTCTCTAATGATTAGTGATGTTGAGCATCCTTTCATGTGTTTGTTGGAGATCTGTATATCTTCTTTGGAGAAATGTCTATTTGAATCTTCTGCCCATTTTTGGATTGGATTGTTTGTTTTTTTGACATTGAGCCGCATGAGCTGCTTCTAAATTTTGGAGGTTAATCCTTTGTCAGTTGCTTCATTTACAAATATTTTCTCCCATTCTGAGGGTTGTCTTTTCGTCTTGTTTATGGTTTCCTTTGCTGTGCAAAAGCTTTTAACTTTCATTAGGTCCCATTTGTTTATTTTTGTTTTTAGTTCCATTACTCTAGGAGGTGGGTAAAAAAGTATCTTGCTATGATTTATGTCATAGAGTGTTCTGCCTATGTTTTCCTCTAAGAGTTTGATAGTGTCTGGCCTTACATTTAGGTCTTTAATCCATTTTGAGTTTATTTTTGTGTATGGTGTTAGGGAGTGTTCTAATTTCATTCTTTTACATGTAGCTGTCCAGTTTTCCCAGCACCACTTATTGAAGAGGCTGTCTTTTCTCCATTGTATATTCTTGCCTCCATTATCAAAGACAAGTTGACCATATGTATGTGGGTTTACCTCTGGGCTTTCTATCCTGTTCCATTGATCTATATTTCTGTTTTTGTGCCAGTACCATACTGTCTTGATTACTGTAGCTTTATAGTATAGGCTGAAGTCAGGAAGCCTGATTCCTCCAGCTCCGTTTTTCTTTCTCAAGATTGCTTTGGCTGTTCAGTGTCTTTTGTGTTTCCATACAAATTGTAAAATTTTTTGTTCTAGTTCTGTGAAAAATGCCATTGGTAGTTTGATAGGGATTGCATTGAATCTGTAGATTGCTTTGGGTAGTATAGTCATTTTCACAATGTTGATTCTTCCAATCCAAGAACATGGTATATCTCTCCATCTGTTTGTATCATCTTTAATTTCTTGATCAGTGTCTTATAACTTTCTGCATACAGGTCTTTTGTCTCCTTAGGTGGGTTTATTCTTAGAAGGATTTTATTAGTAGAACCATCTGTGAGAGAAAATGGGGAGGGAGCCAGAAGAGGATGGGAGAGCTGTCAGACAGTGATGCAGGTCTGACTCCAAGTCAAGAGAGAGGAAAGGAAGGGTGGGTAGAAGTGTACTAGACTGCCATGAAATCTAGAGAAGTTTCAGTAAGCCAATGGGAAGCCAAAATTGGCCATCAGAGGAGTTCCCTGTTTCCTGTTTTCCCTGCTGAGCTCAGCCATTGGGAAGCGGCACCTGGGAAGGTGGTCTTAGCATCAACACAGTGATGGATTTCAGAGCACAGCTGCTGGGGCCTTAGGCTAATTATGCTCCCTGTGAGGCATTCTCATGACTGCAACAATGGGGAAGATGAACTTACTAGAACAGATGTAGTCATGCTGCCAGGCAGTGTTGGGCACCCATTTGAAGTTTGTGATTATGAATTTAAAGTGAAAGCCAGGGCTTCCCTGGTGGCACAGTGGTTAAGAATCCACCGCCAATGCAGGGGACATGGGTTCGAGCCCTGGTCCAGGAAGATTCCACATGCCACAGAGCGACTAAGTCTGTGCGCCACAACTACTGAGCCTGTGCTCTACAGCCCGCAAGCCACAACTACCCACATGCTTCTACTTCTAGAAGCCCATGCATCTAGAGCCTGTACTCCACAACAAGAGAAGCCATTGCAATGAGAAGCCCGCACACCTCAACGAAGAGTAGCCCCCGTTTGCCGCAACTAGAGAAAGCCCATGCACAGCAACGAAGACCCACCACAGCCAAAAATAAATAAACAAACAAATTAATTAATTAATTTAGAAAAATAAGGTGAAAGCCATCTTTCCTTGGAAACTCAAATTTAAACGCTTCATGAATGCATGGCTGAGCTCTATGGCTCTAGTGGACAGTTGGCAACTTCTAATGTGAACAAAGTTTAGGCCAACATCAGTGTGGCTAGTATTCCATGGGTGAAGCTTTGAGATCTTGACTTCTCATTGGTTTGTGTTCCGGATTGGTCCCAGCATATTTGTTGAGACAAAGTTCATTCCTTCAGTTGTACTGCCCCAGCCCACCTTCGGACAGAGATGGGATTGTCATTGTTCAGGAGAGTCATGGTCAGCTATTTAATTCTCATAACAGGTGCCAACAGATATCTTCTGACAAATTGATTTTTATAAATATTTTCCCAATAGCAAAAGTAATATACGTAGAAAACTTGGAAACTGCAGTGTCTGTCATCTGCCCATATTCCTCAATCCATCCTGGAGGTCCCCTACAGTTGATGCACAGTTCCCTTATCTGTCAGTGACTTCCTTTCTTCAGCATCTCTGTCACCTTTGGGAGGACTTTATCTTCTTGAGGCCACAGGGTCCTGTTTGGCCTCCACACAGGGCAGGTCGAAAGTACCGGGGCGTTAACACCTCAGGAGCAATCCTCAACAATGGGGATGAGAGCGGGTGGGTAAATACTCCAGCTGTCTGACCCTTAGTGCCAGACAGCACTGAGGTATGTTCCACACGGCCTCTCAGAGAGTCCCTGGGGATTTCATTCCAGTTGCTTACACTGGCAACCCACTCACCAATGCACTGCTTTTTGGCTTTCTTCCCTTCTCTGTTTCACTTTCCCACTTCCCTTCTAGTGCTTCCTGGGATTATCTCCAAACATACTACCTGCACCCAAATCCTTGTCTTAGGAGTGAGGAGAACCCAAACTATGCAAGAGCAAAGTGGTAGGAGTCTACTACCTAGAGAGAAACAGTTAACATTTATACTTTCCTTCTACTCTTCTCTCTCTCTCTCTCTATCTATATACACATTTTTCCACTTAGAAGTAACCAGTTAATATTTTATATCTTTCCTTTTCTTTTCCCAGTGCTTCATGCTATACATCATATTTTGTTACTGAATTCTTATCTAACTGTAGTATTACGGACATTTGTCAGATCGTGAAAATTATGATATAGAAAATAATCGTTAATGACTTTCTAGTGTTTCTTTGGATATGTGTTAGATTGATTTTTAAGATTAATGATTTGCTTTTAATCAGTAATAGAACATTATTCTAGCTGGGTTCTTTTCAAATAATATAACTTCTAATTATGTATGACTCAACTTTTAACAAATATTTACAGAGGATTGCTTGAAAGATATGCAGTCCAGTCTTTAGATAAGGTAGATCTCATTCGTGGATCCACATCAGGTAAGTCTAATACCATGGGTAAATGTGTTTGGCTTTCCTCCTCTATCACCTGACAGAATTGCTGTCCTAAATTGAGCTTTGGAATATCTGTCACCCTCAGTGACCCTACGGAAATTGCCATAGAAACTTAGTGTTGCTTGGATTTCTGGAAAACTGTTGAGGGCACTGGGAGACTGCCCTTTATGAGGACTTGGAGGACAAAGATCACTAGAGTCTCAGAACAAAGAAGAGTAGAGTATTCCTGAGGAACTGGGTTTTGATCTTTTGTGCAATGTCAATTTTGTAACTTTCACATTTTCATTTTTGCTGTGTTTCATAGGAAGTTCACAACCTAATTTAGAGCCTACTTTTTATATTTTATAAGATTTTATAAGAAAATTTTATAAGATCAGTTTAAATAACTGAGTACTGACTTTCCTTCTACATGAATCTCCTTTCTTCTACCTCTCCCCCATTTTTCTCCTTATACCTTATTTCTTTATCAAATTTAAAAAGATTTTTTACAGTGGGTAGATTTTGTAAGTCACCTGAAAAAATATTTTAATGATATGCGGTATATCCCCACCATTCGTATCATATAATGATATGCATATTTAATGATAGGCAGTATATCCCCACCATTCCTTCCTCTCTTGTGTGGCGTCTCAGAGACTATACTTCTGGGGTATTTTTGGAGTGGGAGAGCAGTGAGGGCTGTCCTAAACCGTCATCTCAGCCAGTTCAGATGTAGCTCAACAGTTTCAGGACCCACATGCCCCTCCTCCCTGGGGTGGGCTCCTCCCCCTGCGGTGTGGCCCCTCCCACTACTATGTGACCCCCCCCCACCAAAGCACTCAGCCAGCTGTTGATGTATAACTTCAACCCTTTCTGCCCTGGCGTGGAGATCTGCTGGTGGGAAGACACTGAACCGGCCGCAGGTGCAGGCATCATTTCTGCTCCTCTCCCTAGTACTCAACATGCTAGGCGCTGGCAGTCTGTCATGCAGACTCTTCCGCAGGCCGCCTGCATCTCCAGCCTCCCTCTGTGCCATCCCCCACGTCGGTGGGGGGGGGGCAGGAGGAGGCCCCCTTGGGAGGGTTGTTGTCTGCCCACCCCTCTCTCCCCTCCTCTTCCAAATTCAGTTCCCTAGAGCCTTCCTTATTGATTCTCAAGAGCATCGTTTGGAAGAAAGGGAAAAATACCCCAAATGAATATTAACTGTGTTTTTCTCTTTATATTTCTGCTAAGAGAATCGTAATTCTGGGCAATGTGCAGGCCTCTGACTGACAAGGAGAGAGTGAATAGAGGAAGAAAAGCATAGTAACTGATTTATCTAGATTTATAGGGGTGAAATATATGCAATATGTATTTCAAGTGTGTATACATTTAGAATGGATATTTTAGTTTATTTTATAGATATCTATATGTGTATATGTGTGTGTGTAGTATATATGTGTGTATGTATGTGTGTGAGTGTATCTCTCAGATCTGATCATGTCATGCTTTAAAAGCCTTCCATAGTTCCCTCTTGTAATAGGACAAAGTCTAAACTCTCCTTGGCACCTCCTCCATACATACCCTCGTCCTCGTCAGGCCACCCCCACCCCCAGACGGCAAATACTCTTTGGCCTGCTGTGAACCTAGCCTTTTTTCCTGTGTAAGCCTTTGCGCAAGTTATTCACCCTGACTACCCAGCTCCCGGCTCCCTCCCCATCAGGTGCCTCCCTTGGAAAGTTCTATTCATTCATCTCGAATAAGTTCACTGTCCCTCCTGAGCTAAGCCTGTTGAGATCCCAGTGCCTAGCACAGTGCAACCAACACTGGATGAACTCTCAGATCTCCCCCATCCCCAGGGACACTTGAGTGCCTTCCTGTCTGTCCCAGACACTCAGCTCACTAGTCCCTCCATGAGAGCATTTCTTAGGTGCCTGCGTCTCCCATTACAGCCCTCAGTGCAGGGCCCATGCTCCTCCTCCCAAAGAGCATTCTCAGCATCCTGCACAGGGCCTGGCACATGGTTGCCACCCTGTGCGTGCTCCTTGAATGAATGAGTGTGTACTTATAGATCACTATCCATGTGACAGAAAAGCTGGAAACTGAAAGCAAAATGTTGAAGGCCTTACCCAAGAAGCAATAATCAGGAACAGTGGTAAAGGCTCCCACACAGGTGACTATCTCACTGTGGAAAACTGAATTTGGTTTGCAAAGACGTAGACACCACCACAGCTCTCAAGGAAGGCAGTGGCTGTTTCTTTTTGGGTCCCCCCCCACCCATCGTCATGGGCGACCTGTGGGTATAATGGATTCATAGTTCCTGTAGCAACCAGAAAAGCAGCACCAGGGAGGGAGGTCAGGGGCCCCTCCCCTGGTCTGGGGGAGACTCTCTAACTGCCAGCTGCCCCCCAGACGTGAGCAGGGGGTTCTGCTGCTGCTGGGTCCAGGGTCCACCCGTCTAAGCTTCAGATGGCTCGCGTCCATACATGTGTTGGGGGAAGTTCAAAGCTACACTTCCAGTTTCCCACTCCCATTAGCCGTTACACTCTGGGCAGGTTTTTCGGCCTTCTTGATTGCTAGATCTGGGCTTCAGGCCTGGTGAGCCCTGGATGCACCTATAAGATTGCAACAGGGTCAAAGGATATTTTCATACTCTGAGACTGAGCAACCTTCTAATTATTCTCTTTATTATCATTTTGCTGACTTCCTGTTCCTTCTTTCCTTGTGTTAAATTTCTAACATCTCTCAGTGCATAAGATCCACGACAGCACAATACTGTGAACAGCAGCTGGTACATGGTAGATATCTTGTTGGACAGAAAATGAATAAATGAATGGCTGTGTATTGGAACAAAATGAATGAAGGCTGTAGGTACTCCTTTGGTTGTTTTTTCAACTGGACTATCTCCCTGTAACCTGTGCTGGCTTAAGTCTGGCTCTGTCTGAGGGCTAGATGAGCTGGTCTAATTCTTCTGGCCTCAGGATTCTAGAACGGTGAGGCAGGGGGAGAAGGAAATGAGGGGCCTGAGAGAAGAGGTGGCTGGAAGGCCTTTCGGGAGCCTCACTGCCCAGTGAGATTTCCTCTGGCAGCTTACCCCCATTGGCTGGGGGCCTGCGCCTGCCCACTCCACAGAAGGAGCTTGGCTGTGGTTACACTGTCAGGCTCCAAAGTCAAGAACAGTGAAGGGAGGAGGGGCCTGCTCTGTGGGGCCAGGGGTTGGGAGGGGGGTTGAAGGGCAAGGAGTCCGGGCTCCACGTGGCATCCGGTTTTAAACAACTCTACTTAGAAATAGAAGAAATCTCTCCGGAAAATGGGAGGGCTCTGGCATGCTGCCCAGGCCTGAGGAACAGTAAGTTCCTGCCAACTTGTGACGGAAGTGGGGGATTTGTGGGAAGGGCAGAGGGAAGAGGGCATTGAAGGGAGTGGACACAACCCAGCAACATTTTTCCTGGTTAAAAACCCTGTTCGGAGGCAAACATGTTTCTGAAAATGAAGAGGTTTTATTCTTCCAGGCCAGCCTACTTCCTAGGCTGGGAATAATCCAATTATTCCCAGGTGTGTGTGTTTGTTTTCAAAGAAGGACTATTATAAACTATTCACGGTCCCTGCCTGAGAATGCTCTGGAATAACGGAGTGCAAAAATTAGCCCCACCTCTTCGTGTTTCTGAGGCATGAACATGCCTTCTAGATTTTCTCTTCCAGGACAAGGCTGGGAAACTCTCCTGGGAAGCTCCTTTCCAGCCCATTAGAGCCAGAGCCAATCATGGCCTCTTCAGGGCTTTTTTAGGCTGGGGAGGGTAAGGGATACAGACGTGCAGACAATCTGCCTTGGCTGACTGCTCCGGCAAGGTGAACTCAGGGAAGGAAAGCTCTGAGGGGGAGCAAGGGGCCTTGATGAAGAGGGGGAAAGGAGTTACACATTTATCATTGCAGAGAGGTGTAAAATCAACATGGTTCCAACGAGACCCTAAGTGGATAGTCTGCAATAATTCATTCTCCTGTCCAGAACCCCAACCCACAGCTGTCCCTGGTGGGTTGGGGCATTTCATAATCTCTTTGACTTCAGAGCCTCATGGTGGCCTCCAGAGCCAAGGGAGCCCCCTCTTCTCAGGAAGTGGACTGTTAATCTGGTTCACCTGGGAAGCCTACCTGGAAAACCTGTGTGAGGGCAGGGGAAGGCAGAGGGGGAGGAGTGGATGCTTTTTAAACCCACCCCCTTCACGAGGCTTTCTGAGAAGGTGGATCGTCTATGCTGCTATAGGAACTCTCAGGTGTTGCTGGTGGGAAGGTGACTTGGTACAACCACTTGGGAGAACTTGTCGCGTTATACAGGGAAGACGAAAATGCAAAACCAACCCAGAAATTCCATTCCTAGTTATTTGTCCTAGAGCAGCAATTCTCAAACCTTTTGGTCTCAGGACCCCTTTTCACTCTGAAATATTGTTCAGGACCCCAAATAACTTTTGCTTGGATGGGTTATATCGACCAATATTTACCGTATTAGAAATTAAACCTAAGAATTCAAAAACTTATTAATTCATTTAAAAGTAGCAATAAAAACTCATTACACACTAACAAATAACGTTTATGAAAAATAAATATATTTTCTAAAACAAAACAGTGGGAAGAGTGGCATTGTTTTATAGTCTTGCAAATCTGACTTAATAGAAGACAGCTGGAATTCTCATATCTGCTTCTGCATCTGTGTGTTGTGATATCTCATGTGGTGGAAAACTCCACCATTTACTTATGAGAGCTTGAGAGTAAAAATGCCAAAAAACTCCTTTGTATTATTATGAAAATAGTTTTGACTTAACAGACCTCCCCTGCCCACCCCCCACCCCCCCGCTGAGATCATCTCAGGGGCTCCCAGAGGTTCTCTGCTATTCCAGAGAACATTTCTTACTTCTATCCCAGTAGATATATACGAGCATGTTCAGAGTGGTATAATTCATAACAGCAAAAAGAAACTCAACTTAAATGTTTATAAATAGTAGAATTGATAAATTGTGAAATATTCATAGTATTGCTGAATCTCACAGACAATACTTTACAAAAAACAATAAAATATGATTTCATATTTATAGAGATCAAAAACATAAAATATATTATTCAGTGATAAAAATATATGGCAAAACCTTAAAGAAAAGCAAGAATAGTGTTTATCTCTGGGGAAGAGGGAAAGGAATACCACTGCCAAAGGATATACATGAAGTTTCAGAGATATTTCTGTTTCAGTTATGATGAGCTAGTTATGCTTCAGTAACGAACAGCCCCTGAAATCTCAATGGGTTGGATACAACAGAGGTTCATTATGGGCCAGCTAATAGGGACTCCACCAATTGGTGTGTCTCTAGTAAGTGTGGTGGGGGGAGGGAACATGACAAGGCATGCACTGGCTCTTAAAGGCCATCCAGGAGAGGCACTTGTTGCTTCTGCTTACATCCTATTGGCCAGAGCAAGTCACATGGCCATGTATAACTTCAACGGAGTGGGGAAGTGCCATCTGATCATGTGCCCAGAAGGAGGGAAACTGAGACATTCGGGTCATTTGGTATTGTTCTACTTCCTTAGGACCATTTGGCTTTATGTGGAGTGGTAGGTTCACAGGTATTTGCTTAATCGTTATATACATATAAATTTATAGATAAACTTATGCTTATTATTATATACTATATATGTATATATGTCTTATTTAAATATATATGTATCTTTATTTCTTTTTTAGGTATAAAATATTAGAAACAAACAAAAAGGGAGAGAAAAAAGAAGAAGCCTTTAATTGTGATGTACAAATTCATATATTTGGATAAAGGAAAATAGAGACCAAGAGAGGAGAGTGTGAGAGCTAAATTGAAAAACATTTGGAATTCCTGGAGCAGTGATCTTTAAACTGGGGTAAGCATATTCCCAGGGTCCATGAACACATACTAAAAGTTTCCAGTACAGATTCTATTAAAGAATTAATTTCTAGATGCTCACTTCCAGATGTCCTCTTTACTGAAACTCGTCTCCCTGAGAATACTCCTGTGTTTGAGCTATTCTCCTTTCCCCTTTCCTCTTTTCAAAGTGTCCTTCTCCCATGTTTTTTCAGAAGAAAGATGTGGTCCATCCTGTCATTTTGTCATTGGTAAAAATCTCCAGACTCCAACCAAAGAAACAATTCAAAGTACTGGTTCTAGCTGAGAAAGTAAATTACTCTAAAGATAGGATTACAAATCCGTTTGCAAATCAGATATTATCCCATCATTTTAACAAAGGTGGAGGAGAAGCTAATGAACATTTAATAATATCACATGATAAATGATTAATAATAATATTGTCATTATGCATGAACTCGGAAAGAGTTCAGAGAATCAAATAATACCACTACAATAAAATCCCTCCATTCTGAACAAGTTTTCTTGGCACTTGTATATATATATTTTTTTCTGCGGTACGCGGGCCTCTCACTGCGGTGGCCTCTCCCCCTGCGCAGCACAGGCTCTGGACGCTCAGCGGCCATGGCTCACGGGCCCAGCCGAGCCGCTCCGCGGCATGTGGGATCCTCCCGGACCGGGGCACGAACCCGTGTCCCCTGCATCGGCAGGCGGACCCCCAACCACTGCGCCACCAGGGAAGCCCCGGCACTTATACTTTTAAAAGTGAAAAAGCTAGAATTGAGGCTGAACCCACTCTCATTCTAGAGAGAGTAGTATTCATCCATGGATATATGGATAAAACAGCACCAATGCTTTCTCATTAAGACAAGCATTTCCTAATAAAATTCTTTGGGATAATAGTATTTTATCAAAATATTTAGTAATTGTGTGATATATTTATGTTATTTTGATGAATTGTGTGTTACTACTAATTGTAATGATAACTCATTCTGGAAGAAAATCTTCATGCTGTAGACCAGCGCTGTCCAATAGAACCTTCTGTGATGATGGAAATGTTTTCTATTTGCTCCATCCAATATAATTTCCATGCGTCACGTGTGGCTGTTGAATGCCTGAAATGTGGCTAGTGTGAATGAGGAACCGAATTTCAATTTTTATTTAATTAAAAAAATTTTAATAGTCACATGTGGCCAGTAGCTACAGTATTGGACAGCACAGCTTTAGAGCTTTATGGCCACAGAAAAGGAAAAAAATTAAATTTGAATCTGTATACATTTTTGTTTTTTTATATTTTTAATTTTTTTTACATCTTTATTGGAGTATAATGTATACATTTTTAAGAGAACTATGACAAGGTGATTAATAAAATATTTAAATCATAAATTTATGTTATATTAGGGTAAAGTTCTATGGGGAAGAGAAATGGAAATACAGATTCAAGGAGATAAAGAAATAATGTAAAATTTCTGACTGTTAAAGGAGAGAGCATTCATGATATTTTTAAAAGGATGATGGAGGGTATCAGTTACTTTAGTGTTTAAATTCTATTTGGATACATTTAAATGAGTGACAATAGTAATTTTTAAATGTTTAAGCTATTAAAATATTTCACATTTACAATGGGCTTTAATCTTTTGCAGTTATTTAAACTTAAGATGAAAAATTTTAGATACCAACATAAAAATGTTTGAGGGGAGTGCATAGTGTCTCACGATTCTTTTGAGCGATATGAAAGCAAAATGCTTGAAGACCCCTGAACTAGATGGTGTTCATTGTTCCTTTCAGCTCTTTGGATTTTGTGCATGTGGTCTAAGAGATCACTCTAGGGAGTGGGCACTGTAAATAATATAGGAAAACAGCCCCAAAGGTAAAGTTTCCCTTACAAACGAGAGTCCTAACAAAAAAACAAAATCCAAACAAACAAGCCAAAATACAAACTCCCCTTGTCTCTCTCTTACTCGCACACATGTACACACACACACACACGCGCACACACACACACACTCCCCCCAACAGACCCCACTTCCACACTGGGAATTCTGGTGCAGGCGGCTCATGAACCACACTTCTGAGAAACATGGTCTTGATTAGCAACGTGGGGTGGTCTGGCCAGTGAAAAATCTCCGGAGGTGGGGCAGCCTCAAAGAGGATCATTAAAGATCAAAAATTCCTTTTGAAGTCGTTTGAATTGCTGCAGCCTAAACCCCCTTGGTCTGAATAGAACCTCAGCAGACACACACAAAGGCCTCCCATGGGTGGTTGGTTTGGTTTTGGTGGAAATTGAAGCAAGGGCCTGAGTTCCACATCTGGGTGCAGACCCAGGACAGTGCACGCAGGTCGCAAAGTGACTCGAACTGAAAGAATCCAGCAGAAGCAGAAACTAGGAAGCAGGGGTGATCCCAAGAACAGAAGTCTACTCTCCCCCTCCCACCCAAGGCAATAGCCTTCTCATGGAAGTGGGCCTTAGGTTGGGGTTCACATGCTTTGCGTTCTGTGAGGCATGATGAGCCCACCTTGGTTATCCTCATTCTCCCATGGCATCCCTGCAGTGTTGCTGAACTCCAGGTGTCAGGAATGGTTCAGCCCATTCCCAGTGGCAGCAGGAGGGCAGGAGGCACAGAGGAGACTGAGCAGGCAGGGCCCTGAATGACCTCAAGTCACCACAGCCACCACCCCACCCTGGTGCTGAAGGGAATGGGAAAATATTCCTGTGACCCAGTGAGTGCTTCCCATGCAGGTGAGCGCTGACAGCCAGAAAGGGGCTGCTGGGTCATCCTGGCAAGTGAGTGGTGAGGAGAGTATCGTTACGTTGTGGGACTGGGATTCCAGATTGGCAGCTCTGACTCAGCCTCCAATTGGCAAAAGTCAATGGGCCTCCCTTTCCCAAGGGCTTCCATTCTCAGCTGGGCCCTGCCCAGGTCAGGCAGGTGGGAGGCCTGGTGCTCAGCACTGGCCCTGGGACCAGCTCCCAGGAAGCAGCAAGGGACCCAGGCAGCCTTGGCACCATTTTAAAGGCTGGCTTCATACGCTTATCAGTGGGCTTTTGTATAAGGCCCAGGCTGAGGTTGCATAAGAATGTGCAAAATGCCAGGGAAGTCAGAACTGCTTTTTAAAAATAAGGCTCAGACCATAGGCAAGGTGCTTCCACACCACTTGGGCCTTAGTGAAGGAAAATGCAAACATTAGCCCAGAGGTGGAGAAAGAAACAGACACTACCCTGTAGGAAAATGGGGGGATGACTCCAAGAGACAGGGGATGCAGAGAAAGGCAGGGTCGGCACTTTTTTCTATGACTGTTGTGCCATTTGTCATCTCTGAATGCCTCAGAGCCTGGTGTCACATCACATGGTGAATGCCCAGGATAAGCTGAAAAGAGCTAAGAGTCAACAGCAGTGCTGATGGCCACTATGGAGAGAATTCTGGAGATTTGAAGCTATGGTGACAAGGACAGGGAGGCATGCATGCATTTAACAAACATTGAGTCCTTGAAAAAAATCTAGAAAACACAATCATTCTCAACCTTTATTTTAACGCAACTCACATGACCTTTACCTGCATGAGTCACCCCATAGACACTGCCAGATTTTGACACAACCGTCAAATTTGTGTGCAATCCCTGGCTCTATAGCCCGCATTCCATCTCTTCCTCTCCAGCTTAGGAGCTCAGGAAGAATGCATGTAAGAGTATTGGCATTATATGGTAAACTTGAATTGCTCTAATTCATTAAAACAGTAAATTCTTTGCAAAACTGAGAATGAAATGGAGTTGCATCTCTTTCATCAGTTCTATTACTTTGGCTCCAGCTTCATCCCCTCTATTGTAAGGATGACCTTCTCTCTTTCCCCAGGTCACTTGTCCTGTGATAAGCCCAAGAAGTCCAGGTTCCCAGGATGATTACCTGGAACCCAGTGGTCACTCCTGGTCTCTTGGGCCACTGGTGCCACCTCAGATGCATGCCTTCAGGCTGGGGGCTCCTCAGTTACTGCCAAACCCAGGGCTCTTGGGTGGCCGCCAAAGCCAGAGGGGCCAGAGCCTGGGCAACAGCTTGTACGGTTGCTGCTGTTGCTGCCAGTTTGTAATTCCATGACCTTGTTTGAGCCCCAAAGCCTCTCCTGGTTGCTCACACTTCCTCTAACCCTGAGACTGGGACTTTTCTTGTTGCTGAACAAGTTTGTGGTGCAGGTCCCACTGGCAATTGTGCTTTGAGCCCAAGACAGGACAATCCCTGGCCCCTTGAATGCTATGCTCAGCTAAAGCTACTGCCCAGCTGGAGCCACAGGGAGCCACTTCCCCTGGGCAGGCTGGGCCAGGACAGCATATGGGGACAGGTTCCCATGTCTGCCCCTGGCTGACTGAGGACCACAGTTCCATTCTCCTCTGCATTCCTACAGCCCAAGCCCACAGCCAGTTCCTATCACTGAATGAGTTATGTGTCTTTCAAGGAGACAGACTCCTCTGGGTTTCCTTAGTAACAAAGTCCTTGGAATCCATCTCATAGCCAAGGGGTTGTGATTCAGTCTTTGAGAACTGCTGAACTTGGAGATGGGCCCTCAGCACAAAGATCTACTCATCCCCAAACCAAGCCAAGCTCTGAGGCATCCTCCGTCTTATTCTCAGAGGACCGTGTCTTGTTCTCAGAGGACCGTGTTGCAGTGGTATCATGCTGTGACATCAGCCATGAGTATCGGCCGCAGGTCATGTTAGTCAGCGTTCCACTAGCTTCTGTAACAGTTAAACCCCGATTTCAGTGGTTTAACACATTAGAAGTCTACTTATCACTCATGTAAGAGTCCAGTGCCAGATTCCCAGTCAGCAAGTGGCTTTCTGTCGTGTGGCTATTTCCATCATGTGGCTCTTTCCATCCTAGGACCTGAAAGTCCTCTGCATCTAACTGGCGGATGTAGAGAAATCACATCCTCTTCTTTTTTTTTATTGTGATAAAATGTACATTAAATTTACCATTTTAACCATTTTTCAATGTACAGTTCAGTGGCATTAAGCACATTCACATTGTTGTACAACCATCATCACCATCCGTCTCCAGAACTTTTTCGTCTTCCCAAACTGAAACTCTATACCCATTAAACACTAACTCCCCATTCTCTGCTCTCCTCCAGCCCCGGGCAACTATCATTCTACTTTCCATCTCTATGAATTTGGCTACCCATATAAGTGGACACATACAATATTTGTACTTTTGTGACTGGATTATTTTGTTTAGCATAATGTCTTCAAGTTTCACCCATGTTGTAGCACCTGTTAGAATTTCCTTCCTTTTTAAGGCTGTATAATATTCCATGATATGTGTAAACCACATTTTGTTTATCCATTCATCCGTTAATGGACACTTGGGTTGTTTTTACCTTTTGGCTCTTCACACCCTCTTCTTAGCCATCTTAACCTGCAGTGACACCTTTCATTTGATCACGTTCCTTAGGAGAACCTATTACATGGTCCCACCTACATACAAGGAAGGGTGGGAAATGTAGTCCCTGGCTCGGTAGCCACTTCCCAGAAGTAATTAAGCCTGTGGAAGGTAAGGCACAATTTGTTGGTGGACAACTAGCCGTCCTTTCCAACCCCTCACCTTTGGACTTCCTATAACAACTATTTAGCATGGCTCAGGAAAAATGTCTTTTTTTCCAGTTTCAGTTCCTAACAGGACGAAGGTTTTGAAGTCTAAATGCGCTTTCAGTAAATAACTGTAGTAACATTTGTGTAGTCTTTTGCATTTTTCCATGTCCTTTTCATATGGTGTAGTGGTTCTGATTCTGTCTCTATTGCTTTCTCACCGGCTGATATTTATAGAGCCTGCAGTGCTACAATAAATCCAATAAATAGTAATTATTAATCTTCACGGCAACGTGAGGTATGATTATCTCCCCATCTGTACAGATGAAGATACTGAGGCTCAGAGAGATTACGTAACATGTTCAAAGTCAGCCAGATCGTAAGTGGCAACTCCATCTCTCTGTACCTCCTGCTTAGGGAGCCATCCTCATGGATTTGAGAAACAACCTTGATTTCCTTCAAAGGACACTTTGAGCCCCCAAACCAAACTCTGCCCCCAGAACACCCTCCTTGCACTAGAACTGATGGACTGTCTCCTGCAGGACCCAAGCTGAGCCCCTCTGGAGAATGTGGTAAGAGAGGGAGGAGAGATCCTGTCACTCAGGAGCCTGTGCTGTGTTCCTGGTCCCGAGGAGCTTCCCAGGGCCCTTGGAGCACAAAAAATATCTCCCAATGCTGCTGCTCTCATCACTTTCCAACAACATCCCTGGAGCACCTCCCATGTTCCAGGCCCCAGGGATGTTCATAGGGATGCGAAATGATCCCTCTCCTCCAAAGAGTGCATTGTCCAACCACCATGAGACAGACACAGGAACGAATGCTCTCATATCATAAGACAAGCAATATAGGCAGACAGAGTGCTGCTGTGGGAATTTGGACGAGGGAGGAATGAATTTTGCTTTGTTGTGGCAAGCTACAGCAAGAAGGTGACATCAGTGGTGGCTGTAGACAGCTGGGAGAGGATTGGGGAGAGCTCTTTTAGATACAAGGGACAGTAAAGTCTCGATGGTGTCAAAGAGCATGGTGTGTTTGAGGATAAAGAGTAGGTACTCTGAGGGTAAAGCACGAGTGGAGACAGGGTGGAGGAAGAGACTTGGGGAGATCGGGTGGGTAAAGGGCCATGATTCTGCAGATGAGGCAAGGAGATTATTAACTGGGGGCTAATACCACCAGAGCCATCTTATACAATGCTTCCTCTGGCTGGGATGAACAATGAGAAATGGAGCTGGTCACCCATTTCATTCCAACCGCACTCATTCTCAGAGGGCAGGCTCAACCCAGCCATCCTGGGGTCATCCCAGACACCACGTACCAGGGTCATTCTGAGAAAAGGCCAGCAAAGAGACCACCTGAGGACATCTGTAGTCCCATAATGACCCTTCTCCCTTAGTCTATAGGTGAAGGACTCGTGATAGACGTTCTCTCCCTAGTTGGCTTACAGGCCCAGACCAAGCTGCATCCTAAGTTGGTTGTCTCGAAGCCAGGGTCTCTATCTGATACCTGCAAAGACAGGATTGAAGTCTGGGGCGTGCCAGGACCACTATGGCTTCTCTCCTGCCCCATGGACTGAGTGTGGAGAAGGAAGCAGAGGGAGGCAGGAAAAAAGGTGGGGGAGGTGACAGGAGTATAGTGTCAGAACCCAGTTCACCATCCACAGCAGGTACTCACCAGCACCCCAGCACATGAGGCCCGGCTTTCGCACCCCCCTTATGTCAGAATGGGATTCCCAGACACGTTTTTCTAAGTAATTTACAACTAGAGGTGGAAAGCAAAGGGATTCTGGGTTGACAGTGAACCTGTGGTGAGAAATCCAAATCTGAAGGCAGCACCTGCCCCGCCTAAGAAGTTGAAGCCCTTCTCGCACGGAGGCTGTGGGCCAGAGATGCTTTACTGAGAACCCGCCTGTGCCAACCCTGAGGGTACAGTGATGAAGGGGACATGCTTCCTGCCTCCAAGGACTTCACAGTCTGGTGGCAAAGGCAGACAGGTACACAGCTCCTAGCCTCCCAGGTGCCATGCATTGTGTAAACTGTGATGAATTCTAGTCTCTTCAAATGGAAAATCTAATCAAGGTACTGGGTTATCTGGGTTCCCCTTCCACAAACTGGCCCTCAGTGGGATCATGTCTAATATTATGAAAGACGCACTATATCATCCTTAACTACTCGTAAATGACCCTGTCAAACTGATAAAAAATCTATTCAGAAAAACAACTCAGATTGTCTCATCAACACATGTCATTCTGTTGGCAAAGGCTGTAATTAATTATTTTATTTTCCTCTCCAATTTTGTTCTAGTCTTCAAATAACTTTATACAGCAAAGTTCTAGATTCCTTAATTCCCCTGAGCCCTGCCAGGTCTGGGGCTGTGGTAGTGTTCAATGGTACGGCTGCTGAAACATTCAAAATTCAAGACAGGCCCATGACTGGGCTTCATAAGAAACCACAAGTCTAAGCTGCTGATACCTTAGCAGAGCAAGTTTTTTAAGATCCAGGATCTATTTTGAAGGAGTGGAATAGAGGAATTTAAGAAGTGACATTGATAAGGATAAAAGGATCTTTGGATGAAAGTTATAGGGAAGTGGGTTTGGGCTCAAAACAAGGAAGAGTTTACCATAGTTGGAGCCATCCAAGACTGGTGGAGGTAGTGGGCTTTCTGTTGTTCACAGAGGCCAGGCAGAGGTGTGATGACAGTCAGAGGTTCTTATACTGGGTGGGAGGTTGAATGAGATAAACTCTACAGCCCTTTGTGCTGAACTTAAGTCTTCACCCTGCTTTCAGCTGATGGAATAAACCTGGCCTGGAAACATCACCTCTCCTGGGCTCCATTTTATCGTTGCTGAGTTGGAAAGAGGGAGCAATTGTCAGATCCCTTGCTGGCCACTGTGGGTGAAGCCCAGATCATTAACCCTGGACCTCAAAGGTGAGTGAGCATAGTCTTGGGAGCTCTGCATCCTCAACTCCATCTGGTGACTCCGAAGTTCCTTCAGTCCTCAACACTTGAGACCAGAAAGCCTGGTTTGTCTTGTTCTAATTATTATTTAGATGACTATTTGGCTCATTCCTGAGCAAGGCTTAAGTCAAGTCAGACCTGTTAATTGAATCAAGGTTATATAATCATATTTGGGCATTTAAATGCAAACCAGTTATGTTGGAGCCCAAGCATCTTATATACAAGGAGGGAGTTCTATTACATGTCAGGAATGTATGATAATACACAAAGCCTAACCCCGAAAGTGCAGGGTGGAGTACTCCAGGGCACTTCTGTTTCAATGACGTTGTTGTAATAGTTATTGCTCTGGGCACGTTCTGGGAAGATACTGGAAACATCTCAAACAAGTATGACATTGACATTACCCCATCTTGTCAAACCCATTACGTTTGGAACGTGCCTTTCTGTAGCATTTGTCTTGGCATATAAATGTGTTATCAAAAATTGTAGGAGGCATTACAAGGAGCCCTCTCATGGCCTTTCGGGTCCTCAGCATTCCCTCCTCTTCTCCCTTGACAAACATATGCCATAGGGCCCAATTAGGCATTTCTGTTTTTCACTTGGGCCTCTTTCTAGTTTCCAGGCTGAGTCTAAAAGCCTCCAAATCTTGAAGTCCTCAAATATTAGCCTCCTCTGCAAAAAGAGAGGAAAACATGGAGGAGTAGGTAAGGAAGTCATTGACGAGTTGAAGGGGGGACTAGTAACATAAAGCAACACATCAGGAAGAAGGCACCAGACTCAAGACTGAAGTGTTTGTTCCTAAACGCTCTAAGATTCATCCAGGCATAACAGCCTTGTGGGGCCTCTAGCCCAGAGGCTCCCGTGTATTCATCCAAGCTCCGCACTTGGATGGTGAGATACCAGATGCCTGTTTTCTGTCCAGTGTTAAGAACTGAGCTGGCAGGCTTTGTCAGGATCACTCAGCCTGAAAATCAATCAGATGCCATCACTGGAGATGAGGAAGAGGCATTTTCTGCTCTCACATTTTGTCTATGTCTCTGACACGAAAGCATCAGTTGCCTCTGAAGAGAAGCATTCTGGGGAGAGTTTCATCTTCACCACCATCCTGGTTAGGGAGCTCTTACAGCCTTAGAATTGCAGAAGTCATGGAGGGGCCGCTCACTAGAGGTGGGGACCTTGCTGCAGGTTTCATCGTAAACACATGGCTGAAATGTGTCACACGTAGGCAGGCATGCTAGTGTGTCCAAAATCAGCCTCTAGCCAGAGGACACTGACTTCGGCAAGACCAAATGAAACAGAAAGCTGATTTTTTCCAATAGGTTTCATCAGACCCACAGAGGACTAACCCTAAACCTGATTTTGGATTATGCTTTTCTTGCTAGGAATTATATTAAATGATTCTGTCTGGAACTGAAGGTCTTGATAGACTGGTGTAGCTTCTCAGTCTTTTGAGAATCTGCTATCAAGGGCTCATACTTATCCCAGGTCAGCCCTTAACCCCCTCCCCCGCAGGGCACCTGTGACACAGGCAAGTGCGTGATGTCTGGCAAGGCTGGCAGGATTGTTAACTTTAGGCGAGAATGTGAGTGTTAACACGTCAGAGTAGATCTGAGAAAATATTCCAAACCAACCTGGCCACACTGGGAGCTCAGTCCCTAAGAAAGAATCAAGATAAGGGCGAGCATCTTACCTCTGAGAGGGCAGTGCAGGGTAAAGGCCACGCCTGCAAAGTGCAGAGCTCAGGGAAGACGGAGGCTCAGCTGGGCCCTGCTCAGTCACTTGATGGACTTCCATAAACGCTACACTGGAGACTAGGACGTGTGAAGTAGGAAAGAACACCATCTCTGCCCTGAGCTCTGAGATGGTGGCTGTAAGCCCCCAAGATGCCTGCAGAGCTGAAAGGTGGCCTACATGTTGCTTGGCTGAAGGATAATGGACTCAGGCCTAAACTTATTTGCCTCATTCACCCAGAGAGCTCTGACCAGGAGCTACTTTCAGATGACATAGATCCCCACAAGGCACTTGTCTCTTTCCTGTGACACTTCTAAGAGTGACTCTTGCCACATGACTGTAGTGACAAGTAGAGCTTTTCTCCAATGATGCCATTGAGAATTCCAAACTTCCCCAAAAGGAAAAGGCTGTGACTGGGAATACAGACTTCCCAGTGTATCCTACTTCTTACACTCCCAGACCTGTGGGCGTAAAAGGAAATCTTAGAATGATGAGTATCCTGAAAATGGAAAGAAAAATACTTTTCAAGTTATGAAATCTAGTTGTTATCATTGCTAGTTTTAAATATGTGGTGTCGCTTAAGTTTCTAACACAGGAGGTGGCCAGATTCAGAGTTCGAAGTACCTAAGTGGTTGTTTTGGAACAGGTGTTTTAAGGACACTTAGTGGAGAATATTGGGGCAATATGTTGGTAGTCACTTTCGCAGCAGTGCTCTGAGGTCTTGGGTTTCATAAAAGATAATTTCTCCTTTTAAGGAAAATTGAGTCTAAATGTAGTTTTTCCTTCCTCTAACTCCTTATTTCTAAATCCTATCCATTCTTCAAGACCTAGCTCAAATGCCACTTCCTTTCATAAGCCTTCCATTATTAACTTTAGTTGGAATTTCCCTCTCCCTTGTCTAACTCCCATGGCCACTTTGATCTACACCTCTTTGATGACCACTTTCCACTTTCTATAAAGTAAGTTACACACTTGTTTTATGTTAATACATTTCAAAAGATTGAAATCTTACAGAGTATGTTCTTTGACAGCTATGGAATTAAATTAAAAATTAATAAAATAACTAAATAATTCTAAGTATTTGGATATTAAATAACATACTTCTCAATAACCATGGGTTAAAGAAGAAATTTTAAGAGAAATTAGAAAATATTCAAATTGAATGTTAATGAAAATTCAATATTACATTTCAAAATTTATAGGGTGCAGGTAAAGCAGTGCTTAGAGAGGAATTAATAGCACTAACCTGATCATATTAGAAAAGAAGAAAGGTTTAAAGTTAATTATCCAAATTATCACTTTAGAAAGAAAAACAAATAAGGAAATTAAACCCAAAGAAAGTAGAAAAAAAATAAATATAAAGACAGAAAATCAATATATTAGAAAACAAACTGTAGGGATTTTTAACAAACTTGAAAATTGGTTCTTTGAAAAGTTTCACAAAATTTATAAACCCCTAGCAAGACTGGTCAATTTTTTAAAAAGAGAGAAAATACAAATTACCAATATATGGGATGGAAGAAAGGCTATCATTACCAATCCTACAGGCATTATAATGGTAATAGGGAAATACTATGAACAACGTTATGCCAATAAAGTTGAAAACAGGTGAAATGAACAAATTCTTTGAAAAATACAACTTACCAAAATTGACACAGAAGAAACAGAAAATCTAAATAATCTATGTTTTATAAAGAAATTGAATTTCACTATAAGAAGCTTGCCACAAAGAAAACCCTATGCCTAGATGATTTCACTTGCAAATTATTGATTAAGAAAAAAATATAAATCTTGCATAAACTCTTTCAAAAAGGGAGAAAAAGGAAAAGTTTTCAAATTCATTTTATGACGTCAGCATAACCCTGATATCAAGACCTGACAAAGGCATCTAAGGAAATGAAATGACAGACCAGTATACCTGTGAACATAGACACAAAAATCCTTAACAAAATATAAGCAAATGGAATGCAGCAATACATAAAAATAATAATTCATTGTGACCAAGTGGAATTTATCCCAGGAATATATATAAAATGCATAAAACCCCTCTTTAGTAAATTTTCTTTGAACTTTTAAATGTATGGACATTTTTTATTATATTGGTTTCTATCATCTGTTAAGAACCAATCTCAGGAGTACATAAAACCTCTTTTACTATTTTTGTAATTTCCTGTGTCTATAATTATTTCAAAATAAAGAGTAAAAAACAAACTAATCAAAAACAACAACCAAGTTTAAGAACATCATAACAAATCTTTATTGCAAAATTATACTTGAATTAAGTATTGCATTTCTTGTGGAAATCAGCTCTATTACAAAATTTAGAAACCATTTAAATATGGGTTTGAAATATCTGCATATTGAACAATACTTATACATGTATGAAATAACATTATTTTCCCCAAACATGTTCTTTTTATTTCCCATATTTAATCCTAGTTTTAAATGCCATTTAATTTCAAAATTATCCTATCTTTGTAAGATAAAATCTGAAAATTTAATAGTTTATTTCTTTTTGAAAAATAATTTTCAAGCCATAACTCAGGGAGGGGTAAAGCTCTGAACGCAGGTCCAGCTTGCTGACTTCTGTAAAAGAGGCCACAGCACAGCATCCCCCCATATTCCCCTCTGAACTGGCCCCCTGCAGTGGCGAGAGTAGTTTGTTGGGTCATCACTGTGATCTGGTGTCAGTGGAATTGGGGGAGAGAGTGGGAAGATGGGAAAGGGCCCTGTATTTGTGGCTAAGGTTAGTTGGACTTCATACTCCAGGCAAAAGAGAGTCGCTAAGGCTTTTAACAGTGAGAAACACCATTAATCTCTGTTTAGGAAGGTACCACATTTCATCTAATCTAAGGTACCTGATTGTGTAACCTACCATTATTATGAGTACCTACCATTATTATGAGTACCTCTAAAAAAGAGGAAAGTGCAGCTCAGAGAGATTAAGTCACTTGCCCAAGGTCACACAGGTAGAAGCGGGACTTTGAATTCAGGTAGTCCATCTCCTGAGCCAGCACTCTTTACTGCCACACTATTATTCACACTCACAAAAGGCAAAGGAGGCTGCCAACACTGTAGGGATGTCAAATAAGATTAGGTCATCCATGCCCGGCACAGGAACAATTTGTAAAGGGAACAGTGTGGTGGGCAGAAACCAGGTTGCAGCGGGTGGCGGAGGGACTGGGTTTGAGGAAGTAGAAACACCACGGTGGACCTCCTTCATGAGGTGCAGCAATTAAAAGGAGTTGGTGGTTGGATTTTTTTTTTTTTTTAGTGTTGGGAAGGACTTGGGCGGCCTTATTGGTTGAGGAGAAGGAGCCAGGGCAAAGAGAAAATAACCAAGGCCGGGAAATCTGCGGAGGTAACAGGAATAGGAACAGGAGTGGAGGTGAAGCCTGGAGGAGACAGGGGACACGTCCTCTTAGGCTGAACACATGGACCCAGGGCTCTTTGGAGATACCGGCACGTTTATGGGAGCAGGAGGTCGAGGGGCTCATACACTATTTCCTTGGTGGAACAGGTGGTGAGGCCATTAGCTGAGAGTGAGGGAAATAGGGCCTTGATGATGAGGTGCTTTGGTATGGTGACTATGGAAAACAGGAAAGAAAGGGACAAGGAGCTATATACCCCACATTCCCCCAGGAATGTCCTCCAAGACTTTAGCCATATTATGCATTTCCAACTCATTCCACAAAGCCACCTCTGACCCCAAATGCCTGACTACTCCTGGCCCATCTCATCCTGAGAGAAACAGTCCACATCTCACCTGTGGGAGTAGCTTGTGGACATGCTTGGCTGGTGCCATGGCATTACTGGAAAGCAGATTTGGTTCCTTTCTTTAGGAGGAGCGATTAGAAAAGAGTATAGTTTCTAGATTCCTAGATTGAATCCTGGCTCCAATATGCCCCAGCTGTGTGACTTTGAGTAAGTGACTTAACCTCTCTGTGCTTCAACTCCTAATCTGTACAACAAGGATAAAAATAGTGCCTATCTTATAGGAGTGTTGTGAAGATTAAGTGAAGTTATATATATGAAACATTTTAGAACTATGCCAAACACATAGTAAGTGCTCAAAAATGTAAGCTATTATAATGAGATCTTATTCTGATCTCTTATCCTAGTTGGCCTTGAAAGAGGCAGAGAAAGGCCTGGCTGAAGGTATAATGGACCAATACTCATGGGAAGGCTCTAGAGGTCACTTATTTTTTCAACCAGCCAATGCAGATTTTTCTCTAGCTAGTGTCCTATCAATTATGTGCCAGATGCCAACGCAGGGTGCCTGGCTTGCACTGACTGCTCTGGCCCCACCCCTCCTCTCTGCCATCTCCTCTCTAGTGTCCAAACATTTCTCCCTTTCTCAGGCAGAACAGTTTTCCAACCCTAATGGTCCCAGGAGAAGCTCAGAGTCTGCTCTTAAGTGCCATGTCGATGAATTTCTTCCCTCCAAATTCTTTTCTCCTTCATATCATTGTGATTAACTCCTTTATGTGTGTGTATATTTTTTCTTTTGAATGAACTTTCAAAGAGTGAGATCACATCTTTATTCCTATGGCCTCTTTGCTTTCTTAAGTTGGCTGTACTCAGTCACAACATCCAAGGGATTTTCATACACAACAATTAATTCTCATCAATATGTAGACCAGGAAAAAAGACCACTCCTGAGGGCACCAGCCTGGCCACTCTTAGACCATTTCCCTGAAAGTGATGATACTTCTCTAGACTCGAGGTGACTGTCCATCTCAAACGTGTCATCATCCACATTCATGCATTCCACAAGCACTAAGTGTCCACCCGGAGCGTGGAACTGTGCTGTGTGCTAGGCTGAGCGTTACAATGGTGTGCAACCAGCATGGTGATCTCTGCTTTCTGGCAATGTGACCCATGCATCTTCCCCCTAAAGTAACCACTACTATGACATCTGTCACCATAGCTTAGTTTTGCCTGTTTTGGAACTTTGTATAATGGGATCATAGAGTATGTGTCATTTTGGGTCTAACATCTTCTACCCAGCATTACCACCATGAGCTGCACTGTATTGCTCCCTGTAGCAATGGTCTGTTCTTTTTTATTGCTGTCTAGTAATCCATCAACCAATTATACCATAATTGATTTATGTACCCAAGCTTTTATTTGTTACTCCTTTACTGGATTGATGTGAACAGATGAGAAATAGCTTATGAGCATGGAGGCAGAGAGAAGCTTGAGGAAGTTCATTGTTAGGAATTCACAGAATTGAAGGGGATTTTTTGAACTCTCAGGGGCCTTGAACTGGATTTTGGGGGAAACTTTAAGTCTCTAGGGAGAAGGGATGCTTCTGTGTTATACTGACTGTGTGGCAGACCCTCTGCTAAGTGTTTGACCCTCTTTACTTCAGCTAATCCTCAATAACAACCCCTCTAAGTATTATTAGCTGCATTTTAAAGATGAGGAAACTGAGGCTCTTTGAGTTAAATGACTTTCCCAACAACTGCAATAAGTATGTAGAAATATGGGGAAGCATAATTAGAAATTTTAAAAGTTGAATAAATTTGTAGATAAGATTGATAATTATGGGTACAAAGACTTGAAGGGATAGATATATAAAAGATTCTTCTTAAAGTTCCGTTAAAGATTAGTGAAATCACAGAAGCTTAACATTTTCTTTCACTATTATATTGATTTTTCAATGAAAAAAAGTGATTTGGAGGGCTTCCCTGGTGGCGCAGTGGTTGAGAGTCCGCTTGCCAATGCAGGGGACACGGGTTCGTGCCCCGGTCCGGGAAAATCCCACATGCCGCGGAGCGGCTGGGCCCGTGAGCCATGGCCGCTGAGCCTGCGCGTCCGGAGTCTGTGCTCCGCAAAGGGAAAGGCCACAACAGTGAGAGGCCCGCGTACCGCAAAAAAAAAAAAAAAAGAAAGAAAAAGTGATTTGGAAAAGCAATTTGAATCCTTCTTTGCACCTCCCAAACCACCATGCTCAAACCTTGCGACTCAACCTAGCCTCCTTCACCTCACTCTACTTTTCTCTTTCCCAGTCTTCAGGTCAGATAAGACTGCCTATCTAAATTACCACATGACCCAGCAATCCCACTACTGGGCATATACCCAGAGAAAACCATAATTCAAAAAGACACATGCACCCCAATGTTCACTGCAGCACTATTTACAATAGCCAGGTCACGGAAGCAACCTAAATGCCCATCAACAGACGAATGGATGAAGAAGATGTGGTACATATATACAATGGAATATTACTCAGCCATGAAAAGGAACGAAATTGGGTCATTTGTAGAGACGTGGATGGACCTATAGACTGTCATACAGAGTGAAGTAAGTCACAATGAGAAAAACAAATATCGTATATTAACGCATGTATGTGGAATCTAGAAAAATGGTACAGATGAACTGGTTTGCAAGGCAGAAATAGAGACACAGATGTAGAGAACAAACATATGGACACCAAGGAGGGGAAAGTGGGAGGGTGGTGGTGGTGGTGGTGGGATGAATTGGGAGATTTGGATGGACATGTATATACTAATATGTATAAAAGAGATAACTAATAAGAACCTGCTGTATAAAAAAATAAATTAATTAAAAAAAAAAGCCTGCCTATCTAGTTTCTCCTGTGATCTTACATTCTCTAAATATACGCACACACTGTTTTGTGAGATGAGGCTGCTTTTTGGAGTGTCAGTTCTTTGCTTAGGAAGCCTTGCTCTGGTTTGATAATTTTCTGCTTTACACTCATAAAAACTACTGGGACATTTATGGTTCTACATAAATAAAATCATTAGCACCCTGTTGTGGAGATGGGCCCCTCCCCACCTCTAGCATGTGAGTCTGGCTTGTGCAGCCTGGTGCAGTGGTCTTCAGAAACCTCCGACCTCACACAGAGACCGAATCGGCCCCTTGGCACATCACAGCTTCTGAGACGCGGACAGGCAGCTGTGCCACTGGCAAACCTCTGTTTTCTAGGTTGATTTGCCCACTTATTATTACAGATATTGACCCAGCTGTTGTAATGAAGACATGACATAACAGAGACTTAAACCAGGCAGAAGTTGATTTCTTTCTCCCCTAAGCAATCCAGGATGGATAGAAGGGCTCCATCTTGTTGGGGACCCAGGTTCCTTCTATTTTCTTGCTTTGTTAAACTTCAGTTATTGCCTTCACCTGCTTTCTCCAAGGTGGCCTGCCACCATATCTACATCCCAGCCAGAGAGATGGGGGAAAGGGGTAAGGAGGCCATGACCCTCCCTTTAACATCCTGACCAGGTACTGCACCCATCAACCCTTGCTTAGGAGGTAGAGCTGCACTGCAGGAACATGGCCACAGAGAGTAGTGGTTAAGCACTTGGACTCCAGGGCCAGGCCACTTGGGTTTGAATCCTGGCTATACCACTTGATAGCTAGTTCACCGTGGACAAATTATTTATTCAATGCCTCAGTTTCCTTATCTATAAAGTGAGGCTAGGGCTTCCCTGGTGGCGCAGTGGTTAAGAATCCGCCTGCCAATGCAGGGAACATGGGTTCGAACCCTGGTCCAGGAAGATCTCACATGCCGCGGAGCAACTGAGCCCGTGCGCCACAGCTACTGAGCCTGCGCTCTAGAGCCCGCAAGCCACAACTGCTGAGCCCACGTGCCACAACTACTGAAACCCGTGCACCTAGAACCCGTGCTCTGCAACTGCAACAAGAGAAGACACCGCGGGCTTCCCTGGTGGCACAGTGGTTGAGAGTCCGCCTGCCGATGCAGGGGACACGGGTTTGTGCCCCGGTCCGGAAAGATCCCACAGGCCGCGGAGCGGCTGGGCCCGTGAGCCATGGCCACTGAGCCTGCGCGTCCGGAGCCTGTGCTCTGCAATGGGAGAGACCACAACAGTGAGAGGCCCGCGTACTGCAAAAAAAAAAAGACACCGCCATGAGAAGCCCACGCACCACAATGAAGAGCAGCCCCTGTTCGCCTCAACTAGAGAAAGCCCGCACACAGCAACGAAGACCCAACGCAGTCAAAAAAAAAAAAAAAAAAAGTGAGGATAATGATGATGATAATAATAGTACTTTCCCCTCAGCATTGTTGAAGCTTAAGTGGGCTATTATGTGAAGCTTTACATTTATATGTAAGTTAAATTTATATAAATTATATATAAATTTGTATTTCAAATGTGATGCTTAAATGAGCTATTATGTGGAAAGTGCTAAGAATAGTGTCTGCCATACTATAGGAGCTTTGTATGTATATGCATATATACACGTATACATTAACTAGTAGTATTATGGAGGCTTTTTTGTGGTGTAGCATGAAGTCGTAGTGGTGGTTGTTGGTGGTGGTGGTGATGATGGTCATAATGATGGTGGTGGTGTTGATGGTGGTTGTAGTAGCAGTGGTAGGAGATGAGGAACCAGGTCATGTAGGTCCTCATATGCTATGGTAAACAGTTTGGAATTTATTCTGAGTATAATGGGAAACTGTTGAAACCTTTTGAGCAAGGCAGTGGGGTGAACTGATTTATAATTTTAGAAGATCTCTCCGGCTGCTGTGTGCTGAACAGACAGAAGAGAAGCAAGAGTAGAAGCAGGGGGATTAGTCAGGAGGCCCCTGCAGTGGTGTGGGGTGGCTTAGACCAGAATGCTAGTGAAGGAGAGGGTGACGATAGTCAGGTGTCACCCAGAATGGGTCAAGCTCATTGGGGTCATCACACAGCGTTTGCATGGCTGTTACCGAAGCCTGGAAAATCCTTCCCCCAGAACATCCACTGGCTCACCTCCATCCCTTTATTCATGTCTTTGTTCAGATATCGCCCCTCCCAGAGGCCTTCCCTGACCATCCTAGCTAAAACAATAAATTGCCCTACCCTGATGTATTATTCTTTATAGTACTTATCTAAAGTCATGTGATTTATTTTTTCACTCACTTGTTTGTCTCTTTCCCCCACCCTATAACATAGATTCTGTAAGAGAAGGGACTTGCTTATCTCCCGCCACACCTGACATATTTTAGGTGCTCAATAGATGCTTGTTGAATGAATAAATAAGCGAAAATTCAAAGTGCTGGTGAGAAGGCTGGAAAGCATCACCTCCAGAGGCAGCTGCACTCGCAGGAAGAAGGAGCCATTGTATCAGCCACCTCTGCTGGGTGAGGGTAGAGAAGACATGTAGGTGGTTTCAGTTTAGCTCCGAGGTCAGGCTTTATGATTTATTTATTTATTCGTACCCCACCTCATTCCACAAAGGATTAAATGTGGCTTATAGGAAATGCACAGTGCTTAGTGAAATATAAATGCAGAATAAAATTAGGATGAGGGAAAAGACCAATCAGAATAGATTCTCTGGACGACAGGGTCTTATACACCTGAGATATCTGGTAGCAAATGTATCTCTGAGTTTTCTGGTGGCCAAAAGCAGAAGGCACTAAACTTCCTATGAAACTAGGTAAGGACACAGAAATGAAAGTAGGACTGTGGCTGGTGGGAGATTGTCGGTGGTTCACTGTGGATCTCATTAGAGGAGCTGGGTTGGTGGACCCGGTCTTACATTTCCTCTTGCTCCAGTATTTTGGGGGTGGAGAGGAAGAGAGGGCTGGGAGGGAGGAATCTCTTAATGTCTATTTAGGTCTTCTGCCCATTTTTTTGTTTGTTTTTATAAATTTATTTATTTTTGGCTGCGTTGGGTCTTCGCTGCTGCGCGTGGGCTTTCTCTAGTTGCAGTGAACTGGGGCTACTCTTCGTTGCGGTGCGCGGGCTTCTCATTGCAGTGGCCTCTCTTGTTGCAGAGCACGGGCTCTAGGCGCACGGGCTTCAGTAGTTGTGGTGCATGGGCTCAGTAGTTGTGGTGCGTGGGCTGTAGAGCGCAGGCTCAGTAGTTATGGCACACGGGCTTAGTTGCTCCACGGCATGTGGGAATCTTCCCAGACCAGGGCTCGAACCCGTGTCCCCTGAATTGGCAGGCAGATTCTTAACCACTGCGCGACCAGGGGAGCCCTGCCCATTTTTTGATTGGGGTTTTTTTTTTGCTATTGCGTTGTATGAGCTGTTTGTACATTTTGATAATTAAGCCCTTGTCGGTCACATGATTTGCAAATATTTTTCCCAGTCTGTAGGTTGTCTTTTTGTTTTGTTTATGGTTTCCTTTTCTGTGCAAAAGCTTATAAGTTTGATTAGGTCTCATTTGTTTATTTTTGCTTTTATTTCTGTTGCCCTGGTAGATTGACCCAAGAAAGCATTGGTACGATTTATGTCAGAGAATGTTTTGCCTATGTTCTCTTCTAGGAGTTTTATGATGTCATGCCTTATATTTACATCTTTAAGCCACTTTGAGTTTATTTTTGTGTATGGTATGAGGGTGTGTTCTAACTTCATTGCTTTACACGTGGCTGTCCAACTTTCCCAGCACCACTTGCTGAAGAGGCTGTCTTTAGAGATGTATCCTCTTGAAAGAGATCACATTCTAGGAATGCGGTGATTTAGACTAATGAGTTTAAGATAAGACACAATCAGAAGTGTGTTTCTGTGCTTTCACTATAAAATTCCTATCAATAATTTAACATGACTAGAAAACAAATTACTGTTTACATTCATCTGCATACTCTGAATAAAACTTCCATTTGTGGTCATCATCAAGGAAGCACAGAACAGCCTTTGAGAGAGTGATTGGCAGCAGGTGGCATGATGAATGATGCAGCATCATGAGTAATGATATAACCAGTATTAAACAACAGTATTAGGGAAGTAAGAAACCTGTACTGTTTAATTACAAAGGTTTCCAAAGCACCATGGAACTGTGAGAAATAATTGTGTTGCTACCCTTTTGGGTGCTTGAACTTTACAAAGAATCTTCGGGTAAGCAGCTTTACTGATTGAACGATAAGCACAAACAGAAGTACCTCTTTCCTACCCATTATTCTAAATCTTCATGGATACATGGCTATATCTAACACGGACCTGTGAATTTAGTAATACGTTTTTAAACCATATGTTTTTTATAGACAGAGACCCCGAGGGGTGGCCCTGGTATCTCCTCTTATCTGTGCCAAGCTTGTTGCCTTGGTTCAAGAAGCAGCTCCCACAGCCAGGTCCCCCAAGTCTCTCATGAAACCATTCTCCTCAATTCCTGCAAGTGCCTCTCAGCACCAGGAAGCCCATTCCCGTGATGATAGTCCCCAAACCAAGGAGTACTCTTCGCCAAAGGTGAAAAGAAGTATCCACCTCTAGAGGCTAAAAAACCCCTGGCACCTTTAAGGTAATGGTCATTTTCCAGGCTCTTAGCCCCGCCACCAGCCCACCCCGCTTCCTTTCTTGTCATTCCAGTTTTAAAATCTTTAAATCAGCCTCGCCACTCTGTGTATGATGAGTGTGTTATCGACAACTTTTGAAGTCAAAAACATTTCTCTCAAAACCTAATCACCATCTTGCAGGTATGTAACCTCAGGAAATCTACTTAACTGAAGCTTCACTTTCCTTTTATATAATATAAGGACACTTCTCTTTATTTTGGTCTGAGAATGAAATGTGTTAACATTGAACTACCTAGTACAGTGCCTGGCATAGAAGGCTAGATGTGTGATTGACCTCAGTCCCCTTATCTTTCTTCTCTTTAGCGACAGCAACTTAAATTGTTTCTCAGCAGGTGAAGTTTGCCTATTTGGATTGTGAAAAACACACTTTCCCAAAGGTGTTTTACATCCTCTGGGCTCCACTGGGTCACGTTGTAGAGCAAGTGCTGGGTTGAAGGTTCAGGGCTGTAGTTGCAAGGGAGGAGGGAGAACAAACCCAGACTGATTGTTTTTGCTGAAGCCTCCTGAGACAGCAGCAGAAAAATCACTGCTAATTTAGAAGGTTCAAAGCCAAGCTCATGAAACTTTCCCATAACTGCTAATAAAAGTCTTAATGAGGAGAAAACAATCATGTTTTGGGAGACAGATTTTTCTACAAATATAGAGGTTCTCCAGGTTCAATATTCTCTCCGTGACAGGACAGGATGGAGGGCAGAAGGATTAGAGCTACAGTAATAACAACTCTCATTAGTTCAGCACTTGAGGGCTTAACAGAGCGTTTCCACCACACTTGGTCCTACAACTGCGTGAATCAAACAGGCCACGTATTATCTTCATCCCCAAAGAAGACTTGAGCCCTGGTGTCAAAATGCTACTCTTTCTGTTCTACCCTCTCCCCAGCATAAAGTTCTTGCATTCATTGGTCAGGAGAAACTGTTCTTTTTTCGCTTGTACAGCAAGCTCAAGAAGACAAAGACACACTGAGAAATCAGCCCACTTCTTCATGGACCTGGTTTCTAACTGGGCTTGAGATATAAGTGTGCCTTCACTGCATCAGACAGACTGAAGCTGGTGAGGGGAGTGTACCTGGCAGGCCCTTTCTACAATTTTGTTTGAGCTCTTCTCTGTGCTGGGCACTGGCCCCAGCTGCAGTGCTTAGTTCCAGCTCACAGCCTAGCAGGGCCAGACCCGACAAGGGGAAATAAGTATTACATAGGAGAGCAAAGGGGAATTGGAGCCAGGCTTGTCACGAACTCCACCTGCCATTTCTTAAGTCTGCAACAGGATCAGGGGGATCTTTTCAGGCTCATCTTTGTTCACCTTCCCAGGAGAGAGTCTCATAAGAAATGATCTTGCTGGACACTGTGGGAGGAAAAGAAAGACCAGGCCGAGTGGATGGGCAAACCAGTATTGACAGTTCTGTCCAGCGCGGCTGGGGCTACTGTTCATTGAGGATGGAGAATCTGAGAAAGCACGTGGGCATTATTTTCTCAATGACAGGGATAGACTGTTGGTCTCTGATTCTATTAGACCGACCTCAGACAGAAGGGGGAGAGATGAAAAGAGAAAGACGTTGTCTTTTGAGACTGCAAAGATGAGAACATTTCTAGGCAGCGCATGAGGGAAGCAAGGTTGCCAGGTCAGAAGCTAGATTATAGGGAACCTTTGTATGAATTAGGAAAAGGTGTCCCTTCTAGGTACACAGCCCAGTGAGCAAAGAGGGGTTTTGTGCAAAGGAATAAAAAGGATGCAGTCTCATACCAGAGTATATGGCTTGGCAAAGAAAGCTCTGGCTGAGTTTCAGCCTCCACTCATCCCTTCAGCAGGGCAAACTTGTGCAGTATGCCACCTACACAATAGTCCACGATGGCCCTAAGGGTCAACTGAGTTATTACTGAGAGAATCTGAAGTTACTGCTTTTCCTGAATGGAGGGAAATATATCACTAGGAACTCTACCTTTCCTGCTGAAGATTTTCGCAGCCTACTCTGAGGCCTGAGTTTGGCTGTGGGAAGTATCAGTGGAAGTTCTGACGAAGGAGGAGGAATTGTACACTACCTTAGGACCTTCCCAGACTGAGAGGAGGAAGCACGTTCCTGGTTCATGATGGATAAACACCCACGAGTGGAGAATAATCTCCAATGAAGGCCACACCTAGCATCACCCAGGGAGGGAGAATTGCCAAAACTGCAGGAATGAGGAAGAAGGCAGGAGACAGCATCCCTTTGGGGCCAAGGGAGAGACTCCTCCCCAGAGGTGAAACAGCTGTTCCTCTCCTGCGCAAGGCTGTGGAGGGAGGCAGCTGCATTCCGCAGGCAGCAGGTCACAGTCTCTGAGCAGATGTGGAGTGAGAGTCGAGATGATTTGAGCAGGGGAGGGGCCCACCACTGTCAGCCAGGTCTCAAGGCCCTGTGGTGCTCCACGTTCTTTCTCCCAACCCCACCACTTTTCCTGTGACCTGAGCTGGTGTTTATCTGGGTCAGGCTGCCAGATAGGGCTTTACTCAAGCAGGAAAACGCAGGCACCCCGAAGTCTGGCTTTACAACCGGCCTCAAGGCCCGGTCACCTGCCTCGACCCAGCTGGCCTTGACTGAGGTCAACGCACGGTTGAGAGAATACAGGAAGGGTGTGTGTGTGCATGCGTGTGTGTGTGTGCATGCATGTGTGTGCATGTATGTGTGTGTGTGTGTGCAGGGGGTGATGTGGAATCTCCAAAGAGGGAGTCCTAATCACTGTGTGTCTTCTCATCAGAGTCTTTGTACCTGAAACTCAGGGAACATGGCTCCTCAGGTGAGGTAACCCCTGTGGGAATCACCACCTCCTCTCACCTTAGTGTGCCATGGTTGGCAGGAGTAGGATTTATTGAAGGAAGAAAAGGCTCATATTCAGTGTCTGTCCCAGTTGTGGGCTGAGGGCTCTGCAGGTGGCCTAGAGGGGTCTGACCTTCAGTGAGCAGGCTGCAAGGCCGTGGCCCCAGGTCTAGCTCCACTGATGAATGGGAGACCCAAGAGGACCTCCTCCTCAGTGTTCATCTTGTTTCTCTCCCAAGAATATTCTCCCTCACCTTTTCTCTATCCTTCAGGAGTCACCTCGTTTCCCCTCCTCTGTTCCCGATAACTTGAGCCCCTCACATGCGTGTGACGTGGGAATGAGCAGGGCAGGAGAGCAGAGTCCCTTCTCTGAGAGGAAGGCCCACGGCCACCCCAGAAGTCGTAGCTATGTGCAGTCGTAGACAGGCGCTCCTGTGGGAGGGGTGAAAGTCGGTCCACGTCCCTGCCCTGCTCTCCAGAAGCTCTCCCTCTTCCTTTAGGGGTTCTTTGACCCACAAATGTCCCTGGAGCCTCAGGCTTGGCGTGGTGTCCTGTCAGCTCAACTCAACTCAGCCTCCCCAGAGATGTTGCTGGAACTTCACAGCCACACTGTCTTAAGTCTGGTTCCTGGGAGCAGACCCTGAGATGAGGTTTGTGCGCACGTGATGATGTGTGTGTGCACGAGAAATTTCTCGTGGGAGCAGGGAAGTAGGCAGGGCAGGGATATGGATATGACCTGAGATGAAGCCCAGCTCCAGCCGGGCCCCGAGGAGCTCCGGAGTGGAAATCATCCCTCAGTGTCTGTACCACCTTTAGGGAAGGTTGCTGAGCATTCATCCTACAGTCATCCACGGCTACAGGTGACCCTGGCAATGGGGTTTACACATTCCCAGGGCTTCCAGCTCCTGAAGGAGAAAGTGGCTCCATTAGCCCAAGGGCGGGCCTTTAAGGAAGCCACAGGTGCAGGTTGTTAAAAGCAAAGCCCGCACAGAGGGATCTGGGAGGATGGGGTGGAGCACTGGCGCACCATCAGAATACTCAGAGCCCCTGGGAATCGTCTGCAATGGGTGGGGCCTGGGAGCAGACAAGGGGTTCCCACACTGGTGGCTGGGATGGCCTGTCAGACTGGAGAGATTGGGCACAGCTTTTGAGATCACCACAGGCACCCTTTCAATATCAAGCTTTCAGTGGAACTAATGGATTTTCAGGGCAGAGTCCAAGGCGTTCTTTTCCAGAATTATAATTCCCCCTCCCACTCTGCTCTGTCCCCTTCCTCTTATCACCTGTTTCCTTCATTCTTCTGAATGCCCATATCACATACTGCCTGTGCCACTCTTGGGGCTGCTCAGGTTGCCTGGCTTCCTTATGGGGGAGCTCATAGCAGTGGTTCAGTCACAGGCTTTGGAGATGGACTTGGGCTTGGACTTGGACTTGATGCTTGGCTTAGCCACTTACCTACTGTGTGACCTAGAGCAAGTCACTTAACTTCTCTGAGCTTTACTTTCCTCTGTAAACTCTCGTAACAGCAGTACCTGCTTCAGGGGTACTGTGAGGATGAAAACGGGTCATCCGTGTAACGTGCGAAGCACATATATCTGGTGTGGTCCCCACTTCCTAAATGCCAGCTACCGTTTTGAAACGATAGTCGTTATTCTTGTGCGCAGATATGTGTTCCACAGTACACTGCGGTCTCCTTGAGGGCAGGCGCCAGCTACGGTCCCCTATGTACCTAAGTAGGTGCTCATACATGCGTGGGGTTTAAACACAGAAAATTATGGGCAAGGAGAGAATACAAGGCTTCGGGCCCCACAGTCAGTTTCATAACAAAGCCCAGGATTTCCATGTTCCTCACGTGAGACCTACTTCTCCGAATTCAGGGCCCGGCATCTGCCAAGAAAAGTGCCCCCTGGCACCATGCTGCCTTTTTAGTACCCCAGCACCAGGGACGTGAGGAGGGAGGGCTGCCAGCCCTCGGGTAGGGAATACAAGGCTGTGAGCCAAGAGGCCACGTTAGAGGCTGATGTCCCCCGACCCCCTGCCCGCCCCAGGCAGTGAGGGAGGCCTCCAGCGTCGCGCTCTCCCCAGGACATTGGTGGGCCCAGAGCAGAGAGGGAGCAGGCCTGGCGTTTCCAGCACTGGCTGCCCTCCCCCAACTTCTCTGAGTCGGGCGCTGCCTTCCCGGCCTCAGTCCTCCGCCGGCCACTGTTTACACCGCGGAGGAGATGGAGCCGCCGGCCACTGTTTCCACCGCGGAGGAGGTGGGGCCAAGCGCTGGGGCCACCGCTCTGCGGTGGGAACAAGGCTTCGCTTCATCCGCGGCCCCTGCCCGGGGAGGGGGAGGGGGAGGAGGAGGGGAGCGGGCGTGCGTCCTGCTGAAAATAAAGCCAGCCGGACCTAGAGAACCGGGTGATGGGGCTGGGGCGCTGTGTGAGGAGTTCAGGGTGGACAGGGGTGGGGGTGTTGGTGGCAGCAGGTTCGTCTTGGAGGAGATTCCAGTCATGCTGGGTGAGTGTCACAGAGCCTGGGAAAACTAGGGCTGTGAACACGGAAAGGCAGGCACATGAGATACGGCCGCCTGTCGTGTGACACGCATGCTCAGTGGGAGGAGGACTGCAGCGCTCGCTCGCTCTCACACTCACATCGTCTCACACTCTCTCACATATTCTCTTACACACACACTCTGCCTCACACACCCATACACTCTCACACACTCGCACACTTTCATACACTCTCATACACACACTCTCATACACACATACAGTCACACACTCCCTCACACACCCACACACTCTCATACACACACTCACACTCTCATATCATACACACATGCACTCACACACTTTCACACACACACTCTCACTCTTTCACACTTTCTCTCACACTCATACACACTCACACACACACTCACACTCTCACACCGTCTCTCTCTCTCTCTCACACACATCAATGTTCAAGATAGAGGGTGACAGGTGGCCACTAATATGCTCCTCTACCTTTCACGCTCTCAGAAAACCAAGTAACCCATAGTCTCTTTCTGTGTCCACAGAGGCTGGTCTAACCCAGATAACCTCATTCTGTACCTTGTGCCGGAATGATGTTAGAACTTACCCGCTCAAGGCCTTCTAGGAACAGCGGAAAGTTAAAACTGTGGGGAAGACAGTGGGAAGTTGATGGGCCAAAACTTTTGCAGTTTCATGGACAATTTAAAATATCTGAAGAAAATTAGAGGGCTCTCTCTTTAGAGAAATGTGCTTAAAGCCTACAGATGCAATACCCCATATATAATTTCAGGGAGTCATGGGCCCTGCTCCCCAAGACCCATCTATCAGCCCTGGGTTAAGACACCCCATTCTGAAGGATTCAGTCCCAAGGAATGGAGCTGCCTAAAACCAAACACAAACAATGCCAGCACCACCTCCTACCACACCCAGAGACCTGAGCTAGATGATGTCATCCTGAGACTCAGAGAATGACAGCTGACAATGTCAAACCAGTGACACATCCCAAAGAGAAACCATCCCTCACGAAACACTTGCTTCCACGGCATCTAGGAGCTTTCTCAGAATCACCCATTTGGTTGCAGACCTTCCAGCGTTCAGGGAACCACATTCCTGGGCCAGTGGGAGAGCAGGCTTAGAGTGGCTGATGAAACGTTCTTGGCGGACAGTCCCCAGTCATAGCAAATAGGGAGCTAACCTACTGTGGTGAGTTTCCTGCCCTGTGGAGGAGGCAGCAGCAGAGCAATTCTACACGGATTGCCCCGCTTGGGAACCTGGGGACCGAGTCTGGAATGTACTGTGATGCAAAGTACACACCCAATGTGCAGCAGGTGGTGTGGGGTCTCTGAAGGTGAACTTGAATGCCAGGGCATGGTATCTGGGGGCAACCATCCACTTCACCTTACTTGGGACGTGCACCTATGCATTGAGCTAACATTTATTGAGCGCCAGGGTATACTGGACATAGAGAAGCAGATGCAGTGACACAGCCCCAGTCTTCAAAGTACTCACAGTCTACTGGGAAAGAGAAATCTACACTGAACATTACAGGAAGGTACCATGTGATAGATGCAAGCCCAAGGCTCTCTGGAGCTGAAATCCTACTGCTAGAAATCATCTGTGGTGAAGAAAAACCTTGTGAAGCTGGTGCCAGTGTGTCCCAGAGTTGAGCTCTCAAACTTTGCTGTGCATCTGAATCACCTGGGAAACTGAAAACCAGGCCACACCCAGGCCATGCAAATCAGAGTTTCTGGGGAAGGTCTCCGCCCTTAGCACTTTTTAAAGTTCCCACTGTAATTCCAGCATACCAGGATGGAGAGCTATGGGCCAGAGCTTCACGGCCCCTCTCATGTGGTCTTGCACCAGAGAATCCCCCTTGTTGGAAACTTCATGGTTGATGAGTTAGGACCTTAGGGGACAGCCACGGTGGGAGATGGACAAGTGAGTAAGATGACACACACAAAAAGCTTTCAAATGTTGTTTTATGTTCATGTAACTCAGGAACCTGCCCACTACTAGCCTTTTCAGTGTCCTCAGGCCTTGAACCCAGAGAGATTATGGTTTCCCTAACTTACATCTAAGGCGCAGAACTAATTCTTCTGTGATTGAATGGCAGTGAGAACATCTCTTCCCTTCAGGGAAACCCTCTCTCAAGTCCCACTGAAAGGGTATGACCTGGCCCCGTGGTCCCAGCAAGGCAATCATCATAGTTTATAGAACATTTTCCAACATTCCAGGAAATATGTGGGAAGTGGACTTTTGTTGGTATTGGGGCATGGAAGTCATGATTCAAAATATCATGGAATCAGTAGGAAAAGGGTAAATAGTCCAATAGAAATAAACCCAGGGAAAATGACACACAGCTGCCTATCAGGATACTGTACACATGGCGAGTGAGGATAGAACTCTAGGTCACACACCCAAACCACACTTCTCTCTCTCTCTCTCTCTCTCTCTCTCTCTCTCACACACACACACACACACACACACACACACACACACAGAGATTTTAGCAGCAGGCATTATCACCCAGGATGAAGACAAGAATAAATTCGTTTAATTTCCAAATGCTCAGAAATGCAGATCAGCCCTGGTTTTGGATTGGTTGGCTGTGAGACATCCTTGAGACACTGACCAAGGAGAAGCCACAATGGCAGGTAGTTCTGTGAGGCAGTCTTGGACTGGAGAGGTCTCAGTTGGTAGAAATTTGGGCGTCAGCAGCATAAAGAGGGAATTTCAGTCCCTGGGCACTGATGAGATGACCCAGGGAGGGCATAGGTAGAGGCGGACAGAGGCTGAGACAAAACCCTCCATTTGTCCCAACATATGAAGGCTAAGCAGATGGTGGCAGGGAGGGAGGAAGGAAGGAAACCAGCAGATAGGTTGACCTGGAAGCCAAGCTAGGGTCCAGGAGGAGGGAATGGTCAGATCAAAAAAGATTAGGACAGGGCTTCCCTGGTGGCGCAGTGGTTGAGAGTCCGCCTGCCGATGCAGGGGACACGGGTTCGTGCCCTGGTCTGGGAAGATCCCACATGCCGTGGAGCGGCTGGGCCCGTGAGCCATGGCCGCTGAGCCTGCGCGTCCGGAGCCTGTGCTCCGCAATGGGAGAGGCCACAGCAGTGAGAGGCCCGCGTACCGCAAAAAAAAAAGAGAAAAGATTAGGACAAAAACACAACCATTGCACTTGGGCAGTCACTGGGGACCCCGAGACGGGTCATTTCAGTGGTGCCATGAAGGCAGAGGCTTCGGCAGTGGGCAGAGTATTCTAGAAATTTGGGTACAATGGGAAACAGGGAGGTGGGGCTGTAGCCAGGGGATATGAGAGGATGGGAATTTTTCATGTGTATTTTCTTTGTGAATGGGAATGATTCAGGAGAGAGAGAGGTATCAAAGCAGCAGAAAAAGAAGGACTTCACTCCTTGCGGAGTGAAGACCTTGGGAAGATGAGGGGAATCATCCCATGGGAAGGAGAAGCTGACATTTGGTAAGATGAGGAATATCTAACTGTTCACGTGCAAAGGAAGGAAGTTAACATTTATTCAACTTTGCTGTGAGGGAAAATATTTCTTGATTCTTTTCCCCCCAGGTGGTGTGTGTATATGAGGTGAACCTGGGAGAAATCTCCTCTAACAGCAAGTGGAATGTAAGGTAAGTGATTCAAACTCTCCTGCCCTGAGCTAATCAGAATTTCAAAAGGCATATTTGGATGTCCTGTATTATATCAGAATGGTACGGGTGAAGCATGAGCTGTTCATCACTATCTGGGTCGAACTTATTAAACTATAGAACTCTGAGCTCTCTTTAATCCATAAGATGAAAACAAATATTTCCAGACAGCAGCAAGAGTACAAAGGAGCATTCCATCAATGTGACCTCAAAATCATAGAGTTTTAGAAAAAGTATAGCAAATGTCATAGTCCAACAGTCAGGAAAGCCAAAGCAACACCCAGATACTGTTTTTGTCTAACTTTATGAGAGAATGTTCTACGCTTTACCCCACTCACTGACAGAAGAATAACCAATAACCCTTGACAATTATTTATGAAAATGTGTTAAAGTGTTCCTGGGACATAGCACACGAGATATGTCCTGAGATATGGTATATCTCTGGAAATGGACTGTTGGTGATGAAATCAGTCTTCCAGAGAAAAAGTTGTTTCTTTATGTTTCTTCTCAAAAATGGAGGAAGAGATATCCAGGGAGACAGAAAAAATATGCCGAGAAATACATTATTTGTGTCAATTCTTGAGTGCCCATAGTGAAGCAGGTGCAAATAGGCACTGCACAAACGAAAGAAGGGGGAGGCTTGCCTGGGTCTGAGGAAAACAGGGACAGTGCTTGGGATCTTGCTTCTTCCGGTAATCTCCCTTCAGAACCCACCCTGCAGCTTCTCTTTCCTTCACGTGGATTTCCTTCAGCATTTAGGCATTTGATCCTTGTCAGGATTTCACAGCCTGTCTTTCCAGAGACATTTCCTGTTCTTTGAACACTGGCTACCACTCGTTGTCCCTCCTGCTCAACAGAGGGTTCTTACTCTTAAATTTGCCTCCACAGCAATCACCACTTTTTTTTTTTTTTTTTTTTTTTTTTTGCGGTACGCAGGCTTCTCACTGCTGTGGCCTCTGCCGTTGCGGAGCACAGGCTCCGGACGCACAGGCTCAGAGGCCATGGTTCACGGGCCCAGCCGCTCCGCGGCATGTGGGATCTTCCCGGACCAGGGCACGAACCCGCGTCCCCTACATCGGCAGGCGGACTCTCAACCACTGCGCGACCAGGGAAGCCCGATCACCACTTTTTGAACGCATTAATTAACACTAGTTGAATTGAACCAAAAAACATGTCTGCTCTAGGCTAGGTAATGCTGCCCGAGGGTGGAACCACAAACTCTGCTTGCTTTTTCTTTACCCTGTAGTCTCTGTGTCCTCCTAAATTTGAATTAGACTGAGGGCTCAGAGAGAGCAGAGGGGTTCACTCTACTCAGGACTTAGCGTGGCACCTGGGTGTTCACACACCACCCAAGTTTTCAACAAAGTTTCCAAGGCCTTGTGAAGGGTGGGAATGAGTGGAGAAGTCTGGGAGGGGCCTCTCAGCTGAAAGCCAGAAGGAATTGAAAGTTTGCCAGCAGGCCCTAGAGGGTGTCTCAGTGGGCAACAACTTTATAGAGAAGAGTGGTGAGTAGGGATGTGGCCAAAAGAGGCGTGAGGAGAAGATGCCTTCCACACATTATAAAGCTAACGTGGCTTGGTGGTTCAGTCAGCATTTCTCCCCAGTTGGTATTGAGATCTCTTCCAGCCTGGCTTCCGCTTACCCTCCAACTCTGGGTCTTGTGGGACCCTGGCTCTAAGAGGGTTCCTCCCTCCTACTCTCCCAGTGACCTCCTCAACCATAACCAAGAGAGCAGAGGAAATCAGTCACCTTGGGAGCAACTGATATCTTGAGGGTACATGGTGACCACAAAAACAAAGAGCTGTGTTTGTGGTTTGGAATGTCATTCCAATTGCGAGGATGCGTGTAATCCCGAGTATGCAGAAGCTTGCTTGCGGTTCAATGGGGACAGATTACAAACTCCGTCATGTGTTTCTAGGAAACACTGATACCCTTTTCTTTGGGGATTGTTATTATTAGACCAAGATGCCAACCGTGCTGACGGCCTCAGACCTGTTCCCCATTGGCTTGGCTCTGGGGTATCCAGTAGCACTGACACTAGATGCTGTGCCAGTCTGGAAGAGAGGCCAGGATGCCTGTGGGCTCCGGTGGCACCTGAAAAGATGCTGGCTCCATGTTGCCAGTGTCAGCCACATACACAAAATGTGACACATGTGACTCTGCTCAGCCCTCGTCACCAGCTAGATGGTCTCATCCAGAAGGAGCTGGGTGGGTCCCAGTCTAACTCATAAAACCTATTCGAATGCTAATTTTAAAGAAGCCGCAATTGCCAGTAAATGACTAAAAGTTATTGCCTATTTGTACGTGAGGAGGAGAGTGTGGAACAAGGGTGGGAGATAAGGCTTCTCAATGTTTACCTTTTTACTTCTTTTTGAATTTTGAACCATGTGAGCATATTATATGTTTTAAGGCAAAAGAATAAGAAAAACCTCATTATCTCAGAAAGTTTCTTCTATCCAAGAACCTCCAAATGGTGTTTCTTAAAGTTGTTTGGTGTACAGAAGTACTAGTCCTATGTTCTGTATCAAGGATGTGCTATGTGCCCTTGGACTCCAGGTGACTCCTCCCCAAAAGTCAGAGACTCCCACACATCAAGCAGTGAGGGTGGGATAATGTCTCCCCAGTTCCCAATAATCTCGTGGCCTATAGAAAGGTGTGAAACGGGACGAGATGACTTCCTGAATCCCCAATCCTAAAGGGCATCCCCAGAGAGCCCAAGGGTTTTTTGTAGACCGAGGGACGTAGTAATCGGCAGGATTACCCAGGTTTGACACAGACACACCCTGTTTCCAAATGGAGACCAGCGGATGTGGCTTATTTACCACCCAAGCCATGGGGGCCGTGTTGGAGTCCAAAGCAGAAGGAAAGCTCTGTGCCCCCATATGTAGTTGTTAATTATTACTTTTTTCCAGAACATTAAAGTAGTTGAAAAAATATTGAAAGATTGGAAAGTAGGTACATTAAAACTCACATTATTTTAAGTTTGAATATTTGATTTATACCCCAACAGAATTTATTCTGATTTTAGTTCTGCTTAATTAATTTAAAATTATTTAAGATTGTCACTTAGTCAAGAGAAACTGTCAAACATGACAATTCTCTCAATTAAAAATGAGAGAAGCAGAGAAGTAGATGTGGAAAATATGACTGATGAGTTTGCTTCCACTAAAGCCAGGGACTTACATTTTTCCTTTTGCCTCAGGCTCCAATATATTACGGCCCCGTAATAGTCTTTGTTCATCTTGGATTTTTTTGCATTAATTTTTATTTTTTAAAAATATGGCATTAGGGCTTCCCTGGTGGCGCCGTGGTTGAGAGTCCGCCTGCCGATGCAGGGGACATGGGTTCGTGCCCCGGTCTGGGAGGATCCCACATGCCATGGAGCGGCTGGGCCCGTGAGCCATGGCCGCTGAGCCTGCGCGTACAGAGCCTGTGCTCCGCAATGGGAGAGGCCACGGCAGTGAGAGGCCCACGTACAGCAACAAAAAAAAATATATGTGGCATTAAAATATTATTTTTCTTGATGACTGAGTTTTTTGGTGTCCCCTTAAATTTTGCACTGGAGGTGAGAGCTTCACCCTAGTCCTGACCCAGTTAACCACAGTGGCCCAAAGGCGGCCCTATGGATTGCTTCCTAGATCGATGTTGTCAGACTTGTATCTTCATTCAAATCCTACACAACCATCAACCGTGCTCAGTGCCCATGACTGAGGAGCCACTTGCCCTCAGAGAACTTGTCTCTGCATCACATCCTCATGATTTAAAGCGCTAAGCCGTGGAACCATCTTCAGTTATTCTTATTTTTCACGTGTAAAGCTATTCAGAGGCTTGCCTGCAGTTGTCCTTCAGCCATTGGCTATATGGAGCATACAAATGTAATTCCCTTAATCTCTTGCAAGGCCTTTAATCATTCATGACACACTTAGCCTGATCTGGTGTGCCAATGGAACCCCATCCTGACGAGGTAGATTACAGGAATAAAGAATGACACCGACAATGCAAGAACAACTGACGCCCACCTCCTTCTGAGCCCCAAGCCCCTAACACCATCCGCATTCCTCCTCCTGATGCTGCCTTGGGAGAAGGGGCATTACAGTGACTCCTTTTCATTTTCCCAGCTGACACCTACCCCCCGACCCCCGCCAGCCAGATGTTTTACAGCTGGAAAAGAGGGTGGGCAGTAAGTTGCCTTTGTAAAGAGCTGTGATATGAATATAATTTCCACATGCTGAATCATGAGGCTGTCGGTGCCCTTGACCCCAGCTCCAACTCTTTGGCTGACTTAGCGCTGGGGTGGAGAAGTGACTTTGATCTAGTAATTTAAGTTACTCTTGCCTCGGTTTTCCTGTAAGGAGAACACTTACTCCCTTCTGCAGGCAGGGGACGGACTCATTTACCTCTCACAGTCTCTTCCAACCACAGGATTCTATCAGGCTATTTTTAGAATCGTCTGGACAGAGCTGCAGTGTGACATGAGGCTTCTAGGGTGTGCAGAGTCAAATGAAAATGTTTACGGGTGTTTGGGGGCACCAAACCGTCTCTGACTGTCTTTCTGTTGTCATTCAAGTTTACTAGGGTTATTTCTCTGAGCATTTCTTTCTGCTAAATGTCTCTGTTTATTTTCCTCAGTCTGTTCATTTCTTTAGCCTTTCTCTCATGTTTTCCATCTTGACTAGGTTCCACTTACATAAAGGCAGGGAAGCCTCATTCCTGCTGGTACCCACCACCATGACCCACATCGAATCAGGCAGAGCTGGTTGGTTCCCAGCCTGCTCTTTGCTACCTAGATGGGCCATTGGGCAGATGACCTAACCAGTCTTTGGGCTCCAAATTCCTCTTTTATAAAATGGGATGACAGTATGTCACTCATGGAATATTGCACGGATTTCGGCAGATCAAGTACAGAACACAGTGTTCAGCATCGAGTGAAGAGTAAAAAATATTAGCTGTTTAGTGAATCAGTGAGCCTTTGCATGATAAAAAATATAGTTGCACAAGAAATACGTGTGTCCCTGATGCATAAGTTCAAATAATACGGAAGTATACAGAGTCAAAAATGAGAGTCCTTTCATTTGTTGCCCCTCCTCACTTCCCTCCCTTCCTCAGGATTAATAATAATTCTTTCTTTGTCTCTCTTCTTTTGGGAGGAAGGAGTTAATTATCTGATATGTAAATATAGTCCTACTGTAAAGATCCAAATGTTCAGAAGCAAACCACCTCCCCAAATCTGAAGAAGTTCCCCTTCATCATCTCTTTCACTCTTACCTCTGCCTCTGGAGGTAAGCACTCTTGACAGAGATTATCCCCATCTCTAGTCTGTTAATTTACATGTATAAAATATAGATACTATATATATGCATACGCATATATACACATACAAACTTATACACCTTGCTAAAAATACGTCTTTTAAAAAATATTTTACCAGGGATGGTAGGCTACTTCCAATTCCATCTTAGAAAAGTGAAAATGTGCCGGTCACCCAAGAAAGCCCTGGATTAATGTCCCTGGTACTTTCCTGCAAGGGGGTGAGGGTGATTTTTGCAAAGTACCAAGGAACCAGGAACACAGCTGTAAAGAAATCAAAACCTCTGAATACAAGCTTGGCCTTGCCCTTTGAGGTGGACCACTGCGAATGTCAGAGAGGGGGTATTTGGGACATTAGGGATAGGAGACCTTGCTTCTCCTCTGGATCAAAGGTTCCTGAGCAGAAAGATGAAGCATGCCACCAAGTCCAGGAAAACATATTTTTCTCAGGGGAATGGTGAGTAAGATTTTATCTATAATCCATAAAAGAGAATGGGATTAATAAGTATACTAAAGATTGGTTATCAGCCAGTAGACCAGTGGTTCTCAACCCATGTACTGTCCATTCACAGGTTTGCTACCAAATTTTTATTCATATGTACAATTTATTTTTGCTAAAACACAGGATGCATATTACTACAGTGCTATTTGGCAGATAAAACACTTTGTCAAGGAAATTATCTAATGTCACATCAAGTGGAGTACAATTCATTGCAAGTAAGAGGTACAAGGCATGATATAAAAACAACCTAGAACCAAATGAAATTTGTGGATTTACTAAAACATGGGAGAACAACACAGGCTAGAACAACATAGTGGTTAAAGGTTCAGACTCTGGAGCCAGCTCCATGGGTTCAAATCCTGCCTCTTCCAGTTATGGGATCATGGGTGAATTTTCCTGTGTGTAAAGTAGGGGTAATACTACCCAAACCATAGATTGTTAGGAAGATCGTAGTATTTCTAACATGCTCAGAACTTTCCTGGCACATAAATATTAGCATTATCTACTAGATTATACTACCCGTTATTCACTATTCACTTAATAAATGCCTGGTATCTATTATGTGTCAGGCATTATGCTAAGCTCTGAGGATAAGTGGTAAGAAAAAAAGAAACCACTTGCCCTCATGGACTGGGAGAGAAAACATTAATTAATTATTACACAAACAATATAAAATTGCAACTGTGATAAGTGGTGGTACTTGGAGCCATGAGAGCTGGTAATGACCAACTGGGGGCAGGCCTTCTTGAGGAAGTGACATTTACATGCTATTTGATGCATTCACCAGGTAAAGTTTCACTAAGTAAAGACGGAAGGTCAAAGACCAAATATATATCTCGTATTATAAATCACAGTGTCACAGGCAGGTAGAGGTTAGGGTCAGAGACATCCTTGAAAGGGCTGTAGATTCTGGGGGAAAAGGTGACAGATGGCCTGGATAAAGATTGTGGTGGAAACAAAATAAATGGGGCACACCATTTCCCTTCTTAGAAGAACCTCTGAAAGGAGACCTATGTACCCCACTGCCTCTATGGGCCACATCCATAGAAATGCAACTAAGTCCAGGGTAAACCCATCAGCGATATCTTCTCAGCACTCATGGGTTCTGAGCAGGCATCAGAAGAAATGCAAAAGAGAAGCATGTGTTCTTTGGGTAATGTCTGTTTTCTCTCTTGGAACTCCTGTTTTCGCCAGCAGCAGGCATGCTCTTTACAGTACTGTAGGCAGCAGGTGTGAGGGTGCAGGCAGGGCCATGCTGCACAGTCACGAGCGGCTGGGAGTTAAAAGCCTCTAAAATCAAGACTAGAGCCTGTACTCACATCTGATTCATTCAGTGTGCTTCTAGCTCCAGCTTAGCCTACACAGAGCCGGGTGTGGCAGCCAGGAGAGAGCTTTTAGGTTGTAGATAAACAGGGCTAGAATAAATAAAGAAATTTTTTTAACATCTTTATTGGAGTATAATTGCTTTACAATCGTGTGTTAGTTCCTGCTTTACAACAAAATGAATCAGTTATATATATACATATGTCCCCATATCTCTTCCCTCTTGCGTCTCCCTCTCTCCCACCCTCCCTATCCCACCCCTCCAGGCAGTCACAAAGCACCGAGCTGATCTCCCTGTGCTATGTGGCTGCTTCCCACTAGCTATCTACCTTACGTTTGGTAGTGTATATATGTCCATGCCTCGATGATGGGGGAGGAGGGCTGTGAAGAGCAATTCCACCGCATCCTGTCACCAGATGAAGACCTGCTCTGAGAGAGGAAGGTGTGTAGGGGTTTGTTATGTAACTGTATGTAAACCAGTGAGCACAGTGTCTGGCGTTTAATCTATTTAACTTGATAGGTTCCACTTATCATTATCTTCTATGCATAGAACTGAATCATTTCACTTCATTTAAGATCTTGGGCTTCGCTGTACGCCTGAAACTATCACACCATTGTTAATCAACTATACTCCAATATAAAATAAAAAGTTAAAAAAAAAAAGATCTTGGGTAAATGCTTGTGGTGTCAACTTTTGGAGGGGGAGACTTCCTACCTAGTGTCTGATTCTTTCCTGGCTCCTGAGGCCCACATCAGTGCTAGGGTCTCCTTGCCTTAGAGAAAAGTCAGACAGGGGCCCCCAAACGCCATCATTCTCTCCCACATGGTCTGGCCTGTACCTCGGAGTAATCATTTCGTCTCTCTCTCCTCTCACCAGGGTGCTCAGGGCAAGAGAACTGGGAGAACTCATCAGACTATAAACAGCCAGCCAAAGGGGGCATTGCTCGCCTCTGAGGTGAGTACTATTATTACCCCCATTTCACTAATGAAGAAACTGAGGCTTAAAGAGGTTAAGTACCTGGTAAGTGAATAGAGTAGGAATCTGGCATAAGCTGTCAGACTCCAGGGCTCATGCTGTCAACACTATTTATCCAGTTTTTCCAGGAAACCACCAAGGCTAGCTGTCCCCAGCTTTCCTTTTCCTGTTCCTAAGCAGCTGAGTGTATCTTAGTAGCTGGGGACTGCAGGGTATTAAACAGGAGATTGCACACATCTCATCGACTAGTGTGCCTGGACACACACAAGCTCTCCCCACCCCGGTTCTCAGCACCAGGGATGCATTCTGGGTAACAGATCCCATCCTTCACCCATCTGCTTTGACTGAACTTGTGGCTGTTGGTGAGAGGTGGGTAAAAGAAGTATCCACTTACCCATTCATCCAACAATAGTGATGGAACACCTACCCTGTGCCAAGCTCAGTGCAAGAGGGTATGTGCCAGAGGAGATAAAGGCAGGAACAAAACCCCTCTCTTCTAGGAGCTGACAGCCCGGTCAGGGGCGAGAGACAAGCAAATTTCATGGAAATTCTCATGGGGGTCACACCGGGTTGGGTGGGGACAGGACGGAGCAGGGTGGTTCAGGAAGGCTTCCTGAGGGCCTGAGCTGAATGCTGAGAGGAAAGTGAGTACGTGAAGGACATTCCAAGTAGAGGGATCATTGTGGTGAAATAAACAAGAAGAAATGGGAAGCTATGGAAAAGAAAAAAAAAGCAACAAGGCATGGCTAAACCAGTGGTTCTCAACTGAGGTGATTTTGTCCCCCAGGGGACACTTAGAAACATCTGGAAACTTTTTTCTTTCTTCTTCTTTTTTTTTTTGCTTATCACTCTGTGTGTGTGTGTGTGTGCACGCCTGCTACTGGTATCTAGTGGGCAGAGGCCAGGGATGCTGCTCAATATCTTACAATGTGCAGGACAGCCCTCCACAACAAAGAAGGATATCTGGCCCAAGATGTCAATAGTGCTGAGGTTGAGAAATCCTGGACGAGATCAACAAACATAAAAACAAACTATAGCACTTTGATCATTAAAAACGTCATAGGGAATTCCCTGGGGGTCCAGTGGTTAGGGCTCTGTACTCTCACTGCCTAGGGCCCAGGATCGATCCCTAGTCGGGGAACTAAGATCCCACAAGCCACGCAGAGTGGCCCAAAGAAAGAAAAAAGGAAATCTGTAAAACAAAACAAAAAACCTTCAAGGCACATGAATAGACAGACCAATGAATATATATATTTTATGAAGACTATAAATACCTTTAGTATATGATAAATGTGGCATTCCAAATCCAGTGACTCTTCAATAAATGGTGTTGAGATTCCTGGGTAGCCATCTAATAAAAAATTAAGTTGAAGCCATACTTCACACCATATACCAGAATAAATTCCAAATGGATTCAGCATTTGAATGTTGACAAGAGAACCACACAGGTACCAAGAGAAACCATGGGAGAATTCTTTTATAATCTTAGAGTGGGAAAATTATTCCTACTTATGACTCAAAAACCACAGGCTGTCACATAACAAGCTGATAAACTCAGCTGATAAAAGTTAAAAAAAAATTAGAGCTTGTGCACACCAAACAAACGAGCAAACCTGTATAAGCAAAGTAACACACAAGTGAAAATCTGCAAAGAATATACACAACTCAGCAGAGGGCTAATCTCCTTAAACCATGAAAATATAAACAAACCTCTAAAGAAAAGATTTATAAAAATATGGGCAAAGGATGTGAAAAGACAACACTCAGAAAAAAAAAATACAAATGGCTGTGTGCTGAGATGCCTCTTATTTTTTTAAACCTATTAGCTTGGCAAAAACCCAAGTTTGGCTGTGAAGACATGACATTCCCATCCATTGCTGGTGAGCATGTCCACTAGTACAGCCCTTAAAAGGGTAATTTAGCAATCCTCATCAAAATAAACGCATACACCTTCTGACCCAGCAGCCCTGCTTCTTAGAGCTGACCCTACAGGGAGAAGTATTTGGATGCATATAAAGTGACATATGTACATGATTATAAATTGCAGCAAAAGATTAGAAGTGATTTAAATGCTCATTAATTGAGAACTGGTTAACTAAGTTAGGGGTCAGCGAACTCTCATTAAACTGGCCCTCTGCGTGCTTTTGCAGGGCCTGCAGCTGGGAATCGTTTTACATTTTTTAATGGTTGAAAAAAATCAAAAGAAGAATTCTATTTCATAACACATGAACATCATATAAAATTCTAACATCAGCATCTATAAGTACAGGTATATGGAATACAGCCGGTGCCCTTTGTCTACGCACCATCCAGGGCTTCCTTTACACTAGAGCAGAGAGGGGAGTGGTTTTCACAGAGACTGGATGGCCCACAAACCCTCAAATATTGACTCTCTTGTCCTGACTATCCTTGACTATCTGGTCCAAAAAAGTTTGCCAGGTTAGAGTATATCCAAGCAATTGATTACCACAGAGCTATGAAAAACAAGGAGAAAGCTCTTTATGAATTGCTATAGAAAGGTTTCTAGGATATTATTACTAAATTTTTAAAACACAGATGTAGAAAGTGTCAATTACATTTATCATTTGAGTAAAAAAAGGGAGAGGAATATGCATAAAAATTATCTGGAAGGAACTACAAGAAATTAGTGAATAGTGGTGCTTAGGGAAGTAAGATATTATATGTGTGTGTATTAGTATTACCTACTCAAAAAAGTAAATTAAAAATTATTTTTAAATACACACTGTGCCAGATGAGAACATGGATTTAGGCCACTGCAAGTGCTTGGGCCTGGCTGGAACAAAGCTTGTGAGTGGGGCTGGGGGTGAGAAGGTTGGAGAAGTCTGTGGGGCCTGATAGGAAAGGGCTTGTAGCTTGGGCCAAGGAGTTTGCATTTTCACATATCCAAGGACAAAGAAAAACAGGATCAATTTATGCTTTAAAAAACAAGATTCTGGAAAGCAGAAAAGGGTGGTTGGACAAGGCTTGGGCCGGTAGGGAGAGAAGCGGGTGGACTGGAGGTAGGGGATCAGTGGCTGCTTCTGAGGGAGGACCTGGGAGGCTGGGGACCAGGAGTGCAAGGGAGGCTTACTTTTACTGTAAATGTTTTTGTCAGATTTATGCATGTGCATTCCTTTCCATGTGCATTTATTTCCTATAGAAATCATTTTGTTTATTTTTAAAAGGAAAGCCCTTCAGACCAGGTGTGATGAAGCCTGAACTGTGTCAGTGGTGTTGGGGGTGGAGACGGTGGGGGGAGCAGGGAAGAAGGGGAAAGTTAGGAGCAGAGTTGCCAGGACTGACTGGAAGTGGGGGTGATGGGCCTGGAACTGCACCCACACCTTCGAGGACCTGGGGAACAGAACCTTGTAGGGAGGAGGGTTGGAAGGTAGAAAGTTCACCTGCCCCAGGTGACTTCCCTCTGACTTCCTGAGGCCACAACACAGGCATCTGGAAGGTACAAAACATCACCCAGGCACTCTGACCCCAGCAGGATATTTATAGCCTGGACATGAACTGGGGGCAAGCCCCATGTTATGCAGATGATAAGGTCCAGCCCAGGCCACCAGGAATCCCAGCTGGTCCCTTCCTCCCATCTCCTTCCAGCCCTGCCAACCCCTTCCCTTCTCATAGCTCCAAAGGGAAGCCCTGCACAACCAAGCTAGGATATTCTCTAGAACTTCTGTGAGTCAGTAATTTTCTTTTTATCTGTACATGCTATATATGCCCCAATGACAGTGCACCACAAGCTCTTTGGAGGCAAAGACTGAAAGGTCTTTGTGACCTCACAGAGGCACACCATTTCTTTTCTGTATGGTAGGTACCCATGAATGTGCTGTTTGGCTGGTTGATGGGGACTCCCCAGTTGTCTTCTTAACAGCACTGCCAACATACCCGCCCTCCCAACACATTTGCCCTCCGACTCTGCAGAGCCCCACCTCCACCGAAGGAAACTCTCGCTCGTCCAAGAAGTCAAGGGTCTGCTCAGTGTTCACCCCACTTTGTTGGTTCTCCACATTCAGCCCTCCTTTGCCCAGGTAGTACCACCCAAACAGAAACCCAGTAGCCAAAAGCTGTCTTTAAGCAAGTGTTCTGTTTGGCCTCTTGCACATGGAAGGGAACATAACAGTGAAAATGATAATAAGCAACAATGATCATCACTGTTTCAAAGAGACAACATCAGTGCCAGCAGTTCCAGTGAGACCCCGGGGTGTCAGTCACTTTATCTGCAAACAGAAAATGAAACTCACCTGCCTCTGTGGGTATAAAGAGTGCTTATAATGCTTAGAAAACTGGAAATACTTTATAACTGCCACTTATTGCTATTGTTCATAAGAGCGTTGTGATCACAGCAATCAGGATGCCAGTATGCTCTTGATACATGTGAGGGTCAGTACAATGAAATTAAGCGGGTACTAAATGTCAACCTCAGCTCAGAGCCCTGGACAGAAAATAAACCCATAACTCAGCTCCTGGGGCCACTGAAGATGGATGGTCTCACCCTTAGAGGGGGTGGGGCCTGGAATGTAATGGACTGGGGTCAGGGTCAGAAGTCCCTCAGCTCCCTTCCCAGAGGGAAGGGCAGATTCTGGGCAGCTCACAAAGGAGCATCATGGATCTGCCTCTTTTTTTCCCCCCACCTCCTCCTAACGGAGAAAGTTCTTTTCTTTCCTGCCCCTCTGGGCAGAGCTGAAATTGAAAAGACCTTCTTGTTCCTAACAAGTTATATATATAGCTCAGCAAATGACTGCTGGGTCTCCAGCCTCAGGGCTGGGAGCTGCCTTTTGCAGCCACCCCGGACAGTTGTCCCAGTTAGCAGAAAAGCCAGGGGCGATCTTCTGGTGGCCCTTTATGCTTGTGGCATAAACTGAAATAGCGTCCCACGTCTCTGGGAAGGAGAGGACCTCACTGCAGAAATAATTTTCCAGAAAGGGATGCGGTGTTAGCTGCCTGAATAACATGGGGTCCAGCGCCACCTAGTGTCTACTGTGGGGCTTGACGCGCGTCCCGCTCCTTTGATAGGGTGTTTTGGAAACTGTAACCACCAAAGGGGCTGAACTGAGGAAACACAGTACAGAGCACAGGGTTGTCCTCAAGCCCACGACGAGGGTCTATGATTTTGGTGGGAGAAGCTGAAAAGTTACAATTCTAATGCGTCATAGATGGGGGTGTGGGGTGAAGGAATGGGGGTGTCTTTCTCTTGGAAGGAAGATGAGGTGACTCTCAAGTAATATTTAGAGTCTTATTCCCAGAAGATTGGCTTGGGTTTGTCTGCTTGAATATTTTTGCTCACACTAAGGAAAAAAATACTGGTGCTATTTTATGACTTTTATGCTTTTCAAACTAGGTTCTCAGTGTTCCCCCAGAGCCAGCATATGGGCTATTTACACAAGTCCTTGCAAGCTGTCTCATCACTGAACCCACTCCTACCCCTTGCTAATGTCTTTGTGGGACAAGCAGTCTCCTTTTATTATCCTCCCCCTTCCTGGCTGCTTCAAACCATCTACTAATCAAAGCCACCATTTGCTCTTTGCTGTACATCGTTCATTTAAACCTCAGCACAGCCCAGAGAGTGGATGTTAGTATTCTCATTCTATATGTAAGAAAACTGATCCTTGGGGAGGTTAAGTGACTTACCCAGGATCTGTCAGCTAATAAGCAGAGGTGCGATTTGAACCCAGTTATTTAGCTTCATATCTTTTGTTCATTTCACCAGCGTATTCCATCTGCACCGTGAGGGGGTAGCCAGCTAGTGCAGAGGAAGCTACCGTATCCAGGAGGTTCTGCAGAAGTCAAACACCCCTCCAGCTCACAGGACACTTCCTACTTTGGACCAGTCCCTGTGACCCCAAGGCTTGGCTGGACTCTTGGTGTTAACACCCCTCCTTCCTCACAGCATCAGTCCTGCTGCCTCTAACCCCAACACAAACACTTCCGCAGACTACACTCCACACTTGGAACCAGCCCAGAGGAATAATGAGAGCAAAGAGCAGGGATTTGGCAAACGTTCAGATTGCCAGGAGAATCGTGGATTTGTCTGCCTCCCTGGGTCTTGGCCTCATCCAGTGGAAAACTGAGAAAATTCCCTGCTGGCTCCTCCCTTCCCCTCCTCCCCCACCCCCTTCACCACTCTCCACCAAATACACACACCCTCCAGAGGAAGGTTAAGTAAGGCCACTCTCTGGAGTCCTCTGAAACAAAATTGTTGCTTAAATATACAGATTCAGAAATAAAGTTTAAATGGGTAACACACTGTAGCAGGATACAAATGCCGACCTCCACAAATGGGGTCAATGTCCAGGCTGCCGGCAGCCCGTGAGAGGTGGTTTGGGGTATTGGAAGGAGCACAGGATTAAGAGAGCTGGACTTAAATCCTCAGTCTGTCACCCCCAGCTGAGTGACTTTGGGCAAGTTGCTTAACCTCTCTGAGCCTCAGTTTCCTCATTTGTAGAATTTGTAGAATGAGGGCAATTTTTAAATTACCTACAAGGTAATAGATGAACAAGTGCTTTGTAAAGGCTGCAGGGTCGGGGGTAGCATATGAAGGAATGAACAGTGGGCATTAGCAGGATTTAGTTAAGAGATTTTTATTCACTTGGCCCTTTCCTTACTGCCCCCCTACCCCGCCATCCAAAAAGAGAGACGTCTCTCACAAAGTGTATCTTAACACACACGCGCACGCACACACACACACACACACACATTCTCGCAGTCTCTGAGGGCTCATCACTTTTTTAGAGCTAACTGATCTTGGAAAACAGCTTTTCCAATAAAGACCCAGTGGCCAGGGACTGCTGGATGCGCTTTCTTTAGAGGAAGCAGGAAAAACAGAAGCAGGAAGATCGATGGCAGCACATCCATTATTTGCAAGAGGAAGGCCCAGAAAGGCTATTTGCTCTGTTGCCGGCTAATAAAGATGGACGTTTGTGGCCAGCACAGGAGCAAATGCGTCCACAGCAGCCCAGCAGAACTAATGCATTCAAGGGGAGAGGAATAAAACCCTGAGGAGGAGCTGTTAGAGAGCCGGAGGTGGGGTGTGGCATCCTCTCTCCCCCTGGTGAAGCCAGCTTGAAAACTTCTCGATTTCTTCACACGCTCCACTTCTAATTTAAGGCGTCTCCACCCAGTTTGGAAAACGCTGTGCCTCTTGCACAGAGGGAGGAAAGAGCTTCCTAAGAGAGACTCAGGAAGAACAAAGACCTCATTAGAATCCACCACTTATTCTGACTACGCATTCCCAAGAATCTCTATTGATGATCTCAGGTACAAATGAAGTGGTAATTAAGGATACGATGCAAATGATTTTCAGCTTAGTAACTCTCCTTGTAATTGAAATTTACTAAATTAAGTCTGAGATTTTTTTAAACTGGGTCTTTAAAAAAAATTCCCACAGCTATAATACCCACTCTCCTCCCTGCCACCCACCCCTCTGTAATGTAATTACTTAAAAAAAAGATCTACCGTGGGGTTGACAGTGCACTGCCTACGGATATGTTAAAGTTGGCGCTCGCTCTCTGAAATGCTGGTCTCCAATAAACAATCCCCAGGAAGCAAATGAGGAGGGGGCCTTGCATCAAGCTGCTGTTGTATTATCACACATGGGACAAGGAAACTGGACGTAGGGCTGGTGGCATTGGCAACGCTGGACACAAATTTCTCAACTTCTCTCTCCTGGTCCTTTCCTCTGATCTGGAGCGAACTGAGGACGGCTCAGTGGAAGGAGTGAACGATTATTGCTTTATTGGGGTAGGAGAGGAATTGGAATCTTTCCGAGGTCCTGACAAGGGTGCTGACTCGGGAGACGAAGGGTTTAGGGAAGATCAGAAAGCCGTCTCTGTTTTCTTAGAGGCCAGAGAGCCTAAGCTCAAACTGGAATAGCCCCGGGACACCTCCAAATCCTGTCCCCTGCCACCTGGTGTGACCACCGCTCGCCTTAGCTGGTTTCTTCCGAGCGGAGGGCCATGCCCACCAGGCTCAGTCAGCCGGGTGGGAAGCAATAGGAGCCTTGTGGCCTGAGACCAGGACCCCAGAGGCGCTCCAACCTCCCATCCTCACCCCCACTTTGGCCCTTGTCCAAACAGTAAAGAGGACTGAAAGTTGTCCGGAGGATATCTGACCTTCCAGAAGAGCACATTAGCTGTTTCATTGAACTCAGATGAAAACACCTGTTTGCCTTTGAAATCAAGCTCCAGTTTCCTCGAGAGCAACCAGCAGAATTGATGTGGGAGAACAGGACCGAGTCCCCAACAGCTGCCGCCTTCGTTCTCTTCCCCTCCCCTTGCCGCCCCACCCTCTGGGCACACAGCTTCCTGAAACACCTGGAGCTAATTGGCCCTCACAGTCCAAAAGTCCAAGGCTGCAAGTCCATCTGAGAACTCAGTAAAATGCAGCTCTCTGGCAGGAAGCACAGACTGAAGGAAAATGCTTCCTCCCACTGACCCCACCCCTTTATTTAAAACAAAAAATTAAATGAGATATAATTGATATGTAATAGTGTATTAGTTTTAAGTGTGCAACATAGTGATTCGATATGTGTATATATTGTGAAATGATCACTACAATAAGTCTAGGTAACTTCCTTCACCTCACATAGTTACAATTTTTTTCTTGTGATGAGAACTTTTAAGATCTATTCTCTTAGCAACTTTCAAATATACAACACAGCATTACTAACTATGGTCACCGCACCGTGCATGACATCCCCAGGACTTATTTATTTTATATCTGAAAGCTGTTTTCTCTCCATCAGTTCCCATCACTAGTGTTTGAAACTTTAGTAAATGTTTAACCAAACAACTTCTGTTGGCAGAGACAAGCAGCAGAGTTGTTTCTGGAGAGCGTAATAGGTGTTTGTTCCATTAGTAAATCAGATTTAAAAAAAAGACAGGCAATAGCAATCTCGTCTACAGATAAGCTCGCACTTAAAACACTGGCCTGAAGTAACATGGGCGTGTTTTCTGTTGGGTCCCAGTGCCCAGTATGGGGCCTGGCACATGGAAGGTGCACGATAAATATTGGCTGGATGAATGAGTGAATAAATGACTCATGGTCACAAACTTTTCGTAGCTTCTCAATGGTACAGGGAAAATGCCCTAATTCTAGAATCTGGTATTTAGGATCCTGCAATCAGACGCCAGCCCACCTTGCCTGCCTGGCCCCCTCAGACACTCTCTGCATGCTGACCGCACTAGGCCAGACATCAGAGTCACCTGGAGGACTTGTTAAAACACACCCAGCAGGGGCGCACCCCTGGGGTTTTTGAATCAGCAGATGTGGGGTGGGGTGGAGGATTTGCCTTACTAACAAGTTCCTGGATGCTGCAGGTGCTGCATGTCAGGAACCACACTTTGCCCACACCTCTCCATTGCCACCAAGGGCACCCCTCCCCCCTGCATCCCTCCAGTTGGTCAAGGTCAAATGCTACCTTGTCAACAAAATTGAACAGGCGAGCAGAAACTGCTCCTTGACCCTTCCACACCTCCTAATGCTACAGACCCCTACGCCCTCCAGGACACTTCTTATTTTATCTGTTCAGCTGTATCTCCCTGACCTTGCAGGTCTACAGCGCCTGCTTCCCTTGACCCACATCTGCCCGATCTTCTGCTTCATTCTCCACGTTTTGGAATCCCACTAACCCTCTGATGCCAGCAGAAACCCCACTCTCCCGGCCTTTCCAACCTCTCAGTAGAGAGCGCCACCCCGTGGACTTGAAACCTTATCTTCCATGATACACTGACTTCCCCCAGTGCATCAATTTCCTCACCTCCCTCACTCCGATGGAGCTCCTTAAAGGCAGGAGGCAGGTCTCGAGCCTTTTCAACTCACCCCTTAAGGGCCTTGTGCAGTGTGGCCTTATAAACGGAGTGAACTAAAGACATGTTCCTTGCGTGCTCAAATTCCTTCCGCTTACTGAGACCTTAATAGGGAACTTAATAAAGTACCTGATGCCGCACTCCCACCGGGGATCCAAAGGTGACTAAAACACAGAAAGTGCCCTAGTATTAATATCTGTTTTCCAGTTTAAATGTCACTGCTCATTATGCCCACTTTGCTTTTCTTCCAGCCCCTGGCCTGGGCTGTGACTGACCTACAGAGACCACTGGATATCCTTCCTCATCTAAACAGGTGAGGGGTCCCCATCACTAAGACACAGTTCAAGTTCTCGGCTTACTTGTTGTCTCTGAGACTCGGAAGGGAAGGGTGACTTTCGGTGGTGAGTCAAGTGATGTGACTCATCCAGGACAGGTGAGAGGCAGATGAAAGGAGACTTTCTGCAGCCTGCTGAAACATCAGTGACTAAGACCCAGGGAATGTACCAAGAACATTCTCAGTTCTCAGTTGTGGGCACCTGAAAGGGCGGTGCCTCACCCCATCCTCCTGTCGTTCGGGCTTACAGCTTCATGCCCTCACAACCTCATGATCCTAACAGTTTGTTACAGAAACCCAACTTAAGCAAAAGGGGAACTTTTTGCTCACCTTTGTGTCTTGACTCAGGGAAGCTCATGGAATTGAATAAGGAGCTATTGCATAGGAACCCGGATTTAGGGACCAAAACTGGTCCCAAGTATGCCAGGACCCTCTCTCTGTCCAACCAACTTTCATTTCTGCACATTTTTTGCATGTTGGCCTAACTCTCTCCTGCCACAGGTGGGAGAAGGGGTACCACGATCAACCCAGTCTGGGTTCCACGCCTACCAAGGCCATATGAAATGGGAGGGGGACTGTTCCCCAAAGGAGAGATGGGTGTCAGGCAGACCAACATCAGAGATCCACTACAAATAGTTATGTCTTATAACATTCCAGGCACTGAGTTAAGTGTTTTACATACATGATCTCATTTGATTCCCAAGCTGATTCTATGAGGCAGGTCCTATATAAGACATTTGCCTTTCTTTTTTCTTTCTTTTTTTTTAATATTTATTTATTTGGTTGTGCTGGGTCTTAGTTGTGGCAGTCTGGCTCCTTAGTTGCGGCTCGCCCACTCCTTAGTTGTGGCATACGAACTCTTAGTTGAGGCATGCATGTGGGATCTAGTTCCCTGACCTGGGATCCAACCTGGACCCCCTGCATTGGGAGCATGGAGTCTTAACCACGCGCCACCAGGGAAGTCCCTGCCTTTCATACAAATGAAAAGGCACGACACAAATTGTAGCTAGGTCCTTTCTGCCAGCTCCAGTGCTGGGCTTGGGACACTCAGAAAATATGGTCTGGAAATGAGAACACATTTTCTTTGGAAAGAAACACATTGCTTAGGAAGAGAACCTGTAAACCAATGTTTTAACTCTGGTTGTCTCTATATCAGTAGCTAAGAGGCTAAGACAATAAATGTTGTTTATGTTTCCAGTTGTTAATTCTGGATAACTTAAATCTCTCTACTAAGCTACCAGCTCTCTGTGAACCTACATTGAAGGGAAGTAAGTCTCATCATGGAAGATCAAAGGGGCTTCCTTCCCTGTCCCATCCAGTCAAGAATACACATCCTTTGCGATAACATTTAAAAGGACAGTCAGATTAGATCAGAATAAGGCATGGGATTTTCTCTCCAGCCACAGGATATATGCCATCAGGAGAGGTTTTCATGGGTCCTGGGACCCCACTCAAAGAAGGCCCTCTCCTCTCTGCTTTATTTCTATAACCAGTTCTTACCTGTGCTTCCTCCAAGAAGAAAGGCTTTGAGACTTGCTCACAGCTTTACCACTAAGAGAAAATGGATCATAACATACCCTGGTCACCGCCTGCTTGAGAGGTCCTGTGTTCCACCAGGGGTGTGGCTCTTTGGGTCCCAAGATTCTCCAGGGCTAAGAGCAACCTCTCCAGTGTTCGTACTAGACTGTGAACTTCATGCCGTTGCAGACTTGGCCTCTTATGTTCACCATCGCATCCTGACTCCCAGCACAGTAGCTGGCACACAATAGGTGCCCAATAAATGTTTGTTGAATGAATGAATGATATTCCATTCTCAAGTGATGCCTCATGTAACTACTGAAATTAGTTGGTAACGATGAGCCAGGGTCACTGTGCTGGCCACTATAGTTATAAGCAGAGGGGACCATCTTTTTAGTTTCAAAATAAGGACCCAAGTTTGTCAAAGACACCCAGCACTGGTCAGACCTGAGGGTCCTACTACTTTGGTTTTCATCAATGCAAATGCCAACTCTTTTGGTAAATACTTTCATAAATTCTCTATAATATTCTGCCATGTATTTGTTCAATATAAACATACTGGCCACAGACTTCAAATCTGGGGCAAAGAACATTCAACTGAAGTCAGATGACCAGAGTTCACCAGTTCTATCTCCACTAGCAAGAGCTAGTTTTACTGAACACTTACTATGTGCCTGGTGCTTTTATGCATGATCGCATTTAATCTTCAAGAAAATACTATGTAAATGATGCTATAAACATCTCCATTTTACCTATGAGTAATGTGGGGATTCTAGGGCATGAATACATAGTTCAGTGCCACATAGCCACATGGTAGCTAGGACAATTGAGGCTATAATCCGTCTGTCTGACTTCCATGCTGGTGTTCTCTGCAGCAATTCACACTGTAGCCTTGCAAGTCATTTCACCTCCCGAGTCTCACTTTTGTGTTCTTTCTAATGGGGATAAAAATCATCTTTTTTGCACCCGCTCCTCAGTGAATTGGGAGGGGGCATTTGGAACGAAGCACCATTAGACAGCCCTCCCTTACACAAGGTAGCCAGAGAAAAAAAGGGCCAAAGCACCAAGTAATAAAATCGGAATGCCTTTTCCACACTGAAAACTATTGTTTGTTGGCAGGTAGGGAGTATCAGGTATTTGTGTTATGCTTTCAAATTCATCATCTCATTAGATCCTCAAAACACCCCTTACCCACCAGGCACACAAGAAGAAAATGATCACCCCCATTTTATAGATGGTGAAATTGAGATTCATGAGGTGAAGCCGTTTGTTTGAGGTCACACTGTTAGGAGTGGTGGAATTGAACTAGCATCCAGTGCTCAGTTCAGGGTTCAACACCATCTTCCCAAGCAAATCTTTGCGGAGAAAACTTGAAAAAATGTGGACGCACATCTGAGTCACCTGGAGGAGCTTTAAAACTCCAGATTCCCAGGCCTTCCTGAGACCTACTAAATAAGAATCGATATGTTACAGGAGCTCAGGAAGCTCCCTCGGGGGAGCTGATGCAGTTGGGCTGGCGAGGTGGACTGGTGTCTGGAAGCCAGTCGCAGAAGCAATAATGCTGTGTTTCTGGCTATAAGAGGGTTTGGAGGCTGCTATATGTCCGGCTGCTTCGGCCAGGAGAACTGCAATAGCCCACCAGCTGGGGTTACACCCATCAACAACGCTGCCACTTCTCTTGCCCTGCCCCGTCCACTTTCCGACTGCAACTAGCGTGAGCATGCCTCTATCCCCCACTGACCCACATGCTCGCAAATCCTGCTTAAACCCTCCTGAGTTTTCGCAGACCCCTAGCCTGACTGACAAACACTGCCTGATTCCACTGCATTATCCACCACTTTCTTCCTCACAAGCCTTCCTTCAGTCCCTAGAAATGCAGAGATCCTCTCCTACCACAGGGCTTTTGCACTGCTGCCATCTGCAATGCCTAGGGCTCCCCATCCTACTGCCCCACCCCTTCCTCTAGTTAACGCCGCCTCCTTCTAATCTCAGCATTATTTCGTCAGGGGAGTCTTCCTTAACCCCCATCTAGGGCAGAGTCCTCTGTTACATGTTCTCTTAGAACCAAGTTCCTTTCCTCAGCACTTCTTGTCACTGATTACAATTGTGCGTGAAGAGTGTGGCTATTTTATTTAGGTCTATCTCCCTTCACCACCGGCCGTGGAGAGGCAAGATCTTGGAGAAATCTGTCTCCTGTCTGCCCTGCTCATCAATGCCTTCTCGTTGCTGGGGACTCAGCGAACACGTGTGGAACCGTGTTCCATGTATGTCTTTAATAGAAGACATGATTTGTATAGTAGGACGGGCCAGCAGCCTGCTGCCTCCACCTCACCATCCCCAGGAGGCGGGACGTTTGAAAGAGGCCTGTGTGATGAAGCCATTTTGACATTAGTGCCCCGTCAAAGTGCAAAGTCTCGAGGTTTTATTGCCAAGTGACACACACAGCAGACACTCCCGGCTTTGTGCTGTTCATAACCCCCAACCCTGACCCTGAGGGACTCCCACAGTCTTCTTGATCTCTGTTTGGTTTGAATTTTTATGAGGTGAATTATTTTTATAACCAGAAAAGGCCATAAAGAGAATTTTTAAAGTCTGCCAGAACTGGGTAAGACTCTAGGGCTACATTAGTTTTGTCTCTAAAAAACTCGTAAGTTGGGAGGAAGCGTAATGTATTTAATGTATGTCTTTAATAGAAAGTATTTTTTAAAGCCCTAGAAATTTAATTGACGTTTTTCTGGGCATTCTGAAGTAAGAAAGTATGGTTCAAAGGTCCTCATTGTCCCCCACACAACAGTGTGTTGTTACCTTTAAGGGATGGAGCAGAGAGTTTGAGAGGCGGACCATTAAGATATGAGCGAACTCTCAGAGAAGGGGCAATTGCTGTCTGTCTGACTGATGGCACCTGAGATGAGCAGAGCAAACACAGGAGCCTGGTTCTCTGTGCCAGGTGGTGTCAGCCCTTCCCCCTTTAAGTTCCCCCTTTCTTGGCCCTCACTTTCCTCCACTGCATCCTTCCCTATCCCCTGCCTCACCCCAAACCCTGCCCTGCAGAAAGCAAGGCCAGGGATGGAGTGAGATTATTTGATTTTGCACAGCATTTGTTACTTTTTAAAGCCTGAAGATTTAGTAGGTGTTTCTGTTTGGCTCTGTTAAAGGATAAAATGACTGCATTTGAATTTCACTCACCCGAGATGGTTCCTCCCCTCTGCCTGCAATGACCCTGGATTCTGGCTCACTTCTGGCTTCTTACTGGTAAGAATCTCTTTACTCAGTTAGTAGAAAGAAATATCAGATAGCTGTTAAAGAATTCATGCTTTTAGTTGGGTCTGGAGGTCACGGCAAAAGGCTGCTTTGACAGGAGCAGAGCAGTTAATAATGGCAAGAAGGTCAGGGGACGCAGCCCCAGCTCAGTCAGGCAATTCTCATCTCCTTTAGTGTCGGTGGCTCTTACCAAGTGACTTTTCTCCCTTTATCTCTGATGGGCCAGATCTAATGGTATCCCACCTGCTAACCTGTCATTGAGTTTTGAGCATTGGAATGGGAGTGGGTGATAGAAGGAAGAAGTTTTAAGCACACCAGATTTTTGGAGAGTCAGAGGAAACAATTCTTCCTGGATTTAATGATCACGTGGGCTGGGAGACTGGCAGGCAGTTGAAAAGAAATGTGGTGGACTGGTGTACCCTCCTGGTTCTTCTCCGCAAGACCACTGTACAGAAATCTGTAAGAGTTTATGTGACCAGCCCTTATTCTGAATTGTATATGTCTACCATTTGATTATGATTCTATTGGTTGGATCGATGGATGAATAACAGCCTTACTCTCAGTATTCATCCACTGCAGCAGACACTGTCAGTGCCTTGCCCATATTATCTCTACACACCAAAGGCTGCTTATTTCGCATACCTGCCACTCTGTCTCTGAGAGTGAGACAGAGGAGCACATTAGCCCTGGGAGCCAGAAGAGGAGAGTTAATGTTCTAGAAGTAGCCCTCAACCCATGGTGGATAGGGACTTGGTGGCTAACAAGCCCAGTTGCCTTGCATCTCAGTTGGGGTGACCGAGGCATGTTTGCATGTTGCCCTCAGTGGTAACTACCTAATTACATATCCTTTAGAGCCTTTCTTTCCTTCCCTGTATCCCTTCTCCATTGCCCTTCCAATGTTTCCTGGGATCACCTTCCAAATGAACTACTTGTCCTGGAATCCTTGTTTTGGAGCACGAGTCTGTGGGAACCCAAACTAAAACCTCCAACTTACTGATTGCTCTGACATATGACTGAACAGTCCCCAGGGGTCACCCTTAATCTTCTATCTGCGTCCTAAAAACAAGAATAATCTAGTTGGAAGAACAGTGACATTTAGCCTCGTTGGAATAGTATTAAACCCTGTCAAAGTGCAAATTCACTAGGTTTTATTGCCAAGTAATGTGCACAGCCAAACTTCCCCACCTTTGAGCTGTCAGTAACCCCCTCCCTGACCAGAGGGACTCCCACAGCCTACTTGATCTCTGGTTTGAATTATCATGCAGTGCGTTATTTAGCCCACACCTAATTGGAATAGTATTAAACTCATTCTTAATTAATTCTCTCTGGAAACTCTCATCTTATTAAGTATTTAACAGAACTTCAGTTTCATTACTGAAGCTGATCAGAATCTGTTATTTAAGGACTGAAAGGAGGACGAATGTCAGACCCACAAGCCCATTTTCCTGGTCAACCTTCTCTGATGACATGATTTTCCCATCTCTAAGGCAGTCATGTTTGTTAAAGGAACAGTCCTTTTAGCTTTTCTCTGATTGTTAAGTTTCTAAATTCTCTACAGCTCCTCAGAAAACTTTTGATAGTTTCAAGCAACACTTTAAAGTGATGATTCTCTGCCCTAGGTGTGCATTGGAATCACCCGGGGAGCTTTTATTTCCAGGGACTCTTGGGACCCATGCCAGGCCAGTCAAATGGCGGTGTCCGGGCAGCAGTAGTTTTAAAGTTCTCCAGGGGGTCCTAATGCGCAGCTAGGGCTGAGAACCACTGATTTAAGGGGCAGAGCTTCTGAGGCAATGAACACCAGCTGCCCCGGGAGCTGCAGCTCTGGGCAAAGCAGAAAGGGTTAAGAGTGTCATAGATGGCAGCCTCACGTGACAGCACACATCCTAATAATCCAGTCTCCGCATGTGTGGCCCCTCCACGCTTCACTCCACCTTCCACTCACGCTTCGCTCCCTGCACTTGAGCCAAGAGGCCTCAGGAAGCCTCTCAACAAGCCGCCCACGCTCTAAGGAGAAAACATCCACTATGCAAGGCAGTAACCTTTTGTTCCCATCAGAGAGCAAAGAACTCTGCTCCCCAAGGAGATTTCAAATCAGGAGTTTTATTTTCTCATTCGAAAGTTTGTGCCGTTGAGCCTCATGCATTTTCATTTCCCTATCTTCCAGTCTGGGTAATTTGTGCTCCTGGCTGAACCTTCGGGTATTTTCTCAGCCCTGGTGGATGTGGCTGCTTTTATCCCTGGGGCATCATTCTAGAGTAGGAGTTCCTCATATTCCCAGAAACAAAGAAATCCAAAAACAAAAAAAGAAAGAAAATGGAGCCTACAAGCTGTGACATCAGTCTACGACTGGCCTCTATTAAGCCTGGCCCTTAATGAGCTTAGGGCCTTGGAGGACTTCTTTAAGCTTGATAATGCTCTCTCATAAAATGTTAAGAAACCACAGTGACCATTTGGGACTTCAAGCCAAATGATAACACAATTTAATTAAGTTGGTCCGTGAACTTTCCAAGATGTTTGTGGATTTTGGTGTGTACATGCATTTTTCTGAGGAGACAGTCTCGAATTTTCATACGGGTAATGTGACCCCACAAAGTTTAAGAATTAGCGATTTCACGCTTCCTCCCTCTCTCCCAAGAGCCGAAACACAGATGTTTGACCTGAGGGACTAATGCTGAAACTTTCAAACACCCTTGGCCTCCTCCCTCACCCCTTTACCATACAGGGGCTCTGGAATGTCATAGCATGTAAATTCCTGGTCTAGAGAAAGGGGATATAATGTCACAGAGCACCTAGAAGCAAAGGGTCAAGGGACAAAGTGCCCTGGCTCTGAGGGTCCAGCAGTCCTTCAGCATAAAGACCTGGCATGGATTCTCAGGTGGCCCACGAGGTTCCCAGCAAATATTGTCCAAGACAAACGTACCTGAAGGCTGAGGGCCAAGTTAGTCAGAATAACCTCCCTCTCTTCTGGAAGTAAGTGGGGTTATTTTCTTTCCATGAATTCTTAAAAAGGCTTGAGAATGTGGTCATCTGTCACTGTCAGGCTTTCCCTTGCATCAAAGCAGACGCTGATGAGTGGAGGGAGAGAGAGCTGGAGCCCTCACCCTGGCAGACACTTCACTCCCTCACCTTGGCCAAGTCTCATCTCCTCTGTTATGGGGAAGTGATTAATGATGTCTCCCCATCAGGGTGGTGGCACAGGACTTTGTAACTAAGTTCCATAGAGGGGAGGGGAACCGTGAGTGTGGATGAGTGCATGGCGGGTAGGGGGCACATAGGGAAGCGACATCTCGTGACTGTCTACTTGTGCCAGGCCTGTGTTAGATCCAAGGATACTGCAGGGTGCACAGCTAGCTGCAGGGCATGCTCAAACGAGGGGGCAACCACAGCACAGAGCCGTACTGGACAAAGTCCCCAACCCCAAGGGACTTACTCTTGAAAGGGGCAGAGTAAATCTTTATACTGCTGGTGACAGTGACTGCCAATCGTGCCCCTTTCTCTTCTAGCAGCACTGTCCAGTAGAGCCTTCTGTGATGATGAAAATGTTCTATATCCACCCTGTGCAATGCCGTCACCATGAGCTACATGTGGCTGTTGAGCATTTGAAGTGTGGCTAGGCTGACTGAAGAACTGAATTTGACATTTTATTTGATTCTTTTAGATTTAAATAGCCACATGGGGGTAGTGGCTACCAGTATTGAGCAGTGAAGTTCTGGCATAGCCCCAATTTTCAGCTGGGCACACGGTCACTTGAAATAAAGACTGTTTCACAGCCTCTCTTGCAGGCATGTGATAATGTTTTGGCCAATAGATGTGAGGGCACGTGGTGTAAGTGACTTCCACATTATGCCCTAGAAGAAAACGGCTTCCCCTGGCTTTCTACTCCTTCTTGCTGGGTGGAATGGAAGGTAGCCATGCACCATCTGGAACCAGGTGATGAAGACAACACCTTAGGGGCAGCAGAGCAATCAGATAGAAGGAACCTGCATCCCTGAGGATGACTCCAGGTAGCAGAGTCCCAAATCCAGCTCAGACGTCTATGTGTGGAGAAGCTAAGATTCGATTCTTTTAGCCACTGTTATTGTGGGTCTCTGACATCGAGCTGCACCGATATCCTATCCTAACCAATATACTGTCCTCCTCTCTCTTACAGAGATTGTGGGGAACAAATGTCCTAGTTATAACTTTGATAATGCGATTGCAAAGCTTCTGTCAGGTCTTCATGCAGCTTAAGGGCAGAACCCCGAAGTCAGAGACCTCTGCTTAGCAAAGCACCTTGGTGAGCTGGTAGATCTGCAAAGGTAGACGTGAGCTTAGTTGGGAGCAAGGGATGGAGAGCTAGATGCTATGCATGAGAAAGAAATCAAAATCCGGAGAAGACTGGCCCCTACAAAGGGAAGAAAGGCCTGGAGACAGGAGAAGGATGCACCTGAGAAACAGCATCAAGATGGGCCCAAGGGATGGAACGGCCAGCGGGAAATTTCCCCAGGTGGCAGTAATTGATGGGCTTTCACACCAATGAGGTCTGTTGTTCCTGTTTTTCCTGTAACCGCTCCATTGCTCCAAGCACTGTTCTACGCCACTGCTTCATGTTGTGCTTTGGAGAAAATGAAGGATTTAGGGCAGTGTCCAGCCTGGGACAAAACAGTGGGGAGAATGGAGCAGTTCTAGGAGGCAAGACACACGGTAGCTCAAGAGTGCAGTGGAAGCAAGAAATCTGAAAAAAGAGGTGACTAGGAGACAAGTAAGCTCCTTGTGGGGAGGGGCACGCTGGCTTCCACCACATGTGGGATGGGGTCCTTGCCACTCTGCTTGATGCTGGAGAAAAGTGTCACCCCAGAAGTCTGTATAACCTGTGACATCCAGGCAGCTGACACTGGGTTTGCGGTTTCCTGTGGCACTATCTTTCCTCCTGGCCAGCTCCCAAACACCTGACAGCCAAGCAGAGAAGAGAGACAAATGTTTTCTTCATGCCTGCTCTGCATTGGCCTGGATGAAAGGAGATACGCTCCTCTTAAATCTAGAGCGCACCGTCATTAGGAAGAGTGAGAAAATCTGTAATTGGTCAGAAGGCCAAGATGGAATGATGAACCTGGTGTTTGGAGACATAGGGAGCAGGACCTTGGGAATTCTGGATTTGAGATGGGCCAGAGCCCTACGTCTCAACTGGCTCCTGAGGCAGAGCATGTAATACTTGCAGAAAAGTGTTTGCTGTTGTTACTGCTAATAGTAACACTTGTGTTCAACATCCAAATATACTCTGTTGACACTTGCTCAAGTGATGGAATTTTAGGAGCTGTACCTGGGGCAATAGAAAGGTGACCGTTTTCTATGGTAACCCTCCCGAATACGGTCCTATCATTATCTTTAGTCAGGTCAAGGCATAGACTGAAGGTTGGGATCAATTGGGAGAAAAACATTTGGGGATAATAATCATTGATGTTTATTGCCTTCTATGTGCCAGTATTATTCTAAACACTGTATAGTCTATATATTCTTCACAACAAGTCTATGATGCTTTTTTTTGGGTTTTTTTTGCGGTACGCGGGCCTCTCACTGTTGTGGCCTCTGCCGTTGCGGAGCACAGGCTCCGGACGCACAGGCTCAGCGGCCATGGCTCACGGGCCCAGCCGCTCCGCGGCATGTGGGATCCTCCCGGACCGGGGCACGAACCCGTGTCCCCTGCATCGGCAGACGGACTCTCAACCACTGCACCACCAGGGAAGCCCTATGATGCATTTTAACAGATAAGGAAACTGAAGCTAAAGCAGATTAATAACTGGTGCAAAGTCACACAGCTAGTAAGTGGTCTGGCAGGGATCTGAACCCAGGCCAGCTGCCATCAGAGTCCACACACTTAGCCACTACCATTTTCTGCCTTTTTGCTCTGTGGGTGTTGTACTTGGGCCTTGGGTGCACACAACCCTTCAGAACCATTCAGAGCCCTCCCACGAGCACAGAACCTAGAGCAGAGGGCCATAACCTCAGATGGCAGATATCCTGGGATGAAACCACATGGCTATTAAGGTGCAGCTTAGAAGGTTTTGTTTTTGTTAGCTACATACATCTGTTTATCAGCTCATAAAAACAGTGTTTCCAAAGCACTTCTGTTATTTGATGTTTCAAGCAGTTTGGATACCAGGCAAACAAGAATTTATTGTCATTCGAACAATAAAGGGTCATTTTTCAACCTCAATTTTAATTTTACTGAACTTGTAGCTCCCTCTTCTTGTTATTTGTTGCCTGCCAAAATAACGACACCCATTTTTATTAACTTTTCCATTTAGTGGGAAAATATTTCATTTAAATATACATGGATAGTAGTTCTATTGAATACAAACCTTAATGAAGCTCATTTTGGAGCATAGCAGAGTATCTGATTGAAGATTGTATACATGGTATATTTCTCTCTATCCTTTCTTAGGTTAATAAATACCTAGAGACCAGCTTAACTGTCAGCTTGACTCTTTTATCACATACCTATCCAAGTACGTAATGATTCTGGAAGACAATTTCTTCTATTTTGAGATAGCATCACTAATCCTAGAATTAGAATTTGAGGTTTATCTGATACTGACTTTGCATGGTCAAAAAATACTTTGGAGATGATGACATTAATTTTTAAAGAGGGAGGTCCAGGATGGTCATCCTGTTATATAGAATCTGTATTTTAAATTTGTAATACATCTTAAGTTCTGTATTTTGGCGTATATTGAACCCATATAACTCCATTGGTAGAAAGCAAGGAGAAGGTTTTAAATTTTTCTGTTGTATTAGCAGTTACATCAGATGTTGCAGAGGAGAAGATAGACTTGAGCAGCTTGTAAAAGTAACGCATTTGATTTTCATTTTGTCAGATTCGTAGAGTGATTTGAGGATTTAACCTCATCCTAAAAAGGCTCTAAGTGAGAAGCATGTCAGTTGTATTGAAAAGGGCCTCAAAAGACCTTCTCCCTGCAGGATTCAGAACTTGTACGGTATCATCAGCTAATGTCAGTGCCACTGGTGAAATCTGGTTTCTCAGATAAAACAGGATCCCAAGAAATGACATTTACAAAGTGTGCGTCTAGGCAGTTTGGAGCAAGAATTCACACTGCAGTCCTCACTGCTGGCACAGACCAAATTGTGAACATTTTTAGCATGAAGAGCTGGCACTTAGCTCTGACCCCTGTGGCTAGAACCTGTGAAGAAACAGATAAGGGGTTGTACAGTTTGCTGCTAATAACCATGTTCTCTCGACACCGTGGAATTTTGCACAGAATTACCCAGAAGGCATACAAAAATGCTCCTTACTTCAGTAAGACCCCCTGTGAGTGAAAAATACATAGTGATCATTGGAGAGATTGGAGTTTCCTTTTTCTAAAGTTTTTGGAGTGGACTCTTAAGTTTCTTCCCACCCAGGGAAAAACTGCTCCAGCACTTAGGCGGAAAAAAGTAAAATTTGTTTGTTTTCAGTGTGAGTCATGACAAACCTAGGGATTAGAAACTTAGGAAGAGGAAAATTTATCTGAGTGAGGATAGTAGCCAAAAACCTCAGAGCAGCGTTGGACAAAAGATCCTTTTCAGACGTGTGTGTCTGATGATGTTGGGATACCCTGCACCCAACTACCCACACTTTGTTGGGCTACACGATGCCTCAAAGGCTCAAACCAGTCTCCTTTTAGGCGAAGGCACATCTCCACAAAGTCAAGTAAAATGTTATCTGGAAGAAGGGATGTGTTTATCCAACATTGCTGATTTTCAGACTCTCAGAGTCCCTAAGGGAGAGACTAAGGACGGGTACGTTTGGAATGTGGTACTGAGTGGAGAAGGGAAAGGGGATCCAGTAATGGGTTCAGAGCATGAGATGGGCAGTGCCAGGCATGAAGGAGGACCTGGGTAGCCCAGGAAGCCTGGGTGCCTACGTTTTGGGAATAGGAGGTGAATAGAAGCAGGTCATCCCTGGCTGCATCTCCAATGAGTCCTCATTGACTATGACACAGGTATACAGATACTTTAAAACCACCTTTTCATAAGCTGTTGTTATGCAACGCTTGTCCTCATCAGTCACAAAGCCTCAAACCTCGCTGCACCACACAGTGGTGTGACTCTTTCCGTCATGTCTACGCAGTTCTGGTTTCAGTGTCTCTGCCGATCACAGGCATTCTGGATTGTTCCCTTCCAAAGTGCTCTGAGCACAGGGGCAGCGGGGGTACCTGAAATCAACAGAGGTTGAGACTCATTGCAACCATCAGCCCTGACCTGCTCACGTGGATTTTCCTACCAGAGCTGCCCTTAATACCTAAATAACCAGGCAACGTTTCCCCCTCCGGCCCCACTCCACCGCCTCCTGCCCTCTAATAGGGGCAGGAGGCGAGAGGAAAAATGTCAGTGAGTCTGAATTATCCTCACCCAGGACAATAAGCCCTGTAATAATCATGAACCGTTGGGGTTCCCCTAGATATTTGTTCAGCATCCTCCCTTCACGCTCTGCTTCGCAGATGCATCACTCATCAGGCCCTGAGTCATGGATGATTTACCAGCTTTTTTACCAGTCGCATTACTTCACAGTGGGTGGAAGCTTCCAACTGGCCTGTAGCCCTCCGAGGCTAAAAAACAAGCCTATTTTCTACCACGTTGAGCTTTTAGGCTCTAGCAGTTAATATACCTGAGCCCCAAAGGGCGTCCTTAAAATAGGGGAGCTCCAGATAGTAGCCCTGACCCGTAGACTGATCTGTTTCTTGCCTAAATTTTAAAAGTCCAAGTCTGCCTTTCCCCCTCTTTCTGGGAAGCTGACCTAAACAAGTAAGGATGTGCTATAAATGTCTTTCAAGACTTGACTTGTAGGTTCTAATTATAATTAAGGCGATAATAATATTACTTTGTATTTTCACTGTGCCTTTCTTCCAAAGTGCTCCAAGCACTCTCAGCTGTGAGAGTCCGTTTGTGTCTACTTGCAGATTCTAATTACACCTTCTTTGGATTCTGGTTCTGAACTAATTTTCCTTCCCAGAGCCTGGGGCACAAGGTTCGCATCACCCGGGCTAACTTTCCTGGGTGTTTGGCCTGCCCTCCACCCTGTTATCAGATGGAGGAGCTTTTCACCTGGTGGCTGAACCTGACTTGCAGGGGGTAGGGTTCAGAAGCGCTGCGTGACTCCGTCCTGTCCCTTCCTGCCAGGATCTGGGAGCCTCTCCACTGGTGCCCTCATTTCCCAGACTCCCCGGTGCCAGAGTGAGCTCGGCTTCCTGCCTCTGCCTCCAGGGACAGGCCTCTCCTTTGAACAGGCTGGAATCCTAAGCCTGCCCTCAGTGGACTCTGCACCCTCCTTGTCCCAGCTGCAGGGAAGGGATGGGCTTGGGCCTGCTCATGTCCCTGCTACTTTGTGCCAGTGTGACTGGGGGCAAGTGTCACCCAGAAGCTTGGTTTTGTCTTCTGGGATCCCTTAAAACTCGTACTGTGGGTTTTCCTCTGGCCCTGGAAGGAAACTCAGGCAGGCCCTCTGACTTTTCTGGTCCCTCTTAGCTAAAAAAAAGAGGCCTGTGGTCATTTAAGTCTCAATCCAGAAATAAAAATGTCCAGTCCTATGTAATAATAAAAACTCTGAATCAGATTTAAAGTTGAGGTCTCTCCTGGCTTCTAGGTCAGGCCAACCATGGGAGGGAGGGCAGCTGTGTTTCACTTTCCTTCCCTACTTCTTCTCTTCCCTTAAACTGCTGACTGCATTTTCTGACCGCCACCCTCCCAAACACACACACACACACACACACACACACACACACACAGTTGGAGGAAAAGGGAGGTCTGGAGAAGGGAGCAGGAAAGTTCTAGGAAGGGCCTTTTCAAGACTTGGCCAGTATTACAGTTCAGTCTTCAGAGACCTCCACCCGTCAGCATCCCTGGGTTCTCTCACCTGTGGACCCCTGGACAACAAGATCTAGATCCCAGCAGTTGCTTATACTCCCTGGAAATTCAGTGATGTCTCTGCTTCTCTCAGCTGAGGTCCCTTTACCCCACCCCTAGATGACTCGGGGGGCAGCATCCAAGTCCCCATGCTGCTTTTCTCAGCATACATGGTCTGCTGCCTGCATTCTTTGACCCACACCCATTCACCCAATCCTGTCTCCTCAGACTGCCATCAAGGCGGCTAGCCAGTCCATGTAGGTTTCCCAGGCTGGTCCAATCCACTGTGTCCCCCAAACTGAGGGTGACACACATTAAGTTCTCCATAAGCTCCTCTATTGTGAGGGGAAGCATGTGCATCTCTTCCACTTGTGTGAAAGGATGATGGAGGTCCTCAGCATACCATCAGCTTTCTCTAAAATTCTCAGTGAAAATCTTGCCTCTAAACTCACTTTCTTAAGTCTACTTTTAAGTTGGATGTTGAGAGGACATTAAGAATAATCTGTTTTTTTTTCTACACCTTTGTACCTAATTTTTGAACTTTGAACTTTGTACCTCATGTTGAATTGTGGTTTCTTTGGATGTAGCCCAAACCTGGTAGGAGAGGGATGCATGAGCAGAAATCCTACCTGGCCTCCCTTTGGGATTTTAACATCACATGGTCCCTAGAGCATTTCCAAGTTAGAGCTTTTATGAACCAATGGTGTTAGATCTCTGAGGAAAATGGAACTAGGGTTTCTGCATGTGTTTCCTTGTGAAAATCAGTATAGCTGGTCCTCCTTGGCCTCCACCAAAGTGTACTTAGGCTTTCCAACTAGGGCAAGAGACCCATGGTATTTGAGTCCATTTTACGAATGTATCTTGTGAATGCCTGATACCCAGAAGGAGTTTATCCCATTCAGTCTCAATTCACTTCCCTAATTAAGATAGCTCTGGTATGTCTTGGAATACCTACCCTTTCTATTAGTATCCTCTAGGTGTCTAAAAGAACAATTTGGAGAAGCATCTAGACATTTTGAAAAATGATGGTCTAAGACAGGGCCCAGTATATTACTAATGTCCCTTCCTTATAAAGGTAACTGTATGATAGAACACCTACTAAATTCAGTACCAGAAAATATTTCTATCCATACTTTATTCTTACTCATACTTGTAAGCTTCCTTTTATTTGCCAGTGAGGAAATATATAACCTGATGTATTTCTCATTTTGCTTTGCCTACCAGGAAGCTCAGAACTAAATTGAATGTTCCATTGCAGTAACTAATTCATTCCAGGAAGCTGGTATATCCATCTCATTCCACTTTCATTTGGTTTCCATCATTTCTTTCTCTCTTTAAATGTTTTGTTATATTTTTCTATGTATTTTAACATTATAAACCACCTTCAGTCCTTTTCTTGAGGTCATCAGGATACAAATCCTAAATAAACATGAACAAAACTTATATTTGTTCATTCCTTCAAACATATTTGTTGAGGGACTTCCCTGGTGGTGCAGTGGTTAAGAATCTGCCTGCTAATGCAGGGGACACGGGTTTGAGCCCGGGTCCGGGAAGATCCCATGTGCCATGGAGCAACTAAGCCCGTGCGCCGCAACTACTGAGCCTGTGCTCTAGAGCCCACGAGCCACAACTACTGAGCCCACGTGCCACAACTACTGAAGCCCACGCACCTAGAGCCCGTACTCCACAACAAGAGAAGCCACTGCAAGGAGAAGCCCGTGCACCTCAATGAAGAGTAGCCCCTGCTCTCCACAACTAGAGAAAGCCCACGTGCAACAACGAAGACCCAACACAGCCAAAAAAAATAATAAAATAAATAAACAAAATGTTATAAATATATATATAGATATAGATATAGATATATAGATATATAGATTGATTGATCACCTTCTACGTGCTCAGCATTTTGCAAGTCTTTCCCCAGAGGTGGAGAGGAGATGGCACCACCAGCTGCCCTCCCTGCTCTTGGAACTTTAGCCAAACTGTAGAGAGAGAAACAATGGAGAGCAAGCAGATCTTCCCTCCCCTCATAGAGCTCACAAGGCAGCAGGTTTGCATGCAGGGGGAGGGGCACTAGAAACTCAGGGCCCGGGGTCAAGAACCTGAGAAGGAAAGTCAGGAGACTATGGAATTATGGATGGAGTTATGGAAGTGAAGGGAAGTGCATTTCCAAAGAAGGGATAACCCTGCTACAAAGAGACCAAGGAAGACAAGAGCTGTGCCCACTCAGAAACAAGGTCATTAGCTACTCTGTCCAGAGCAGTTTCACTGGAATATTGGACAGGTGATAAAGAAGTAGAGACAGCAAGTGTAGACAATTCTTTCAAGAAGTTTGGCTGTGGCAGAGAGAGATAGGGTGGTTGCTGGAGGAGGGTGTGATGGCTGTGCTCGGAGTGGACTCAGCCCCAACAGGGAAGACCATCTTGATACCTTCAATGATTATTTGAATTTCTGTTGAGTTCCAAATCTTCTTGTGCTTAGAGTCAATACCAATTTCCCAGAAGACAGAGGGTGCCAGGATGCCTGGGCTATCAGGTCAAGGAGACAAGGAAGGGTTCAGGCACTTGCACTGCTAGCTGGTTGGCTGTCTTCTCTTCTCTTAAATATCATGGTGGCTGTGGCTAGTATCTTCCCTGAGTACCCAAGATCCCAGGAGCATCTAAGGACTCTATTCCCGACTCTGACGTCTGGCGCACTTGGCTGCCTGTCCACAGCTGGCCTCCATCCCAGCCTTCCAAAATCTGCACAATCAACTCCTCCACACAGCAGAGGGAGAGGGGTGCCAACAAGCCCCATGAGCACAGGAAATATTATTGCACTATTGCAGCCCTGGGTTCAAGTCCCACCTGGCTCTGTTCTGGTTGCTTTCTTTATTTACCCTGCACTAGCTTGATTCATCTTAAGGATGGCTCCATTGACCTAGGGAAGCAGTCTGCATTGTGGTTTTAATGTTGTGAGCCTAAGAAAAGAGCCAGATATCTTCAAGGCAGACAGAAGGCCTGTGCAAAGCTTTTCCAAATTTACTCTCCAAATTGATGAAAGAAAGGCGGTGACTTTCTCCAAAATCACAGTGACGCCATATGTAATGACATGACATTTCACCTCCCCTTCCTATTCTGTCATGCACTTACCTTGTACATCATATCAACATTCAATCAACTCCCATTTTATAATGAGATTTTTGCAATTACTTGCATTTCTTGCTTTTTCTTGGCTGCTAGGAGGATCATATTTTGGGTTTATTTTCAGATATAGCAACTTTCTTGACTTTTTCGTTGGCATCATCCCTTGTCCACTTTCTTTGGCTCTTTTCTTACTTTGCTCATATTTTATTTAGTTCCTAGATGTGACACTTTTGGAAGCTGCTTTATATCTTTTTTGAAAATGAGGTAGAGAATAAATAAAAATTGATAAACGATTATGCATCCCTTTGTTTTGTGAATTCATTCTACTTTCAGCTCACACTCATTTGTGGTATAGGAGGGACCCTTAACCTGTTTTCAGCGATAAACTTGCTATTTCACTGAAGACTTCAGGCAGGTGTGTGTGTAGCCGAAGTGTAGAGAAGAAGGGGAGGGCTGGGCAGTGGTAAATGGCTTAGAGATCACCCGACTCTGCTCAACAGGCCTCAGTTTCCTTGCTCTGCACACTCTGCTCCTAATTTCCCTGTTTTATTGGTTGGACCAAAAAACTCCAGAGGGAGCTGTGTCTATTCCTCAGTTTAATCCATCTCTTGAGCTTTTGATTCCAATGGTTTCATTTTTTATTCTAAGACTTTCAATTTGGTTCTTTGTTATTATTTATCAGTCACAGAGTCAGTTTTTATTGTTATAAAGTTATATGTGCTCATTGTTAAAAGAGGCAAATAGTCCTGTAAGGGGATCCTGTGTTCTCCTCCCCAGAGAAGTCACTTTCAGCTCTTTCAGCTGATTGTTTGGGGTTTGCTCCTCCATCTCTAAATAACACATTTGTGTTGTTGTTTCTTGTCTTCTTATTAGTTTGTTTTGGTGGGCGGCATTATGTTGCAATCCCACTGTAGAAAATAAGGGTTTAGTCCTCTTTCATCCTCATGCCCCACCAGCCACCCATCCTGCTCCATATTCCATCCTTCCAAGTTTTCTCCTTATTTAATTAGATTGATTCATTGTTTAGATTACTGTGGTTATGTAAACACCTTTGATTGCTGGGCCCTGTAATGTACTAAGAATGCTTTTCCTTTCCTGTAACAGTTTTTGATTTCCATGGCATCAGTAACTACTTTTCTCAATTGCATAGTTTTCTATGAATTTCTCTCTCATTTAACCCCAACCCTCTAACAGTTGTTTCAGCCTCCTCTTAGCCTGTTCAAACATATCAGGTATCCCATCAACCTTGTCTTTTTCTTATTAATTCAGAGATTAATTAGAATTCGTATTCAAAATACTAATTTACGTATTCAAAATACTAATCTTTTGCTACTTACATTTCTTTCAAGTATCTTCTCTCATTTTATATCTTGTTTTTCACTCTTTTCGTGACATGTTATGGTAAATACATTTTTATGTATTCAAATTATGAATGTTTTCTATTTTTACACATTTTGTGATTTATGGAAATTTTCCTTACTCAGTGTTCATAAGAACATTCTACATTTTAAATAAAATGTTTGTTTTGCCTTTTCAATCTACTTAGAATTGATTTCTTTGTGTGGCATGTTGTAGGAACTCTATTTCTCCTTTTTTTTTTTTTTTTTTGGTATGTTGACCAATTGTCCTAGCCCCATTAAAAATTTCTTTTTCTTCTAGTGTTATTGAGATATAATTGTCATACAGCACTGTATAAGTTAAGGTGTACAGCATAATAATTTGACTTACATACATCATGAGATGATTACCACAGTAAGTTTAGTGAACATCTATCATTTCATATAAATACAAAATTAAGGAAATAGAAAAAATAAATTTTTCCTCGTGATGAGAACTCTTAGGATTTACATATATAACATACATCTGTGTTAACTATATTTATCATGTTGTACATCAAGTCCCTAGTTCTTATTTATCTTATAACTGGAAGTTTGTGCCTTTTGACGCCTTCATCTAATTCCCCCTCCCTCCCACTCCCTGGTAACCACAAATCTGATCTCTTTCCCTATGAGTTTGTTTGTTTGTTTGTTTGTTTTAGAAGTATAATTGACCTACAACGCTGTGTTAGTTCCTGGTGTACAACATACTGATTCAATATTCCTATACATTTCTAATGATCACCAGAAGTCTAGTTACCATATGTCACCATACAAAGATATTATATAACTATTGACTATATTCTCCACATTGTATATTTCATACCTGTGACTCATTTATTTTGCAACTGGAAGTTTGTATCTCTTAATCTTCCTCACTTATTTCTCTCCTTTCCCTACCTCTTTCTCTTTTGGCAACCAGCTATTTATTTTCTGTATCTGTGACTCTGTTTATGTTTTGTTATGTCTGTTCATTTGTCTTATTTTTTAGATTCCACATATAAGTGAAATCATACAGCATTTGTCTTTTTCTGTCTAACTTATTTCACTTACATAATACCCTCTAGGTCCATCCATATTGTCGCAAATGGCAAAATTTCATTCTTTTCTCTGGATGAGTAATATTCCATTGTATATACATCACATCTTCTTTATCCATTCATCTATTGATGGGCACTTAGGTTGCTTCCATATCTTGGCTATTGTAAATAAGGCAGCAATGAACATAGGGGTGCATATATCTTTTCTAATTAGTGTTTTTATTTTCTTTGGATAAACACCCAGGAGTGAAATTGCTGGATCATATAGTAGTTCTATTTTTAATTTTTTGAGGAATCTCCACACTGTTTTCCGTAGTGGCTGTACCAAATTACATTCCCACCAACAGTGCATGAGGTTCCCTTTTCTCCACATCCTCACCAACACTTGTTATTTGTTGTCTTTTTGACAATAACCATTCTGACAGGTGTGAGGTGATATCTCATTGTGGTTTTGATTTGCATTTCCCTTATGATTAGTGTTATTGAGCATCTTCTCATGTGCCTATTGCCCATCTGTGTGTCTTCTTTAGAAAAATGTCTATTCAGGTCCTCTGCCCATTTTTTAATTGGGTTTTTTAATTGATGTTGAGTTCTTAGTATATTTTGGATATTAGCCCCTTGTTGGATGTATTGTTTGCAAATATTGTCTCCCATTCAGTAGCCTGTCTATTCATTCTGTTGATAGTTTCCTTTGCTGTGCAAAGGCTTTTTAATTTGATGTAGTCCCATTTGTTTCTTTCTGCTTTTGTTTCCCTTGCCTGAGGAGAGAGATCCAAAAAAGTATTGCTAAGACCAGTGTTAAAGAGCAAACCGTCTATGTTTTCTTCTAGAAGTTTTATGGTTTCAGGTCTTACATTTAAGTCTTTAATCCATTTTGAATTTATTTGTCCCAGCTCCTTTTCTGATCATCCCATTCCTTTCTTTACTTATCTGTAACGCTTGCTCTGTTATGAATCAACTTGTTCTCGTACAGTGAGTTTATTTCTAAGTTCTCTTCCATTCCCCTGGAATGGTCTCTTTGCCTATCCCATCCCCATCAATTCTCCCCTCCCCCAAGTCTTCATTGCTAGAGTTTTACAGTCCATTCTTGCCATCTGGCAAGGCAAGTCCTCTCCCTCCTTCTTCTACTTCTCCCTCTTCAGGATTACCTCTCGTTTTTCTGGCCTTTTGCCCTTCCATATACATTTTATAAGCAGCTGAGATTTTTCTGCAGAATATCCACAAAATATTCCCATTAAAATTTTGATTGAAACTGCTGATAAACTTGGGCAAATTGATTTTCATATTAGTGAATCTTCTTATCCTTGAACCTGATTTATTTTTCATCTTGACGCCTTTTAAACCTATCTTTTAATGAACTCATATTTTTACATCGAGGTCAAGATAAGTTTTTAACAGTAGTATCACAGCTTGGGTTTCCACATTCTGTAGATAATATGAGATTAGATCTCACCTTATACACAGTACAACTCCCATTCACCTCTGACTTTGAATTCTCTTTTTGCTTCTGCAACTTGGTGATTTTCCTTTCTTGACTTCATGCCTATTTATATATTAAAAACACTTTGATTATATTTTATCCAGAAGTTCTTAAGTGTTTGGAGTGAGTCAAGGGCTTCCACTTGTGTGTTTATCATCTTTAGCTGAAGTCCTCCCTAACTCTCTGCCACTTTCACAAATGAACCAGAGCTTTGGAAATTCTGTGATGAGATGTTATGACTTTCTAAGATTGGCCATGTCCGTCTGGGCTAATTCTCATCCTTCTCCTTTGGGGCTTCCTTACTTGTATGAATTGCCAACAAGGGCACATCTAATTTTTCAACGTTCTGATGACTTTTAAGAAGCATTTAATTATAGTAGAAATAAACCTATTAAGAGCTGACTGTTAAGGTTGTGCATATTTTATTAGTCACTTCCTCATGGATGGAAAAATTCAGAAACATCTATGGTAATATCCAATAGCAGAACTTTTCTGGACTGCAGATCACAGGTCTTCATTCTCTTCTTGAAGTAAACAAAAATGCTCATTAACCCCAGAGGCTATCAGACAAATACCCATTGTGCTGACCTTGCTTGACTCCTTTTAGAAACGATGCATACCATTAAATTAATCTGCAGAGCTGTGATCCCAGCCAGCAACTACAATGTCAGTTTTCAGCAAGCTCTTGCTGAGTAAGAAAACAGAAGATTTAACCACGTTGGTAAGAAAGTCAGATGTTTTAGTTACAGGGCCACGGAGTTGTGTTGCTGGCTGCCTTCTGCAGAAAAATCACAGGTAAACATACTTCCTTTCTTGAGATGATCACACTCAACAGACCCACACTCTCTCCCCAGTACACAGTACAGTCAAGTGAAATATCTCATAGATGAGTTGGGAAAGTTCTCTAACAGAGAAGCGTAAGCAGAGGATATTTCACAGAGAATTTAAAGCACGGTGCTATCTTGAAGGGAACAGGAAACAAAGAATTAGAAGACAGATTTCTGTATCTCAGTGGGCCCAAGTGAATTTCTGCTCTATGGAGCTAGATCTTCATTTGGTATCAGAATGAATGGGATTCTGAGAGTGTTCATAACTCTCAAAATAAAAATATGACAAAAGAGTCCTAAATTCCCATGGTAAGAAATCCTGTTCAAAAATAATAATGATAATGATAATGGAGTAAAAAGGTGAATTAAGAGGGAAATGGCCCCATTGGAGGGAGATTACCTGGTGTTTGGAGGAGTAGAAGCTGAAGCAGCCCTGCCTGGCCCCCTCCTCCCTTCCAGGAAAAGAAGATAGTCCCTGAGCCCGAGAAGGGAATGATGGTTTGGGCTCCAGGAGTCTCTGGGACGCTCAGGTTAATAGAGTCCCTGCTTCTTTGCAGTCACCCAGAGAGATGTCTCAGTCTCAGAGGAGAATAGCTAGGAGGTAAGTTGGAGGGCTGGGGAGGTGGGGGGACTGGGGTGCTAGGGGCTCTGGCTTCCAGCCCCTGCAAACACTGTGAACCTAAGCAAGGAGTGGAGGCAGCAGTACAGCCCCCCTCTGAGTGCTCAGACAGTGAACACATCAGCAAGTGACCAGCGTGGGCTAAAGGCCAGAGAGCCTCCTGGTTAGTTCTGCTCTGTGTGAGGGTCCTCAGACCTTCTCATGACTTGAGGAGAGTACGCTAGCCCCAATAATGAGTAAGATGTAGAAAGCAGAGGCTCAGGATAAGATGTAATTTGATTTAGAAAGTAATCGGTAATTCTGTACCCAAGTGTGGTGTTTGAAAACACCTACCTACCACCAAAAGCCACTTTTTTTTTCTTCGCACTTATATGCGAGGCATGGAGCTAAATATTCACATGCTTAATTCTTACAAAAATCATTTCAGTGTACATATTACTATCAATTTAGACATGTCTTTGAGGGAGAGCAATGTCTGACACCCTACATCCTAGAGGGCAAAAATATTTAAACTGTTGAAAACAAGGCAGTGTGTGGATTTTGCTATGTAAGTAACATAACATGTGACATAAATCACATTTCTACGTGTTCTTTGTGCAAAAATTGCCAGCTTTCCATTAAGATAAAATATAAAAATGAAGAAAAACAATGAGTACTCTCCTAGGAGAGGATGAACAAGATTCAGCAGGATCCTGGATTTTGGAATAACTAACCCACTCAAAAAAATGAGCGTTTAGAAGCATGACCATGCACGGGCTGCCCCCCACCAAAATAAAAC